>NC_056631.2:130009921-130342421 GCF_002870075.4 Lactuca sativa
CCTAATTGACATGGCCTTTCATTTCCATGATCCATGGGTACAAATACACCATGGAGCATCCATGGACCATCCTATGGGTTTTAGCCCAACTTGATTATCCATGGAGCATTAGCCCACTATACAAGTATGGATGATTTACACAATCAACCCATATATTTAATTAGTCTTCTTTTGATCACTTAATTAATCCTAGATTAATTCTTGATCAATACTAATTAAATAATCTTATCATTCTTATTATTAATATACTAGAACTTATAATATATTAATAACCATAAGTGTCTTATTTCTCTCATCCAAGTGCATGATGGTATGCAACCCAAATGGACCATGCCGGGTCGGGTCAAGTCTTACCAATTATAGTTATGGACTTAGACATTAATCCAACAATATCTTGATAGGGCGGTCTGGTAGTGGGTGAGGACACTAGAGTTTCCAGACTTTGGAAAGCCAGAAGGCGGTATCTTAGCGGCAGAGGGGTCAGTTTTGTTCCGGATTTAGGAGTTCCTATTGGAATTCGGGTGTCCATGGAGAAGGATATCGGGTTTGGTACGATATCCTTTCAATGGTACTTTTCGGGTTATAGGTTTCAAGCTATGTGTGGTTTAGGAGTGATTTCGAGGGCGAAATCTAATTCAAGTGGGGGAGAATTGTATCATCTAGAATTTTAGGTATGTTATCGTACGGTTGAATTCTGGAGGTTTATGGAGTGACTCGACGAGTTGGGAGTCCAAGTCGCCAAGTAGGGTCGAGTTGCCATGTGGGATTTAATGAATGGACTCGACGAGTCGGGAGGCAGACTCGTCGAGTTGATGTTGGGCAGAGAAACCCTAATTTCCTTGGGTTGGGGCCTATATAAGGGAACTTAGGCCCCCATTTCCGCCTCATCAGTTACCCTACACCCCTGAGAGCAAACCCTAATTGCTATTTGAGCTAGAGAGTTAGAGAGAAGCTCATATTATGGCTCTTGTGCATCATTTGAGGAAGTGGATGAGGTTATCAAGCAAGGGGCTGGAGGTGAGACTTTTGGATCCAGTGATTTCCTGTCCAGAGCTACTGAGGAAGGTATGAAGTCTTCACCTTTCTTCTTATTTTGGATAGATCTCATATTTATCGAGTTTTAGGGCTTTTTTACATCTTTTGTTTGGGTTTATGAGTAGGATTAGTTATCAAAGAGTCTAGACCTCTGATCTGGACCTTGTGAGGTCCTTAGAGTCTAGGTGTCCGTCCTTTATTCATCCTTAGGAGGGTTTTTGGGCTTAATCACTCATGAAGGGCATGTATTATCATTTTTCGAGCAATAACATCATGCAGGAACGTAAAGATTGAAGCTTTACACGACTATTGAGCCTTGAGATGACAGATCTAGTGTTTGGAGTTATAGATCTGTTTTGAATCGTCCGTATGAGATTTGATTCCGAATGAACTCACCGAGTTGGTTAGGGTTTGTCCCGAAGAGATGAATCGTGTGATGGCTCAGCAAGTTGGAGGTCAACATGACGAGTTGCATGAGTACACTCGACGAGTCGGGTCAAACATGGACTGTTGACTCGAGTTTCCCTTCTGTTGACTCTGGGGTTTGGTTAGCATGAGTAATGGAGATTATGGTGCGGTAAAATGGCCTTTTACCCAATTCAAGAGTTAGAGGGAGGAAGAATAGCCCTCAATTATTATGGCCGTGTAAAAGAGTATTAATTAGATATTCATCCATTACGTTAGGCGGAAGCTGTCACACCCCCGAACCAGACGGCGGAAACGTCCGAGGGCTGTTGTGACTCAATTGAATACCATCACAATGAATATACATGAAACATAACATCATTCATCACCATGCATTGAAATATTACAACTGGTATTGTTTATATTTAGCACATTGTTTCAAAACATTACATTCCCAAAAAGTAGATTGTTCGATACTAGTTAAACAAACAACAAGACATCACTGAGTACATTTTTCCTTCGATTTACCTGTTACCTGAGAATACAAGTATTTTGGAAAACGTCAACATATGAAATGTTGGTGAGTTCATAAGTAATGTTTGAAACATAATGATTTGTATTATTTGGAAAAAAAAAAAAACCACAGAAAATCCGATATTTTCTGAAAAGATTATTGTAAGTAAGAAAAAGTGGGAAGATTCGTAAGTATGCTTGTTTATTTCTATAATTGTGAAAAATTGTTAGACTTGGTATGCATCACGTAGGTGTAAGTGTTGAAATCCCTAGGAAAACCCGATGTTTTCCTAATACTTTAAATTACACGTTTATATATTATTATACCATTACAACGTGTGTATTCGATGATTCCAGGTCACATCGGATTAGTTATGGGTGGTGAGTGGTTATAATCATGCATTAATGAAAATGACTAGCTTACAACTATACAAATGATCCCTTGGGCGTCGTCTGTACTACTCACCTAATCCAACCACCCTGACTTCCCATAGCCCCACAACCTAAGAAGAAAAGAGGGTGCGAAGCCCCCGTTAATTCCATGAGTCGTTCAAGGCTATTGTGAATGCGAAAGGCCCTTGGCCCGACTCGCATTTGACTTCTCGACTTTACTAGCAGTGCCAAAGGACCCTTGGGGCCCAACAACACAAGAGCTATTGAAAGTCCTTTTACACGGTATTAGGTCGTATAAGACCCAATATCATGTAAGTGCGTTTCCTTCGGGCCTAAAGATCATGTCATTGGGCTAGCTAGGCCCAACAAGCACGATTTGAAACTTTCGGGCCCAAAGATGGTGTATCGATGTCTGGTGAATTCCCACGTGTGTATTGACTTCCCGTAATTTCCGCGTGTGTATTGAAGTATCGTCGTGTATTGATTTTTGATTCGTTATTGATTCGAGACCGAATCAATTCGTTTGGTAACGATTTTGGTGTTGAAGGTGTATTATATTTCGTCGGTAGTCATGGCACTAGTATTTTGTCATAAAGGATTTATTGTTTAAACATTAGAATTTTTCTTTTTGAAGCCCCTTCTTGGATAAATTTACACTTTTAACCCTTTATAAAAAAGAATTTCCATTTTAGTCCTTAAACCATTTTTCTTGACACTTTAGTATCAAAACTTGTTGAAAAGGTATTTTTCAGCTCAAATTTACTTGAAAAACAGTTTTAGTCCCTCAAAATGAAGTTTTCTCGGTCGAAACCTCTATTTTCGCGATTTTTACAATTTTGACCCAAAATGGAAATTTTTTGCATCTTTGGTCCCTTTTAAATTTGAAAAGTATTTTTAACCCTTGAAATGGACTTGGTACACTAGTAGTCCCTTGTTTTACAGAAAAGTGAAGTTTCAGCCCCTCTAAATTAAAAATCTCGCAATTTGGGCTTTATTGGCCGAAAAGTTCATTTTTGGCCCATTATGTTTAAAAATTCACATTTTAATCCTTCAAAAGAGTAAATTTTTAGAAAATACATTTTTGAAACTGTTTTGACTCATCTCAACCTTCAGAATTTGTATTTTGTTGTTTTGGGCCCTTTAGTTTTATATTTTGAGCATTTTGAGTCCAAAAATGTGTCGTAAGCCCAAAGATGTTCATATTAACCAACTTGGTTATTTTTCTAGAAATGATTTGTAAGAAATAATATAATTTATACTTATTTCATACAACTTAATGTAGATCTTGGTTTTAAGGTCTTTTTGACTAGATCCAACACCACAATCACATAAGAACATATATACAAGCCTAGAAATCACACAAAGCATACATATACTCATAGATCTACACATTTGCTTGTATTCTCCCCCCACAAAACTTATAAAAACCGAAAAATAGGGGGTATGAAGCTCACCTTGAGGTTTGGTTCGATTTTGATGAAGAGATATGAGAAGATGATGTTGTTTTTGGCCTAGCTTACTTCCTTCAAAAGATCTTGAAGATGTGGATGGTTCTAAGAACATAATCCACAAATATATGGATGTAAGAGGAGATCTTTGAAGAGATCAAGAAATTATATCATAGATCTAAGTGGGAACTTACCAAAGTTGATGATCTTGAATAAGAATTTCTTGAAGTATCCTCTAATTCTCGAAAATTTAGAGGAGAGTGTAGGAGTGTTCCTGTGAGCTTTCCTTAAGAGATTTGTAAGTAAAATAAGTGTGTTGGTGATTTTTGGGCTCTATGGCCGAGATTAAGAAGGAGAGAGGGGAAAAGAAAAGAGAGGTTTGAAGTGAGAGAAGTCTTGATGCATGAGATTAGTTTTTGCACGGAGGGTATTTAGCATGGGAACCCTACATGTAAAAATGATGTGTCACCATGCAATTTACCCTCTTTTTTTCTTTTACCTTGGGCCGAAAATGGGTCTAATGGGATGAAGAAAAATGGTTTTGGGCGCAATTTCTTGGCTTTGATCAAACTTCATAGCCCCAATATTATTTTTCGGCCCATTGTGCTTAAGGACGATTCACGACCCCTTTTGAATAAAAGACATGGAGTTTATGGCCCAACGAGGCCAATTAGAGATAAAAATGAATTATTTTAGGCCCACATGGCCCAAAACAATCTAGTTTCATGATTGTGGGTCCAAGTAGAGCCCAAATAGTCGATTTGAAAGTTTATTGGTCCATTAGGCCCAATAAGAGAATCCTAGTCCATAATGAATTTGAGCCGGAATTTCTAGGGTTTCCAACCCTTACTTGAACATATGAGATGTATTTGAATGATAATAGAGTATAGTAAGTATAGCATTTTTCAATGGATGATGTTTACATGGGAATAGAATTTCCTAGCAAAATGCCAGTTGTGACATCATCCCCCCGTTAGAGGGAATTTCATCCCGAAATTCTTTTGAAAGATAGGTTCATTAATGAAAGAATAGGTGGGGCTACTTCTGCTTAATCTAGCCTTCGTCTTCTCTAGTGAATTCCGATCTACGTGTCGCGTTCCATTGAACCTTCACAATCGGAATGAGGCTTTGTTTTGTATGCTTTACTTTTCTATCCAATGCCTCGACTAGTTCTTCTAAGAATAGAAGATTCTTGTTTATTTCGATCCCTTATAAAGGAATGATAAGATTTTTGCCTGATAGACACTTTTCCAGATTTAATATGCTAAACATAGGGTGTACGTTGTTGAGCTCTACGGGCAGCTGCAGCCTATAAGTCTTTGGACCAATCCGAGCAAGAATCTCAAACAGTCCGATGTATCGTGGGTTTAGTTCTCGTTTCCTAAAGCGAATCATTCCTTTCCACGGAGATTCCTTTAATAACATGCGATCCCTGACTTGACATCCTAATGGCTTATGCCGCTTGTCAGAATAGCTCTTCTGTCGGTCTCGCGATGCTTGAGTCAATCTTTGATTTGGGTTATTTTCTCTGTTGTTTCGCAAATGGTTTCTGGTCTCATGAGAGTACTGGCGAGTGATCTACATTTATGACTATAAAGAGTTTCGGAAGGAGCAATCTTGATGCTTGTGCGATAGCTGTTTTGGTATGAGAAGTCAATCAAGGGAAACTGGGTATCCCCTGACTTGTTGAACTCAAACACCCAAACTTGTCGCATGAATTCGAGTGGTTGAATGGTTCGTTTGCTTTGGCTAGTGGTTTGAGGGTGGTAAGCAGTGCTCATAATTAGTTATGTTCCCATAGCATTCTGAAATGATTGTCAAAGTCTTGAAGTAATCTCATTATCTCGATCCGAGATAATAGATACTGATATTTCATAGAGTCTCATGATCTCTTTGATATAGATCCATGTAAATCTTTTCGTCTTGTTTGATTTCAGTATTAGCAGGAAATGGGCGGATTGTGTTAACCTATGGACGATCACCCAGATAACGCCCCAACTCAACTCTTATAACAATAAGCTTTGTCTTTTGACATCGAGAGTTTTATCCATCCATGCAGCGCTTTCTTCGCAATATTCTTTGACTTTGATGCTTTCAAGGCTGGTCGTAGATGTTGACAGTGTTTTGTTCTTGCTTCGTGAGTAGATGAGTATGCTATCGATGAAAATGAAAAGGCTGACTAGGAGTGGTTGAGAAAACTTGGTTCGTTGGGTCCATGAATAGCATGGGAGAATTTGTTAGACCGGAGGGTATCACAATGAATTTGAAATGGTCGTGACGAGTTCGGGAGGTAGTTTTTGGAATGTCGTCTTCTTGGACTCGAAGTTGATGATAACCGGTTCTTGGATCTATTTTAGAGAAGTAACTAGCTCCTTGGAGCTAGCCAAATAGATCGTCAGTCCGAGGAACTGGGTATCGGTTTTTGATAGTGAGCTTGTTCAATTTCCTAAAATCGATGCACATTCTAAAGGATCAGTCTTCTTGAAGAACAAGATCGGAGCACTGTAGGGCGAGAAGCTTGGGCTGATGAGTCCTTTGCGCAACAATTCTTCTCAATTGACTGGGTAACTCGTGAATTTTTTTTTCGGCGAGAGTCATCCTATAGGGTGAATTGGCAATTGATGTAGTTCCCAGTATGAGGTCGATTTGAAATTCGACCTGTCTTTCTGGAGGTATTCCCGGAAGTTCGTTAGGAAATACATCCGGAAATGCTTACTTCATCCTTGGTCTTGTCCACAACAAGATTGAGGAAAACATAGTTTTTCTGGTGCAGGCACTTCTGTGCCTTGATGCACGAGATAGGAAGAGAATTGGCGCCAAGTTTTTCACCATGGATTATTAGAGTTTCATGATTAGGAAGGTGAAGGCAAACGACCCTCTCGCGACACATAGCATTATCATGGTGGGGGCTTAACCCACCCATGCCGATTATCACGTCAAAACTCCTAATATTTACTGGCATCAAGTCTATTGAAATGAATGATTGTTTAGTGTTAAGATGTTCCCTACACAAATATCTTTGGTTGATTCAGTTTTCCCATTAACCATCTCCACCGTTAAGGATTAGTTTAGCCTCTAGGATTGTTGTTTTAGTAAGTGCTCGACTTTGTTACTAATGAAGCTTCGCTCAGCTTCACTATTGAATAAGAGGTAAGCGAAAGAGTTATGAAGTGGGAACATACCAGTAACAACTGTCGGGTCTTGATCCGCTTTGCCTTAACCCAAGGTTAGGATCATTTCTGATCCTTCTGCTCCTTGATTGTTATCCTTGGGGCAATTGCGCCTAAAGTGACCAATTCCTCCACACCCATAGCAGGTGTGAATGGTCTCATCATTGGTGTTGTTGTTAGGGTTGTTGCGATTGTTGTCATTTTCATTTGGATGACGATTCTGGAATGGATAAGTTCTATAGAATTTTACGGTGTGATTCTTTCGATTGCATTTGTTACAATGCATCTCCCGGCAGGCTCCATTATGATGGAATTTGCACTGGTTGCATTTTGGAAGGATTCCACCACATGGTTTCCTGGTTGTTGGTGTAATAGGGGTCATGGTCGCATGAACAACAACAACATGTTGCTTCCTTGAGAACCCTTGAGTGGGATGTCCCTTTCTCTTACTTCCAGACCTCAGCTTCCTGCTCTTAAACTTGGGGTTTGGGGTTCCTTGATAGGTTGTCACTTGTTGGTTTCCACGTTTGTCCCTTTGGCTGGAGTTGTCAATGTTATTCCCGCCTCCATTGGGGTTGTTTACATTGATTTGTGCCATAGCAGCGGTTACTGCCGCCATTACAGCAGCTTGAAATGTAGCAGAGTCCATCTGCAGGAGTGGTGTCTCGCGGGCGCGCTTGTTATTCTTGCGGGGTGGCATTTTCCTGTTGCACGTTGATAATCTAGATCGTAAGTAATGATCGTCATTGTTGGTTGTACTCTATAAATTTTGTATCTTGTTGTATAATTCTCACTGCTTCCATCTACGTCCCTATGATGTATTTGCGGTAGTACGTAATCACGGATTTGGCACGATCGTTACGTCTATCCTTAGAGTATATAGGTTGTTCTGGTTTCGAGATCCTTAAGTATCTAGCGGTTTTGAGAGTTCGCTTGAGCATATAATTGAGTCTATGTAGTAATATGAAATAAGGATGCCACATAATTGTTCCAGTGGTAAGTACCATCTTAGTACACGAAAGAGAGTCATGTCGGATAGTAGAGGAAAAAGAAAAGGCTGATCCTAATTGTAGCGGGAAGTGTCTGGCGGTGGTGCTGATGAAGTGGATGCACCTCGGAGACGAGCTACTTGTTGTTCGGTATCTTGTAGTCGTACTTCCAAACTAACTGTCTCGCGCGAGAGTCTCCATTCACTTCCTATGTTTGCCTCTCATCTTTCTCAATAGCAAACCACATTTGTTTTGTTCGATTAGGGGTGTCCTGAGCTTGGCTATCCCTGCCTCAGATGCCCCGGACCACGACTGGGAGGGCCCGGTCAGCTGGTCCTCTGTGACTAAGATTAAAGAGACCTCAGTTCCTACTGTAGTGTGGTTGTATTCTGTAATGGTGACTCTATCTCCAAATATCATGTGCCCGAGGGGGCATGGGGCCACCGGGGCCCACACGATGTGTCAGTACTCTGGCTTTGCATGGAGGATTGATGTTATCGGATTCTACATCCGAGTCATCATCATCATTGCCCTCTGGCTCTCCCCCCTCGAGGTCCACTTATTGACTCGGCGGGTTCACCTGCGAGTTCTACTTCATGTTCCTCCTGTGGTTCTTCCTCTGAGTCAAGCCACCCGACTATTCCTTGACTAGGGAGGTAGGGTTTCCTGGCTAATGATACTCGTCTGTAGCGTATTGCACGAAGGGCTATGAATACTAGAAACAAATATCATACCAATTTCTCCTATAACTCTACGTCTATTGCATAGATTTAGTTGAGGTTCCCTTCTTGGAGATTAAGGGATATGTTTTTAGGTTCCCTAGCTATCACGATTTCTTCAAGACATGTGATGGTTGTACCTTGGAGGGAATGTAGTTGATCAGGCTACATCCGCTCCTTGATACAACTAAGAACAGTCCTGGATTAACCGAGATACTAGCATTATCTTGTTTGGTTCGGTGTTAGGTTCTCGTTCCTAATACAAGCATGGGTGTTTTATTGTTATGTTTTACTTGTTTTGTTCAGAGTTGTGTTAGTCCCTCTTTTGGTTTATAGTTTCATATCAATGTGTGGCTAGATATGCTAGTTGTCACACCCCCAAACCAAGGATGGCGGAAACGTCCGGGGGTGGAGGACTTCATGTGTAGTATCATAACAACAATGGCAATAGTGATGAAAGTAAACACAACCAACATATATATAATTGTAAGAGTTACATCATTGTATGAATTACATTTTTCAAAATCAATTACAATATGTTGACAAAATAGGATAAGTTTGACGCCTCAACGTCCCATCCTCAAAAGTACTTTGTTACCTGTTTAGCGATTTCCTGAGAATACAAGTAGTTTGAAAAAAATGTCAACACAATGGTTGGTGAGTTCATAAGTTTTTGTATATAATTATGAAAAAGCTTGTCATGTAATTGTATAGTTATTCCAGAAAAATCCGATATTTTTCCTTAAAATGAATATTGTAGTCTTGTATCCAAAGACTGAAACGTATGAGTAATCTTCCTTATTTACAGAAAATAACGTGAGTTTATTTTCAATACAAACGCATATGATATTAGTGAAATTCTCGTAAATTCTTAAGTTTGTTAATACTTTCCGTGAGCTATTATAACCATACTATGACCTAGGTGGCCTGAAAACGACGTTCTTCGGGCATCGTAGAACTGAAATGACACTTGTCACCACAGACCTGCCGGTCTAGCTGTTGCAAGCAGCTCTGGTGTGGGTTGTCAAGCCCAATATAGATCTATATACAACTATCACGCTCTCCCTCCAGGAGACTCTGGTTACAATACAGGACTTATGATTTATGCGAAGTGAATGCCTCACAAAGTTATTAACGAATTTACACTTAACATAATGAAAGTTTCCCTTTTGTATAAATGTACCCTTCTGAAATGTATGCATTTTGAAATCTATCGTAAACTATACCTATTATAGTTTGTCAAAACAAGGGTAGTAACAGCAAAGTACGTAAATTATACTTAACATAGTTTAATAAAATGTTTGTGTGTAATGGGTATACTTCAATAATAACGCTTTGTTTAATCTATGCTTTATCTAGTAAAAATCCATTTGTTAACTGGTTTATGTCTAGATACTAACACAAGAATGTCATATATTGCAATAACACATAAACACATAATAATATACACCTTGCTCAACATGTTACAAGGTGAAATGAAATTGCTAGTGCTTTTCTGATTATAACATTTTCTGTAACTGTTATTAGAAAATTTGTAGAAAAATCATAAAATGACCAAATCCAGTTCTGTAATTTCTGGGAGTTTGGAAAATGAGCCTAGTTGGTTCATAAATTTTCCCATAATTTTTAGGGACCTCTAACTTGTGTAACCAAGTCCATAATCACAGACTGGTCCGGATTGATGTTTGAGATGATAGGCAGTTTTGTAAAAATCACCATAAATTGTAGAAAAATTGTATGGAGATGTACAAGTAGTCATTTTAAAGCTAAGAAGTGGAACTACTTGCACCTAAAACAGTTTTGAAAACTAAAATGTTTAAGTTGTCCAAAACAGTCCGTGAATGGGGTCCAACTTTTCTGATGTAGGCTGTTAGAAAAGTTTAGTTTTGCTCTTGTTGTTTTACTTGTATTCCCCCCCTAAAAACGTGAGAAAACATAAAAATGTAGGGGTATGAACTCACCTTAAGTGTTTTCAGTAGATGATTGTTGAAGAATGGAGGTGTTTAACTCATGAACACTTGGAGATGCCTTGAAAATTTTTGAGAATCTAGCATCATAGTTATGGAGTTTGTATAAGCTATCAATGATTTGAGTAGAATGAAGTGTAAAAATCACAAGGAGGATGAATTACACTTACCAAGAGTGGAAGAACACTTGATGATCAGCCTTGGGATCTTGAATTAGAGAGAAAAGTTGGAGAGAAAAGTTGGAGTTGGATCTTTGGTGGAATGAGAGTGATTGAAAGAAAATGAGGAGAGAGGTTGAGTGACCAGCCCTAAAAACGTGGGGATGGCTTGTGAGAGGGGTAAAAAGTACAAGGAAGTGACAAGGTATGGTGGGGAGGAGTGTGGGTTAATCATGGAGTGGGTATGGGGTTGCTTGTGTCATAAAATAAGGTAAAGTCAACACTCTACCTTTGTACTTTACCTACTCTCTTTTGGATAAGGTTTTATCCTTAAAATGTGATTAAATCATTAATTTAGGGGTCTTATATTTTAAAATAAAGTTTTGGGTGAAAATCCCGTGTTAAAATAATTAAAAACGGGCCTAAAATGCGAATTTAGTCGAAAACCGGGAGAAAAAGCGTTCCCAGCGAGACCTCTCGGTCCTAGGCCGAGGTTCGGTCCTTGCTGGTGCTGAGTCGGAAGCGAAAGGCGCGAGCCAGAAGCGAGAAGCGAAGGGCGAGGGTCCGTCCGAAGGTTCGGTTTGGTTCCTCTTCACCAGAAGGGTTCGGTTCGGTCCCTCTTCATCAGAAGGTTCGGTTCGGTTTTTCCTCATCAGAAGGTTCGGTTCGGTTCTTCTTCATCAGAAGGTTCGGTTCGGTTTTTCTTCATCAGAAGGTTCGGTTCGGTTCTTCTTCATCAGAAGGTTCGGTTCGGTTCTTAAGAGGGGTTTCGGTTCCTAAGAGGGGTTTCGGTCCTAAAAGGGGTTTCGGTTCCTTAAGTCCGTTTTTCGCTTAGACTTCCGTTTTTTGGCTGTTTTCGCCAAATTCGAGGGTCGGGATGCCCCGAATGATTATAGAAAGTTGGGAGTGATTTCAAGAGAGATTTGAGAGAGATTCAACATACTCAGAGAGATTTGGGAGAGATTTGACATTCTTGGAGAGATTTCACATACAAAGAGATATTTGGGAGAGATTTCACATACTTAGAGAGATTTGGGAGAGATTTGACATACTTGGAGAGATTTCACATACGAAGAGATATTTGGGAGAGATTTCACATACTTAGAGAGATTTGGGAGAGATTTGACATTCTTGGAGAGATTTCACATACAGCGAGATATTTGGGAGAGATTTCACATACTTAGAGAGATTTGGGAGAGATTTGACATACTTGGAGAGATTTCACATACAAAGAGATATTTGGGAGAGATTTCACATACTTAGAGAGATTTGGGAGAGATTTGACATACTTGGAGTGATTTTACATACAAAGATATATTTGGGAGAGATTTCACATACTTAGAGAGATTTGGGAGAGATTTGACATTCTTGGAGAGATTTCACATACAAAGAGATATTTAGGAGAGATTTCACATACTTAGAGAGATTTGGGAGAGATTTGACATTCTTGGAGAGATTTCACATACAAAGAGATATTTTGGAGAGATTTCACATACTTAGAGAGATTTGGGAGAGATTTGACATACTTGGAGGGATTTCACATACAGAGAGATATTTGGGAGAGATTTCACTTTCTTAGAGAGATTTGGGAGAGATTCTCGATAAGAAGAGATAGAGTGAAAACGATTGAGAGCGGTTTCGTGTGTGATGAATGTGAGTGCCCGGCTTCGAAATGCAAGGTCCGTAAACCCCGTTATGGCATGTTTTAGGATCTTACACACTCCCTATGAGTATGCAACATTGTTTTATTGTTCTTGTTTATTGTTTAGCACTAAGGTTAAAGAAATTTAAACACACGAACTTTCCAAGTGATGTTTTCTCATTAAGATAGTGAGTTATGCAGAAATTACATAATACAAACCCTATTATACAAGGTTTAATTGAGTCGACCAGTTTGACTCGTTGACCTTGTCCGGCTTAGACTTGACCCGAATTTGACTATTGTCACACTAGTTCACTATAAACAGAGCTCTGATACCAACCTGTCACACCCCTGAACCAGACAGCGGAAACGTCCGAGGGCTGTTGTGACTCAATTGAATACCATCACAATGAATATACATGAAACATAACATCATTCATCACCATGCATTGAAATATTACAACTGGTATTGTTTATATTTAACACATTGTTTCAAAGCATTACATTCCCAAATTAGATTGTTCGATACTAGTTAAACAAACAACAAGACATCACTGAGTACATTTTTCCTTCGATTTACCTGTTACCTGAGAATACAAGTATTTTGGAAAACGTCAACATATGAAATGTTGGTGAGTTCATAAGTAATGTATGAAACATAATGATTTGTATTATTTTGAAAAAAAAAACCACCAGAAAATCCGATATTTTCTGAAAAGATTATTGTAAGTAAGAAAAAGTGTGAAGATCCGTAAGTATGCTTGTTTATCTCTATAAGTGTGAAAAATTGTTAGACTTGGGTATGCATCACGTAGGTGTAAGTGTTGAAATCCCTAGGAAAACCCGATGTTTTCCTAATACTTTAAATTACGCGCTTATATATTATTATACCATTGCAACGTGTGTATTCGATGATTCCAAGTGACATCAGATTAGTTATGGGTGGTGAGTGGTTATAATCACGCATTAATGAATATGACTAGCTTACAACTATACAAACGATCCCTTGGGGGTCGTCTGTACTACTCACCTAATCCAACCACCCTGACTTCCCATAGCCCCACAACCTAAGAAGAAAAGAGGGTGCGAAGCCCCTGTTAATTCCATGAGTCGTTCAAGGCTATCGTGAATGCGAAAGGCACTTGGCCTGACTCGCATTTGACTTCTCGACTTTACTAGCAGTGCCAAAGGACCCTTAGGGCCCAACAACACAAGAGTTATTGAAAGTCCTTTTACACAGTATTAGGACGTATAAGACCCAATATCATGTAAGCGCGTTTCCTTCGGGCCTAAAGATCATGTCATTGGGCTAGCTAGGCCCAACAAGCACGATTTGAAACTTTCGGGCTCAAAGATGGTGTATCGACGTCTGGTGAATTCCCACGTGTGTATTGACTTCCCGTAATTTCCACGTGTGTATTGAAGTATCGTCGTGTATTGATTTTTGATTCGTTATTGATTCGAGACCGAATCAATTCGTTTGGTAACGATTTTGGTGTTGAAGGTGTATTATATTTCGTCGGTAGTCGTGGCACTAGTATTTTGTCATAAAGGATTTATTGTTTAAACATTAGAATTTTTTCTTTTTGAAGCCCCTTCTTGGATAAATTTACACTTTTAACCCTTTATATAAAAGAATTTCCATTTTAGTCCTTAAACCATTTTTCTTGACACTTTAGTATCAAAACTTGTTAAAAATGTATTTTTCAGCTCAAATTTACTTGAAAAACAGTTTTAGTCCCTCAAAATGAAGTTTTCTCAGTTGAAACCTCTATTTTTGTGATTTTTACAATTTTGACCTAAAATGGAAAATTTTTGCATCTTTGGTCCCTTTTAAATTTGAAAAGTATTTTTAACCCTTGAAATGGACTTGGTACACTAGCAGTCCCCTGTTTTACAGAAAAGTGCAGTTTCATCCCCTCAAAATTAAAAATCTCGCAATTTGGGCTTTATTGGCGAAAAGTTCATTTTTGGACCATTATGTTTAAAAATTCACATTTTAATCCTTCAAAAGAGTGAATTTTCAGAAAATACATTTTTGAAACTGTTTTGACTCATCTCAACATTCAGAATTTGTATTTTGTCATTTTGGGCCCTTTAGTTTTATATTCTTAGCATTTTGAGTCCAAAAATGTGTTTTATGCCCAAAGATATTCATATTAACCAACTTGGTTATTTTTCTAGAAATGATTTGTGGGAAATAATATAATTTACACTTATTTCATATAACTTAATGTAGATCTCGGTTTTAAGGTCTTTTTTACTAGATCCAACACCATAATGACATATGAACATATATACGAGCATAGAAATCACACAAAGCATACATATACTCATAGATCTACACATTTTCTTGTATTCTCCCCCCACAAAACTTATAAAAACCGAAAAATAGGGGGTATGAAGCTCACCTTGAGGTTTGGTTCGATTTTGATGAAGAGTTATGAGAAGATGATGTTGTTTTTGGCCTAGCTTACTTCCTTCAAAAGATCTTGAAGATGTGGATGGTTCTAAGAACATAATCCACAAATATATGGATGTAAGAGGAGATCTTTGAATAGATCAAGAAATTATATCATAGATCTAAGTGGGAACTTACCAAAGTTGATGATCTTGAATAAGAATTTCTTGAAGTATCCTCTAATTCTCGAAAATTTAGAGGAGAGTATAGGAGTGTTCTTGTGAGCTTTCCTTAAGAGATTTGTAAGTAAAATAAGTGTGTTGGTGATTTTTGGGCTCTATGGCCGAGATTAAGAAGGAGAGAGGGGAAAAGAGAAGAGAGGTTTGAAGTGATAGAAGTCTTGATGCATGAGATTAGTTTTTGCACGGAGGGTATTTAGCATGTGAACCCTACATGTAAAAATGATGTGTCACCTTGCAATTTACCCTCTTTTTTTTACCTTGGGTCTAATGGGATGAAGAAAAATGGTTTTGGGCTCAATTTCTTGGCTTTGATCGAACTTTATAGCCCCAATATTATTTTTCGGCCCATTGTGCTTAAGGAAGATTCACGACCCCTTTTGAATAAAAGACATGGAGTTTATGGCCCAACAAGGCCTATTAGAGATAAAAATGAATTATTTTAGGCCCACATGGCCCAAAACAATCTAGTTTCATGATTGTGGGTCCAAGTAGAGCCCAAATAGTCGATTTGAAAGTTTATTGGTCCATTAGGCCCAATAAGAGAATCCTAGTCCATAATGAATTTGAGCCGGAATTTCTAGGGTTTCCAACCCTTAGTTGAACATATGAGATGTATTTGAATGAGAATAGAGTATATTAAGTATAGCCTTTTTCAATGGATGATGTTTACATGGGAATAGAATTTCCTAGCAAAATGCCAGTTGTGACAGAGGCTAGCTCGAGATTTGGGTGCGATGTTATTTACTTGCTGATTGTCAGGTGAGTTGTAACAGCTCAAATTTTCAAATAAATTTTTCATTAAAAATTAAAACATCAATATTCGACAAAAGGGTTTATTCCAAGTTTATTTCAAAATATAAATAATAAATCTCCAGGATCTTCAACAGTGGCAGTGTGTACGTGTCACGCCGGCGCCTTTCCACGGTCATCACTAGTACCTGAAAAAAACATAAACACAACTGGTAAGCATAAATGCTTAGTGAGTTCCCCAGTATACGACTTACCCACATACGCCATCCGGCCCGGACCTTTCGGTCCACATAACATTGCCTTCCGGCCCGGATCTTTCGATCCACATAATATAATCGCCTTCCGGCCCCAAAACATACATAGCACATATAACATAGAACTCATAACACATAAATCATACATCATACCGTTCTTTCTATCACATAAAGTCTCGCCTTCCGGCCCGTATAAGCATACATCACATATAAGCACACATTGCATATAAAGCATCTATCTCTCTAGACATAGCATGAATATAGTACACACGACCTTCCGGTCTAACAGTCAAACCCTTCCGGGTGAGGTATAGTGAGAAGACTCACCTCGTAGTACGCAGGCTATAACCTCCTCGAGCTACTCGCACACAATCCGCTAGTCCGCAGGTTCCCTATAATACCACAGCCCTAGTTAATGATCTTATCAAACAAGACAACTGACCCCTCTAAGATATATATACAGGTCAACGGTCAATCTTGACCGGACTCGTCGAGTACAAAGGGTAACTCGACGAGTGTAGACATCCTGACACCACTCGCCGAGTCTGAAGAACGACTCGACGAGTTCCAGTAGATCTTCAAGCTACTCGCCGAGTCTGAAGAACAACTCGGCGAGTTCTAGTGAATCTTCAAGCTACTCGCCGAGTCTGATCATTGGACTCGGCGAGTCCTCGCCATGCAGTCAATCAACTGCCTCCTGTGATTCGCATGATTCCGTAATATATAGATATGGGACTTCCTGGACTTTTACACATACTATTACTGGGATTTAAACACTTGTAACAACTCTATAATCTATCAAATCCTTAAATGGGTTTCCTAAACCCTAGATTCGTGCACAACACCAACACTACAGAAATGATCCGAGGATTACCTGGAAAACGTGATCCCTGCGTCCCCAACCTTCAGAGCTCAACCCCTTGATCCTCCTTTGATCACCACCTTGCCTCTCCTTGCCTAACAACCTCTTTAAGCTTCCACTAGCCTTCACCCTTGCTCCAGATGCCCACAGCTGTTTAGGTTATCTTCAATCGGCCAAAAGACGAGACATGACGGCCCTAAAGACATTATATACGATTCAGAATCGAAACGGCTAGGGTTCAGCTGAACAGCGTCGACTCGCCGAGTCCCTTATTGGACTCGTCGAGTCCAGTCGCGAATCTGTGACCAAGACCGTGGTCCTACTCGGCGAGTCAGGCATCAACTCGCCGAGTCCCCCCAAAATATTCCCCAAATTAATTTAAAATAATACCTGAAATTCCGGGCTGTTACAACTCTCCCCCACTAGAACTAGACTTCGCCCTCGAAGTCTCTCATTCCGCGAATAACTCCGGATGTTGCTCCCGCATTTCTCTTTCCGGCTCCCAAGTCATCTCCGATCCCTTCCGATGTTGCCACTGAACTAACACCAGAGGTATTTCCTTGTTCCGAAGAACCTTGATCTTCCGATCTCTGATAGCTACTGGTCTCTCGGCGTAATTCAGACTCGCATCTACCTGGATATCTTCTAACGGAACCACTGCTGCCTCATCGGCTATACACTTCCTCAGCTGCGATACGTGGAAGGTATTGTGAATCTGATTCAGCGCCGCTGGCAACTCCAACCGATAAGCTACCCGACCTACCCTTGCAATTACCCGAAATGGACCTATGAACCGGGGCCCCAACTTGCCCCTCTTCCTGAACCGGATCACCCCTTTCCAAGGAGAAACCTTTAGGAGAACGAAGTCGCCGACCTGGAATTCGAGCTCGGACCGGCGTCTGTCCGCGTAACTCTTCTGTCGGCTCTGGGCGGTCAATAACCTCTGCCTCACCCGTTGGATCTGCTCAGTCGTTTGAAGTACAATCTCTGTACTGCCCAACACTCTCTGTCCCACTTCTCCCCAGCAAATGGGAGTCCGACACCTCCTACCATACAACAACTCAAAAGGTGGCATACCAATGCTCGAATGATGGCTGTTGTTGTAGGAAAACTCAGCCAGCGGCAGATGCGCATCCCAGCTACCCCCGAAGTCTAACACACACGCTCTAAGCATATCTTCCAATGTCTGGATCGTCCGCTCGCTTTGCCCGTCGGTCTGGGGATGGTATGCGGTACTAAAATGTAGTTTAGTACCCAACTCCTCATGGAATTTCTTCCAGAACCTGGAAGTGAAACGTACATCGCGGTCCGAAACGATCGAGATCGGCACTCCATGCCGAGATACTATCTCTCTCACGTACAACTCTGCCAACTTCTCTGCTGATGAACTTTCACTAATGGCAAGGAAATGTGCACTCTTTGTTAGTCTATCCACAATCACCCAAATCGCATCGACTCCCCTGGCAGTTTTCGGCAATTTGGTGATGAAATCCATCGTGATCTGATCCCACTTCCACTCAGGGATCTCCAAGGGTTGCAACTTACCGTGCGGTCTCTGGTGCTCGGCCTTAACTTTACGGCAGGTCAGACACCTCTCCACGAACCACGCAACGTCTCTCTTCATGCACGGCCACCAGTACTCCTTTTTCAAATCCAGATACATTTTCGTAGCACCGGGATGGATCGAGAATTTCGATCTATGTGCCTCCTCCATCAAAATGACACGCGTACCGCCCACGAATGGCACCCAGATCCGACCCTGAAATGTCAGAAGTCCCCGCCCATCCGTAACGAACTCTGAAATTAACCCGACGACCCGCTCCTGTTTCTGCATCCCAGACTTCACAACCTCGGCCTGTGCCCCACGAATAGTATCTAATACCGGAGTTACCACCGTCAATCTCAAACATACGTCCCGCAACGGAGTACCCCCCGCCCTACGACTCAATGCATCGGCTACCACATTAGCCTTACCTGGGTGGTATAGGATCTCACAGTCATAATCCTTAACCACGTCTAACCATCTCCTCTGGCGCATATTTAGGTTGGGTTGATCCATCAAATACTTCAAACTCTTATGGTCCGTATATATGGTACAACGAACCCCGTACAGGTAGTGACGCCAAATTTTGAGGGCGAACACTACTGCCCCCAACTCTAAGTCATGCGTGGGATATCTCGCTTCGTGAGGCTTCAACTGCCTCGATGCATAGGCTATCACATGGCCCCTCTGCATCAACACTGCACCCAGTCCTGGAATCGATGCGTCGCAATATACGACGAAGTCCTCCATCCCTTCAGGAAGGGCTAATACTGGTGCTTCGCACAGTCTCTGACGAAGTGTCTCGAAGGAGGTCTGCTGCTCGGGTCCCCATGAGAATGTAACACCCTTTCGGGTCAATTTGGTAAGTGGCACTGCGATCTTGGAGAAGTCCTTAATGAACCTTCGATAGTACCCTGCCAACCCAAGGAAACTCCTGATCTCCGAAGGTGACTTTGGTGCCTCCCATCTCATCACCGCCTCTACCTTGGCCGGATCGACCAATATCCCTGCCTGATTTACAACGTGCCCCAGAAATTGAACCTCCCGTAGCCAGAAGTCACATTTGGAGAATTTTGCATATAGCTTCTCCGACCTCAGTACCTCAAGGACCTCCCTCAAATGTCCCTCATGCTGTTCCCTAGACCGCGAATACACCAGAATGTCGTCGATGAATACAATCACAGACCGATCCAGCATCGGCCTGCATACCCTGTTCATGAGATCCATGAACACTGCTGGGGCATTGGTGAGTCCAAAAGGCATCACCACGAACTCGTAATGCCCATACCGCGTCCTAAAGGCTGTCTTCTGGACGTCCTCATCCCGCACCCTTACCTGATGGTACCCTGATCTCAAATCAATCTTGGAAAACCAAGATGCCCCTTGCAACTGATCGAATAGATCATCGATTCTTGGTAACGGATAGCGGTTCTTAACTGTCACCTTGTTCAGTTCCCGGTAATCGATACACATCCGGTGTGAACCATCCTTCTTCTTGACGAACAGAATCGGTGCTCCCCACGGCGAGCTACTTGGCCGAATAAAACCCTTCCCCAACAACTCTTGGAGTTGCGAGGACAATTCTTGCATCTCTGGAGGTGCAAGACGATAAGGCACCTTCGCAATAGGCGCCGCCCCTGGAACTAGGTCGATACCAAACTCCACTTGCCTCGCAGGAGGTATTCCCGGCAAATCATCGGGGAAAACATCTGGAAACTCGCGCACCACTGGAACCTCCTGCAATGTCTTCGGTCTCTCGGAACTCTCCCGCGTATCCATCACATACGCCACAAAACCGTTACACCCCCGCTGTAGGCATTGCGTCGCCCTAGCAGCCGAACAAAAAGCTGATCTTGAACGGGTACCCTCGCCGTACACCGTAAGAACTCCCCCACTAGGGTCTCGTATAGTCACCAATTGACGCTCGCAGTCGATGACAGCGCTGAATCGGCTCAACCAGTCCATGCCTACAATGACACAGACATCACCCATCGCAATAGGAATTAGGTCAATCGGAAATGCGACCCCGAAGATCTCTAGCACACATCCCCGAAAAACCTCCGTAGCACAAATCACCCTCTCAGCCGCAATGGAAACGCTCAAAGGCCGACTTAACGGCTCACGACTAATGCCGATGTGCTGACTAAAAGCTAACGATACAAACGATCTACTCGCACCCGAATCAAATAATACTAGAGCAGGCATAGAGTTCACAAGGAAAGTACCTACACATACGTTAACATAAGCATAACCTTTCGACCTTTAATTAAATACATGAAAGATAACATACCTGCCACAACATCGGGCGCAGCGCGGACCTCCTCCGCGGTCAGCTGAAAGGCTCTCCCACGAGCCCTCGGGGCCTCGACCTTCACCGGTCGGGTCTCAGTAGTCCGGGTAGTAGGTGTAGCTCCCTGACGAAGTTGCGGGCACTCGGCCTTCCGATGGCCTGTCTGGTTGCAGTGGAAACAAACCATAAACCCCTTAGGGCAATCCCTGGCAATATGTCCGTCCTTGCCACACTTGTAGCAACCACCTGTTCGACACGCCCCCTCGTGACTTTTGCCGCACTTCGCGCAAGTGCGACCCTTCGAACCTCCCACCCTCGAACCAGCGAACTTAATCCGCTTGGCTGCCGGCTGAGACTGGGCCGGCCGTCGATCCACCTGCCGAGACTCAGCCTCCTCCCTCGCTTGAGTCTCTAACTCAATCTCGCGCTTCCTGGCGTTCGCCTGAAGCTCAGTGAAAGTGCGATAGGTGGAGTTTGACACAAACTCCCGAATCTCCCTCTTCAAAACACCCAAATAGCGGCTCATCCGCGACTGCTCCGTAGATACCAGCTCGGGGCAGAACATTGCCCTCTCATGAAACTTCCGTGTGATCACTGCCACGGAATCAGTACCCTGCTTAAGGGTCAAGAACTCCTGAATCAACCGCTCCCTCTCTACCGGGGGAACGTACTCATCCCTGAACATCTCCGTAAACCTCTCCCATGTCACTGCCGTAATCTCCGCCTGAGTGAAGTTCACCGTCACGAACTTCCACCAATCCTTCGCTCCCAGACGGAGCTGGTTCAAGGCGAACCGTACCCTCAAGTGTTCCGGGCATGAGCAAGTATAGAAGCACCCCTCGATGTCGGCGATCCACCTCATGGCTGCAATCGGATCCTGCGTCCCATCAAATTCAAGGGGTTTCGTGTTGCTGAATTCCCTGAATAGTAACGAATCACCCCCGTGCGGCCTGGCAGCAGCCACCGCTGCGGTAGCGGCAGCAACTGCAGTTTCAGTAATTGCGGCGCACCGCTCCTCAAACTCCTCCATCAACGTGGTCTTAATAGACCCAAACATCTCCGGGATCTCAGCCCGGACCGCCGCAGCTACCTCTTCCTGAATAATCTGGCGAATCTCCTCGTCACTCGCACCGCTCGAACTCGCCCCATTGCGTGTGATAACCATGATGTCTCTGAAATACAACATAAAATCATCAGAGACTCCACCAAGTACAATTGTACTCGATACGCGCCCTACCCAGTCTCCGATTTCCAGGGATTCTTATTTGAGTCTTCCACTGATCCGGTGCCTTCGACAGTACGGGCCCAATACTACCGACCACACCGTATCAGTATTCGTCCCAAATCTTCCTCCCCAAATCCCGAATAACGAGTACTCTACTTCTAGTATGCACTATTTACTTGCACGCTACCAAAATATCTCATATAAGCAATCTCCCTAGACTAAGGCATCACAAAACAGGCAATTCTACTCCTATCATGTATACCTAGTCTTCTAGCATGCATAACAATTCATAATTCAGTGCATAACATAACATCGTAAGGTATTCTGGGGATCTTTACCGTTCGGACGCTGGCTGCTCGTACACACTGTTCCACCGTTGTTTTTACCGCCTTGCCCTTTATAAAATGTTATGTCCTTATTATTTTTAAGAAAAAGTTTTTTCCTCAAATCCCCGGTCTGAGTTCAGTTGCACCCAAAAGTACACCCGAATCCCTCAAACCAAGGCTTTGATACCAATTGTAACAGCTTAAATTTTCAAATAAATTTTTCATTAAAAATTAAAACATCAATATTCGACAAAAGGGTTTATTCCAAGTTTATTTCAAAATATAAATAATAAATCTCCAGGATCTTCAACAGTGGCAGTGTGTACGTGTCACGCCGGCGCCTTTCCACGGTCATCACTAGTACCTGAAAAAAACATAAACACAACTGGTAAGCATAAATGCTTAGTGAGTTCCCCAGTATACGACTTACCCACATACGCCATCCGGCCCGGACCTTTCGGTCCACATAACATTGCCTTCCGGCCCGGATCTTTCGATCCACATAATGTTGCCTTCCGGCCCGGACCTTTCGGTCCACATAACATTGCCTTCCGGCCCGGATCTTTCGATCCACATAATATAATCGCCTTCCGGCCCCAAAACATACATAGCACATATAACATAGAACTCATAACACATAAATCATACATCATACCGTTCTTTCTATCACATAAAGTCTCGCCTTCCGGCCCGTATAAGCATACATCACATATAAGCACACATTGCATATAAAGCATCTATCTCTCTAGACATAGCATGAATATAGTACACACGACCTTCCGGTCTAACAGTCAAACCCTTCCGGGTGAGGTATAGTGAGAAGACTCACCTCGTAGTACGCAGGCTATAACCTCCTCGAGCTACTCGCACACAATCCGCTAGTCCGCAGGTTCCCTATAATACCACAGCCCTAGTTAATGATCTTATCAAACAAGACAACTGACCCCTCTAAGATATATATACAGGTCAACGGTCAATCTTGACCGGACTCGTCGAGTACAAAGGGTAACTCGACGAGTGTAGACATCCTGACACCACTCGCCGAGTCTGAAGAACGACTCGACGAGTTCCAGTAGATCTTCAAGCTACTCGCCGAGTCTGAAGAACAACTCGGCGAGTTCTAGTGAATCTTCAAGCTACTCGCCGAGTCTGATCATTGGACTCGGCGAGTCCTCGCCATGCAGTCAATCAACTGCCTCCTGTGATTCGCATGATTCCGTAATATATAGATATGGGACTTCCTGGACTTTTACACATACTATTACTGGGATTTAAACACTTGTAACAACTCTATAATCTATCAAATCCTTAAATGGGTTTCCTAAACCCTAGATTCGTGCACAACACCAACACTACAGAAATGATCCGAGGATTACCTGGAAAACGTGATCCCTGCGTCCCCAACCTTCAGAGCTCAACCCCTTGATCCTCCTTTGATCACCACCTTGCCTCTCCTTGCCTAACAACCTCTTTAAGCTTCCACTAGCCTTCACCCTTGCTCCAGATGCCCACAGCTGTTTAGGTTATCTTCAATCGGCCAAAAGACGAGACATGACGGCCCTAAAGACATTATATACGATTCAGAATCGAAACGGCTAGGGTTCAGCTGAACAGCGTCGACTCGCCGAGTCCCTTATTGGACTCGTCGAGTCCAGTCGCGAATCTGTGACCAAGACCGTGGTCCTACTCGGCGAGTCAGGCATCAACTCGCCGAGTCCCCCCTAAATATTCCCCAAATTAATTTAAAATAATACCTGAAATTCCGGGCTGTTACATGAGTCTTCTCACTATACATACCTAGAGTGGTAATCAGAGTTGTGTGACAGAGTATCTTATATGTTATTTTAGTACTGTGATATACTACATTATTTCTATGTGATTTCTGCTATATATTATTCAGAGTTTATAGAGTTAGGACCGGAAGGTCCATAGAGTTAGGACCGGAGGGTCCACCAGAGTTGTGGGACTGGAGGGTCCCACTGAGACACATTGACTAGAAGGTCATACAGAGTTATAGCCTTGAGTGTCTAATTTGTTGTATATGGTATTTTGGGGAACTCACTAAGCTTCGTGCTTATAGTGTTATGTGTTATGTGTTTCATTTTTTTCTCAGAATCGCGGGAAGGCACCATCTTAATTATATGCATGACTGTATGTTCATTGTATGTTATGTGGTACGATGGGGGAACTCACTAAGCTTTATGCTTATGGTTTCAGTTTATGAAATGAGATAACTTGATGATGTTTTCTATAAATTGTTTTACGAATCGTTAAATAAAAAAATGAAAATTTTGGTCTTGAATTTTTGGGATGTTACATAAATTTCCATAGTAAATGAAGAGAGAGAATGTTGAAGGTGTGAGGATGTGAGTAGCTGTGGCCTGCTATTTATAGCTGATTTTTAGGAGACATGTCATGCAAAATAAGGTGCACATTGTGCACTCTTGGTATACAGTTCCTCCAAGTTGGTAACAAATGTTGCAATATGGGTGGCCCATATCAACCTTCTAGAAGTTACACGCATCACGAGTATGAGATTTAATTTTATTCCAAAATCAATATCTTTTACATACGAGCTCCATTTTTGATGTTCTATATATCCATACGTAGCTATCGATGAGTATTATAACTTTCGTTTAGACTCTGTCTGCTAATTCTTAATTTATTTTTTAAGTTATACTTTTATAGGCTTAGACTGTATAAGTCCATATAAAAATCATAACTTTTGTATATGACATCCGTTTTCGACTGTCTTTATATCAACATGATCCTATTTACGAGATCTCCAACTCTTGTTTAGATTTTTTCGACAATAAGTTGACCAATTTGAATTTTTATTTCTCTGTCCACACTATTGTACCAAAACTTCAAAAAAATTATAACTTCCTCATACGACGTCAGATTCTTACGAAGGATTGAACGTGAAACTTCAACGAATCATAACTTCCTACAAGGTCATATTCAAGCATTCCTTATATCCCTAAAAACATCATTGTGACTACTTCAACTTTATATAAGATTATTTATTATATTTTAAAAATATATCCTGAATTCGTGGGTGTTACAAAAATTTCCACAAATGGTAATTTCAGTAACTTTGGGTTTATAATCCTTACCATCTAGATTCAATATTTAACCGTCAGATTTATCTACAAATCTTACCATTGGGCTCGTAATATTACCATATTATGAACTCAATCACTAAATCAGCTCTAACAACCCGTTAAAATTATTAGACTGATGGAACAAAAAAATAACCAGGTAAAAGATACTTCGATCTGTCCTGTAACTGAATCCTTACACTCCCATACACGGTACAATCTTCCAATCATAAGTCTCTGAGAATACCTTGAGAGCCGCTCCCCTGACCTTGTGTCCAAAAGCTCTTAAATTGACACAAATGAAATCTATATATACTTTGCATCGTCGCACCACAACAAGCGTAAGGTCGTGTCACGGTTTCGTGCTTCTTTGAGAATTAGCCACTTGTTCCATCCTCCTGCCACTTGTCCTTAAATAATTGACACATGTCACGGAGCTCACTACCCTCCGCATCATGATATGCAACCACACCGTGGTGGCGCAAGAGTTAAACATTTGACTTTGACTTCTGTTGAGTTTCTTAAAATAGTAATGCAATTTTCTCCCAACTTTATACAGTCATAACTTCTTTAAACGAACCCCGTTATTGAGTGTCACACCCCGATACCGAAGGCGGAAATGTTCCGGGGCGGAGGACGTCATGAAGTATCGCAACCAATGTACATTGTAAGCATAGTAAACACAAAATATTACATTACATAGATTCATTACATTTGTTTGAAATCAAAGTGTTACAAGTGTTAGACACATGTATATATGAACAAAAGCTAAGAAGAGTCTTCTATATGCTCTGTCTTCTTCAAAAGACCGCGGGGTACCTGTCTAATGTGGACTTGAGATTACAAGCAGTTTTAAAATCAGCATAAAGCTGGTGAGTTCATAAGCGGTTTGTTTCTGAAAATGAACAAGTTTCCTTTGGTTTTCTGTAAAAGTTATGAATCCAAGAAAATCCCATATTTTCTTATAAGTAAAGTTTAGTTATCCATTTATTACACAATTTAGTTGAGAGCAGTTATGTTATCCCAGGAAAAACCCTTATTTTCCTAAAAGTCGTGGTTGGTTATCGATCCGGAATGAAGTGCACAGGTATCTACCATACATAATATGTTTGTGTGAAGTTTCCTGAAAGTCTGTTATCCTTTAAAAGTACATTAGTCTTAACATGTATATAAAACTAATAAGTAAGTAGAAAAGTTTTCATAATCTTGATTGCGAGTTCCGTAACCATACTACAGACTAGATAAGGCTTGGAACAGGGCCAGTATCCTTTTATGACTTTTGTCACCCTTGAACCTTTCGGTTCGGCTGTCGCTAGCAGCCAGGTGTAGGGTAGTCAATCCCATATAGATCTATACACTTAAGTCACGTTCTCCCTCCAGGAGATTCTGGTTACAGGGGTAGTCCTCCACTTTCGTATCTAGGGGAAGTGTTACAAAGGACGTGTCTCTAATCTTAAGATTAATGAATTTTAAAAGTTGTCTTATACTCTTGTATCTAGGGGGAGTATTACGAAAGACATTCAAAAGTAATAAAATGGAAAACTCTGTTTATTAGTCCTTCACTCTCGTATCTAGGGGGAGTGTTATCTAGGGCGCGTCTAAAGTTCTAAATTTAATGTCATTAGTCCTTCACTCTCGTATCTAGGGGGAGTGTTATCAAGGACGGGTCTAAAGTTCTAAATTTAATGTCATTAGTCCTTCACTCTTGTATCTAGGGGGAGTGTTATCAAGGACGGGTCTAAAGTTCTAAGCTAATGCGTTTAACGATAATGATGATGGAAAATCATTTGTGAAAATAAAATATAACATTTTATAACGGAATTCACAAACGGTTTGAAAACTATCTCTACAAGTTAAGACGATTGGTTAATATGGTTTTCATTGTTAAAAGCATACGAAATATGAAACATTTCAAATGAAATAATAAGTTTGAGTACAATACTTCCTTGTACTTTTGCTTATATTCCCCCTAAAAACATTGAAAAACACAGAAAAAGGTGTAGGGGTATGAACTCACCAGACGAGGAATGTGTCGGTTAGGAAGCTAAGTGTCATTTCGGGGCTTCATTACACGCGAGTTTCCTATGTAATATGAAGAGATACACAAGTGTATCTAATTAGACTTTGAACTACTAATTAGATAAGAATATGCACTTCGAGAAGCGAAAACAATTTATTTCAAGTGTTAGGAGTGATCCGGGTAACATCAAAGGATGTGTAGGGCCTAGATATGGAGTTTACTCTTCAAGAGTAAGCCCTAGGGGAGTTTATGGTCCAATGACCATATCCCCATGAGTTTAAGGCCGTAAGCTCATGGGTGGTGTGTTCTTGGATGCTAAATGGTCAAACAATGCACAAGGGAAGGGTCTAGGGTTGATTCCATGGCTTAGGAAGTGATCGGGACTTGAAATGGCCTTGGAAAAAGAGTTTACGGTCTATGAAGATGTTCTTGGGGAGTTTACTACCTTAAACACATTAGTTTACAACTGTAAACTCATGTTTGTCCATGATTCATGGGTTTTAGTGGTTGTAGGTTAAACGTTCAAAGTTCTAGGTCCAATTCCAAGCCATTCAAGGTGTTAAGGGCACTTTAACTCCCTTTGGGGGTGTTTATGGTCTAAGGAAAGGTGTTTACGGTACAAGAATGTTCTTGGGACGTAAACTCAAGTTTGACTCATTTGTGTATGTTTTGGTGCATCACATGAAGGATTATAAGGTTCTACACTCTCATGGAAGCATTTGGAGGTGTTTAGGGGCAATCTAACACCTTAAAATGTGTTTATGGTCCATGAATGAGGGTTTACGATCCAAGCATATTCTTAGGCCGTAAACTCATGTCCATACCTCAAATGGTAAGATTTTGGGGTCCTAAGCTCATGCATGCAAGTTTCTAAGCCATATCTAAGCACTAGAAGGGGTTTGAAGGGGTTTTGGGGATTCAAAACCCTCTTTAGGGGTGTTCACGGTTTTGGGAGGGTTCCCAAACCATAAACACTTGTTCATGGGTGTTTTGAGTGATTCAAACATGGATTTGAAAGGGGATTTATGGAATCAAACTCGAGTTCTAGAGAGAGAGAGTAGTGAGAGAAAGTGTTTAGAGAGAGAAAAAAAGCTTCAAAATGATGTCACTCAATCCCTTATATAGGGGTTGAGTTTATGGCCCGATGGAATTTTACCCGATACTGACATTAAACGGTGCTTTTGGTCGTACCCAATTAATTTTCCGTAATCACGACTTAGATGAAACTAAAAATTTTCCAAACGAATATGGAAAATATTTTAATGTTTTTAATGCATCCCGTCACTTATGAAACCAAATTGAAAGACGCACTTAAAATAATTTAACCCAAAAGTTAACGGGGCAAATTGAATACAAACGGTTTTATTTAATGGGAACGGTTTATAATGACAGAATAAATTTCGCATTGTCACATTATCCCCCCGTTAGAGGGAATTTCGTCCCAAAATTCAAGATTAAGAAACAAATCATGGATTTCGAAAGACATACGAATACTTCTGTTTCATTGGATGTTCGCGTTCCTAAGAGAACTCGGGTCCTCGCATGGCATTCTAGCGAACCTTCGTTATCGGGATACGGCTTTGTTTCGTATGTTTAATCTCCCGATCTATGATTTCGATTGGTTCTCCCACGA
This sequence comes from Lactuca sativa, assembly GCF_002870075.4. Taxonomy (NCBI): domain Eukaryota; kingdom Viridiplantae; phylum Streptophyta; class Magnoliopsida; order Asterales; family Asteraceae; genus Lactuca; species Lactuca sativa. The sequence continues at coordinate 130,039,008 of NC_056631.2, forward strand.
GGTTCAGACTTTCTTTGATTTCGGTCTCATCAAAGGGATTACTAGGGTTTCATCGGATAGGCACTACTTAAGAATAGCGGCGTGGAAGACAGGGTGAATGTTGCTAAGTTTTGAAGGTAGTCGTATAGGCTACGGGGTCGATCCTAACGAGGATTTCGAAAGGTCCTATGTATCTCGGGTTAAGTTTTACGTGCTATCCAAAGCGTATCATGTCTTTTCGGGGCGAGACCTTCAACAGAACATGGTCTCCAACAAAAGAGTACACCTTTCTGTGTCGGAGTGGTTAGGGGTTTGGCGTTCTTGGAAACGTTTTGAGTGAATCTTTGATAGTAGTCGACGAGACCCAAGAATTGACAGATTTTTGTGGGTGTCTTCGGTGCCGACTAATTCTCTATCACCTGGATCTTGGACGGGTCCACGTGTATGCCTTCCTCGCTTACCATGTGACCAGGTAAAGTGGTTAGACCGAAGGGCATCACTACGATCTCGTAGTGATCAAATCGAGTCCTCATTTCCTTCTTGGAAACATCATTCTCGTGAACTCGTATCTGATGGTACTCTGACCTGAGGTCTATCTTTGCGAAGTATTTGGCTCCCTGAAGTTGATCGAAAAGGTCGTCTATTCGAGGAAGTGGATATCGGTTCTTGATGGTAAATTTGTTCAACTCATGGTAGTCGATACACATTCGAAAGGAACAAACAATATCGGGGCTCCTCAAGGTGAGAAACTCGGTCTGATGAACCATTTGCGGAGTAGCTCATTAAGCTGACTGGATAACTCCTGAATTTCTGCTGGAGCTAAGTGATATGGGGACTTGGCTACGGGGGTAGCTCCATGAATTAGGTCGAAAGGCATCGGCAAAATTACAGACTTCAGGGATGCTCTCGAGATCTTTAAATTCCTGTTTCTTGCTGATTACACGAGCTAGAAATGTGTGACACTCCTTTCGCAGAAGCTTTTGACCTTTGATGCAAGAAATGATGCGAAGGTTAGAACTAAGTTTATCGCCGTAGATTATGAGAGTGTGACCAGAGGGGAGATTAAGACGGATGGCTTTTTCATAATAAAGGATATATGCATGATTGGGACTTAACCAATCCATACCAATGATAATATCAAAGTTCTTTATTGAAAAACGGCATAAGATTCATGGGAAAAGAATGATCGTTGAGGGTAAGGTTACAACCTATGAATATATCGCTAATGTTCTCTTTCTCACTGTTTGGTATCTCGATGGTAAACGTTTCGGTTACTAGTGGAGGACTAAGATTATGAAGATGTTTGAATGAATAGTTAACAGGTTCTCTTTCAGCACTATAATCGAAAAGGATTGCAAGTATAAGGGCTGTCGAGGAGGTATATACATGTGGCAACAGTGGTTTCGGAGGCTGCCTCATCTTGTGCCATAGCTAGGACTCTTCCAGTATTGCCAGATGTTGTTGTCTTGGGACAGTTTCGCTTGAAATGCCCGACTTCGCCGCAACCGTAGCAGGCCTGACTGATACCCGCTCCAGAAGATTGATTGGTTGATTGGGTTGGTGTCTTGCAGTTTTTCGCAATGTGAGCCTTTTTGCCACAGCTGTTACAAAACACCTCTCGACATGGGCTGGAAGTGAGGTGATGATAGTTGCACTTGTTACACATAGGGAGAGTACCAGCATACCTACTGGTAAGTGTTTGAGCTGTGGATCCGATGACAGAAACAACAGCCGGGATAGTAGCATCGTGGACTGCCATAGTTTGCTGCTTCTTCAAGGACACCTGCGAAGGCTGACTTTTCTTCTACTTCCAAAATTTTCTTTTCTCACCACTCTTCTCTGTCGGCTCAGGAGTGGTGGCTGCTTCCTCTAGGTCATCGCTATGGTCGATCAGGGTTTGTGCTAAGCATTTGGCGTTGTCGTATGTGTATGGCTTCGCAGCCAAGACATTTCCCTTGGTTGGCTGGGTCAACCCCCAGATGAACCTATCTATCTTTTTACTCTCCGAGGTAACCATTCCCGCACATAGTAGCGCCAAGTCATCAAATCTTGAAGTGTAAGCGACGATATCGGAACCCTTCATCTTCAGGTTCCAGAGTTCATGCTCTAGCTTCTGCATTTCGCCCCGAGGGCAGTACTCCGCAAGCAGAAGTTCCTTCATGGCCTCCCAACCCATAGCATTAGCTACAGGTTGGGTTAAGGATTTGACTCGGCCATTCCACTAAGTCAGGGCTTTATCGGTGAACGTGCAGGTGGCGAACTTCACCTTATCCGATTCAGAGCAGACACAGATTTCGAAAATAGATTCGATTTTCTCGAACCATCGGGTTAGGGCAATGACACCTCCAGTGCCATTGAAAGATGTGGGTTTCACGTTCATAAAGTCCTTATAGGAACACTCCTTCCGGTGTCCCTGGCCACCGTCCTGATTTTTAGATTGCGTACCACCTCCTGGATCACCGGGGCCACCGGGGTTCATTTGAGACATGGCGGCTGCCAATGCAATAGTAACAGCTTCCTGGAACATTACGGGATCAAATTGGGGAGGAGGTTGTGGCGGAGGGTTGTTGTTCTTTGAGCCGGGTCTCTTTCTTGGAGGCATCTTGATCTAAAAAGATCAGGAAAGAGAGGATGGTAAGTCCTATGAATCGAGTCAAGAGATATGATACAAGGGATATCTCATTATGACAAATATAGAATTCTATTAAGCGATAAAGCAACAAAGAGTTATCAAAGCAGTTGAACTATCGCTAAAGGAATGATTGAGGAGCAACACTGGAATGAGTATTTCTATAACGAAGTTGGCTCTAGAAATACTCCCATAGTATTTTATGTTTCGCTGCGACGACGACTCGTTGTTTGGGTATTGGGTAAGTTTTAGGCATGCTGAACACCACAGTCACTCCCAATCACATGTTGGTCGTGTCTAGAATGAATATTGTTGATCAGGCTATATAGACCCTAGCCACGACTACATAACTGCCCTGGTTTAACCGCAGCGCACAACACCCTTTTACTTATGTTTTGTTCTACTTATAATTACGGAATCCAGTGGTTAGCTATACTTGTATACTTTTGAAAATACTTATATTTTAAAGTATACATTTAGTTCAGAGCACTTAGGCTCCTTAGTGTTTATAGTCTTATACCATGTAAGGTTTGGTATACTAGTTCACCATAAACAAGGGCTCTGATACCGATCTGTCACACCCCGAAACCGAAGGTGGAAACGTCCCGGGGCGGAGGACGTCATGAAGTATCGCAACCAATGTACATAGTAAGCATAGTAAACACAAAACATTACATTACATAGATTCATTGCATTTGTTTGAAATCATAGTGTTACAAGTGTTATACATATGTGTATGAATAAAAGCTAAGATGAGTCTTCTATACTCTCCGTCTTCTTCAAAAGACCACAGGGTACCTGTCTAATGTGAACTTGAGAATACAAGCAGTTTTAAAATCAGCATAAAGCTGGTGAGTTCATAAGCGGTTTGTTTCTGAAAATGAACAACTTGCCTTCGTATTTCTGTAAAAGTTATGAATCCAAGAAAATCCCATATTTTCTTAAAAGTAAAGTGTAGTTATCCATTTGTTACACAGTTTATTTAAGAGCAGTTATGTTATCCCAGGAAAAACCCTTATTTTCCTAAAAGTCGTGGTTGGTTATCGATCCGGAATGAAGTGCACAAGTATCTACCATACATAATGTGTTTGTGTGAAGTTTCCTGAAAGTCTGTTATCCTTAAAAAGTGCATTAGTCTTAACATGTATATAAAACTAATAAGTAAGTAGAAAAGTTTTCATAATCTTGATTGAGAGTTCCATAACAATACTACAGACTAGATAAGGCTCGGAACGAGGCCAGTATCCTTTTATGACTTTTGTCACCCTTTAACCTTTCGGTTCTGCTTTAGCTAGCAGCCAGGTGCGGGGTAGTCAATCCTGTATAGATCCATACACTCAACTCATGTTCTCCATCCAGGAGATTCTGGTTACAGGGGTAGTCCTCCACTTTCGTATCTAGGGGAAGTGTTACAAAGGACGTGTCTCCAATCTTAAGATTAATGAATTTTAAAAGTCGTCTTATACTCTCGTATCTAGGGGGAGTATTACCAAAGACATTCAAAAGTAATAAAACGAAAAACTCTATTTACTAGTCCTTCACTCTCGTATCTAGGGGGAGTGTTATCAAGGACGCGTCTAAAGTTCTAAATTTAATGTCATTAGTCCTTCACTCTCGTATCTAGGGGGAGTGTTATCAAGGACCGGTCTAAAGTTCTACATTTAATGTCATTAGTTCTCCACTCTCGTATCTAGGGGGAGTGTTATCAAGGACGGGTCTAAGGTTCTAAGGTAATGCTTTTAACAATAATGATGATGGAAAATCATTTGTGAAAATAAAATATAACATTTTATAACGGAATTCACAAACGGTTCGAAAACTATCTCTGCAAGTTAAAACGGTTGGTTAATACGGTTTTCAGTGTTAAAAGCATACGAAATATGAAACATTTCGAATGAAATAATAAGTTTGAGTACAAGAATTCCTTGTACTTTTGCTTGTATTCCCCCCCCCCCCCTGAAAACATTGAAAAACACGGAAAAAGGTGTAGGGGTATGAACTCACCAGACGAGGAATGTGTCGGATAGGAAGCTAAGTGTCAGTTTGGGGCTTCATTACACGCGAGGTTCCTATGTAATATGAAGAGATACACAATTGTATCTAATTAGACTTTGAACTAATAATTTGATAAGAATATGCACTTCGAGACGCGAAAACACTTTATTTCAAGTGTAAGGAGTGATCCAGGTAACATCAAAGGATGTGTAGGGCCTAGATATGGAGTTTACTCTTCAAGAGTAATCCATAGTGGAGTTTACGGTCCAATGACCATATCCCCATGAGTTTATGGCCATAAAATCGTGGGTGGTGTGTTCTTGGATGCTAAATGGTCAAACAATGCACAAGGGAAGGGTCTAGGGTTGATTCCATGGCTTAGGAAGTGATCGGGACTTGAAATGGCCTTGGAAAAGGAGTTTACGGTCTATGAAGATGTTCTTGGGGAGTTTACTACCTTAAACACATTAGTTTACAACTGTAAACTCATGTTTGTCCATGATTCATGGGTTTTAGTGGTTGTAGGTTAAACATTCAAAGTTCTAGGTCCAATTCCAAGCCATTCAAGGTGTTAAGGGTACTTTAACACCCTTTGGGGGTGTTTATGGTCTATGGAAAGGTGTTTACGTTACAAGAATGTTCTTGGGCCATAAACTCATGTTTGACTCATTTGTGTATGTTTCGGTGCATCACATGAAGGATTATATGGTTCTACACTCTCATGGAAGCATTTGGAGGTGTTTAGGGGCAATCTAACACCTTAAAAGGTGTTTATGGTCCATGAATGAGGGTTTACGGTCCAAGCATATTCTTGGGCCGTAAAATCATGTGCATACCTCAAATGGTAAGATTTTGGGGTCCTAAGTGTTGGATAAGGTGTCTAAGTCCATAACTATTTCTGGTATGTACTTGACCCGACCCGGCATGGTCCATTTGGGTTGCATGGCACCATGCAATTGGATAAACTAAATGAGAGAAATAACGCTTGGAGATTATTAATATATTATAAGTTCTAATATATTAATAATATTATTTGATTAGTTGATCAAAGAATTAATTTGGAATTAATTAAGTGATCAAAGGATAACTAATTAAATATATGGGTTGATTATGTAATTCATCCATATCTTGTATAGTGGGCTAAGAGGCTCCATGGATTATCAAGTTGGGTTCTACCCATAGGATGCTCCATGGATGCTCCATGGGAGTTACAAACCCATGGGTCATGGATATGAAGAGTCAAGACACATTAGGGTTTACATGGTGTAACCCTAGATGTGTCAACACTATATAAGGATCATATTCTCCACCAAAATTGGCTACACAAGGAACACACTAAGGAATAAGGGGGCTTGGCCAATTTTGAAGAGTGTGTATTCTCTCATAAGTTCTTCCAAAAGCATTTGGTGTTGTGTGAAGCATTTGAGGCATCACCACTTGAGGTGCTAGGCTCACAAGGTTTCAAGGAACACAAGCAACAACAAGGTAAGTTATTCTATCTATACTTTATGTTAAAATTGTTCCCCATGTATGCTAGATAGGATATAACCTTGGAATTCAACTTTGCATGACAAATTAGACAAACATAGATCCAAGGTTATTAGGGTTGCATGTACACTTAGGAAGTGTTAGAATGCTCAAAACCCATCAGTGGTATCAGAGCCTAGGCTTGTTTGTTGTTATTTGTGCTTAAAAGTTGAAGAAAGTCGAAAATCTTGCTGTCTGACTGATGGACTCGGCGAGTCCATGGGGAGGACTCGACGAGTTCATGTGTATCTTCAACCTACTCGGCGAGTAGGGTCGACAGAGTGCAGAATTTCGACTTGTGTTGCTGGAAATGGATTAGAATCATTACCCTAAAATGTTTTGGTACTTGAAAACTTATTTTAGAAGGTGTAATGTCTTTTCTAACTCATTTACAACAACAAATTATCAAAATTACAAAGATTAAATGTGATTTTGATTTTTGAAAGTGTTCATATTCATATTCTTGTTCTTATGATGTTTAGATGATCATAGGAATTATTTGTAACCTATGTGGTAGAATTAATTCATGATCATAATGTGTTTTAATGGAGTCCATAACTTGTCCTCAAGTTATGGAAAACCAAAAGTCCCTTGGATTAAAAAAACCATTAAAAGAACACAAGAGTTAGAAAAATGAAAAGTCCTCATTTTATTACTCTATTAAACTCATAAGTTACAAGAAATGAAAAGTTTTGAAAGATTACAAAACTTGCCCTCAAGTTTTGGAACAAGTAAAGTTAAGTTAAAACTTTAGTTCCAACCCCTAGAATTTTAAAAGTTAAAATTCAACCCTTATACTTATATTATTATGATTTAATAATTATATATATATGTATAAGAACAAAGTCGTCTTACCGCTAGTACGCCTCATTCACGAAGCCGGTCTATAAGGTGGGTATAAGGTTGTTGCCTATAAAATGGTGACTTAATGGGTGTCCACTCTCACCCACCGCTTGCTTGATCGGTGGAGGGTCGTTAGCCAAACGGGTAAGACAAGGACTTATTAATTCTCATTCAAAGTATGATGAATATTATAAAGTAACTAAATGTTTTATTAAATTCCCAATCTTAGTTACTTTAGGAAAAATGTGAATAAGGTGCTATTCCATGAAATTACACTTTACACTTTGATTAAGTCGTTGGTGGAGCGTGTGTGGTTAACCGGCACACTAACTTGGACTTAACAAGGTAGGTAAAGGGTGACTTAGGGTTTATTATAGTATCGGTGGAGCGTGTGTGGTTAACCGGCACATCGATTGAGTAATAAACTTTAAGGGTACCAAGTGATTTGCATGGTTACTTCACACCTCGTTTTGTGATCCTCGGTATCCCAGTCACAAAACTTGGAGGGCACACTCGAGATTGAAACATGCCTTTGAAAAGTTCATTGAATCTCAAAGAATCTAGGAATTTCTAAGAACCATTCAAAAAAAAAAACCTAATAGTAAAATATTGCGGTTTTCGTGGTGGAAATTGGTGAATCGTCATTCACCTACCTTTCAAATATGATATAGCTTAGATTACGACATACCTCTTCTAAGTTATATTATATTGTGATTGGATCCTAGCCTTAATATTACATTTGGGTGTTTTATTAAGGACTCTCTTATATCTAAACTAATCTTGTCCTCTTTCCTTCAGATGTCTTTCAACAATGCTTCTGGCTCTAATCCTAATGGCTCCTTTTCCCTTATGAACTTGTGTGGGAAAGTCACCTTTGATGGATCCAACTTCAATGAGTGGATCAGAAACATCAGGATGATTACCCGCTACGAGGACAAAGAATATGTCCTTGACAAGGAGCTTAAGGAGATTGATGAGTCCACTGCAACTCCTCAGGAGATCGCTGAATTTCGGGCACATGAAAGGGATGCTACGAAAGTGGCTTGTATCATGATGGCCACGATGACAGCAGAACTCCAAAAGTCTTATGAGGATTTCTACCCTTATGAAATGCACCAAGATTTGATGGAAAGATACCATCAAAGTGCAAGACAAGAGAGGTATGAAATCATCTGCTCCATGATAACAACCATGATGAAGGACGGGGAATCCGTTACGAGCCACATGCAGAAAATGCAAAGGTATGTGGATCGTTTGCTGAAGCTTAATGTGAACTTCCCGGAGGATCTTGCAATAGATATTATTTTGCATTCCTTACCATCGTGCTATGATCAATTCCGCATGACATATCACATGAACAAGGAAGAAGTCACCCTCAGCAAACTTCAGGGACTTCTCAAGACCGCAGAAACAGGTCTTAAGGGGAAGTCGGTTGCTATCACTCCTAATCAAAACTCTACTCCGGTTTTGGCAATCGGGAAAAGTCGAGGGAGGAAGAGAAAGAGCTCTTCTAAGGGTACCAAGGCTCGGACCCTTGATGGATCTTCTTCAAGTGGAACCAAGAAAGGTTTCGTTACTCCTTCTTCTGACCCAAAAGAGGCTGAATGCTTCTATTGCCATGAAAAAGCTCATTGGAAGCGGAACTGCCCAAAATACCAGCAAGATGTGAAGGATGGGAAAGTTAAACCCAACCATGCAGGTATTTACACTATCATTTCTAATAACTCACCCCATTCTAATTCTTGGGTCCTTGATACCGGGTGTGGTATTCACATTTGTTGTGACTTGCAGGGACTAAGAAGAAGTGAGGATGTGGAGCAAGGAAGGATAAACTTGATCATGGGGAATAGGAAAGCTATACCTGTTACCAAGATTGGAGTTTATACTTTATCGCTAAGTAGTGGGTTTAGTTTAGATTTGAATAAGTGTTGTTATTCGCCAGGAATGGCAAGAAATATTATTTCCTTTCATGCTTTGTACAAACAAGGGTTTACCTTTTCATTTAATAATGAAGTTGGTTCTATAGATGTTTTCTATAATAATGTCTTTTATTTTAAAGCATTACCTTGTGATGGTGTGTATGAAGTTGTATCTGTTGTAGATAACTTGGGAAATAATGTTTTGTGTATTGATTCTACTAATAATAACTTGGATAAAGCATCATTATGGCATTGTCGTCTTGGACATATAAGCAAGAAACGCATAGGCCAACTCCAAAAAGATGGAGTCTTGGAGTTGTTTGACCTAAAGTCAGATGATAGTTGCGAATCATGCTTACTTGGAAAAATGACAAAGTCACCCTTCACAGGTTCGTGTGAGAGGGGTGAAGGTTTGTTGGACCTTATACACACGGATGTGTGTGGACCATTCAAACATGCCACAAGGGATGCTAATCGTTATTATTTGACTTTTACCGATGATTACAGTAGATATGGATATGTCTACTTAATCAAGCATAAGTCAGAGACTTTCGAGAAGTTTAAGGAATTTAAACAGGAAGTCGAGAATCAATTGGGCAGGAACATTAAGATGCTTCGATCCGATCGTGGTGGTGAGTATCTTAGTTCAGAGTTCCTCGACTATCTAAGGGAATGTGGGATAGTCTCACAATTGACACCTCCCAGGACGCCACAGTTGAATGGTGTGGCTGAGAGGCGTAATCGAACCTTGTTAGATATGGTTCGTTCCATGATGAGTCGAGCTTCGCTACCAATCTCATTCTGGGGGTATGCCTTAGAGACTGCCGCCCATATCCTCAATCTAGTCCCTACAAAGAAAGTTGCCAAAACTCCTCACGAGATGTGGACTGGTAAAGTACCTAAACTAGACCACATCAAGATTTGGGGCTGCGAGGCTTTCGTGAGACACGAGACTCATGATAAGCTTGAACCCCGAAGCGAGAGGTGTATTTTCATCGGCTACCCACAGCATTCCTTTGGTTACCTCTTCTACAGACCTAGTGACAATGTGGTCTTTGTAGCAAGAAGAGGAGTCTTTCGAGAGAGAGAGTTTATAAGCCAAGGAGACAGTGGGAGGCAAGTTGATCTTGAAGAAATTCAAGAGTCAAGTGGTGAAGGAACTTCAAACTCTAGCCCTCAACTTGAGGAGGAAACTCCTGTTGAGCCAATTGACGAATCTGTACCTCTGAGGCGTTCCACGAGAGTTAGGAGTGCACCTGAGCATTACTATGGATTCCATATTACTGCAGAAGGTGAGACACTTATTAGTGATGAGACACTAGTAAGTCAAGATGACCCTAACAGCTACGAGGAAGCCATCGCAGGCCCCGAGTCTGCTAAATGGAAAGAGGCTATGGATAGCGAGATACAATCCATGTATGACAATCAAGTTTGGAACTTGGTTGAGAATGTACCAGGTCGAAAGACTGTAGGGTGCAAATGGGTCTTCAAAAAGAAGACCGACATGGATGGTAAAGTACACAATTATAAGGCTAGGCTGGTTGCAAAGGGCTTCTCTCAAATTCCTGGAGTGGACTATGATGAGACCTTTTCTCCGGTAGCCAAGATTAAGTCTATTCGGGTTCTGTTAGCTATAGCCGCATTTCATGACTATGAAATTTGGCAAATGGATGTCAAAACCGCTTTCCTTAATGGAAAGTTGGCTGAAGATGTTTACATGAGTCAGCCAGAGGGTTTTGTCAGTAACGAGTACCCTAATAGAGTGTGTAAGCTTTAGAAATCCATTTATGGATTAAAGCAAGCACCTCGCAGATGGAATCTTTGCTTTGATGAAAAGGTCAAGGAATTTGGCTTTTCTAGGAGTGAAGATGAATCTTGTGTGTATGTCAAGGCTAGTGGGAGTATAGTTAGCTTTTTGGTATTGTATGTGGATGACATACTACTCATAGGAAACGACATTCCAACCTTGCAGGAAGTAAAGTTCTGGCTTGGAAAGTGTTTCGCTATGAAGGACCTTGGTGAAGCTGCCTATATTTTGGGGATAAGGATCTTGAGAGATCGGAGTAAAAGATTAATTGGACTTAGTCAAAGTACCTACTTGGAGAAGATTCTGAAGAGATTCAGAATGCAAAACTCCAAGAAAGGAGAGTTGCCCATCCAGAGTAGCACCAAGCTGAGTAAGACACAAAGCCCTAGCACTGAGGCTGAGATAGCAGAAATGAGTCGATTACCTTATGCTTCGGCTGTAGGTTCGATCATGTATGCTATGACGTGTACTCGACCTGATGTAGCCTTTGCCTTGAGCATCGTTAGCAGGTTTCAGGGGAACCCTGGCAAGGCACACTGGATTGCGGTAAAGAATATTCTCAAGTACCTGCGAAGGACTAAGGACTGGGTCCTTACCCTCGGTGGGAGTGATGACTTGAGAGTTGTAGGGTATAGTGATACTAGCTTCCAGACTGATAGGGATAACTTCCGCTCTCAGTCGGGCTGGGTCTTTACCCTAAATGGAGGAGCAATTTCTTGGAAGAGTTCCAAGCAAGAGACAGTGGCAGATTCTACTTGTGAATCAGAGTATATTGCAGCTAGCGAAGCGGCAAAGGAGGCGTTATGGCTGAGGAACTTCATTGGAGACCTTGGAGTTGTACCAGCTATTAAAGAGCCGATGGAAATTTTCTGTGATTGTGAAAGTGCTGTTGCCTTAGCTAAGGAACCAAGGGATCACGGGAGATCCAGACACATCGACAGAAAATACCATTTCATCAGACATCGGATCGAAGAAGGACTCCTCGTGGCAAAGAGGGTATCATCGGATGAGAACCCAGCAGATCCCCTCACGAAGGGACTGACTCGGGTTAAGCATCTTCAGCATGCTCGGAGCATAGGGCTGAAGGATGATATTAGATTTAGTAGTTAGATAACCCAGAAATTTGTAAAGTGTAATTGACATTAGATGATGAATAAAAGGAGTTTTATTTATGAGTAAAGTGTTGCTATCTCTTGTCGATCGTTTACTATATTTCTTTTGCATGTTTTGACTTCCAGAATAATTTTGTTTGGTATAACATATTATTCAAACCTCCACAGTCGGTCATATGTCGGAAGTAGGTATGAATCAAGACTGTCATGTTTGGTTGTAGAGGTCTGGGACAAGGCTACGACAATCATGAGTGCTCATAAGTTCTGAGCACTGGACTCAACCCACGCTCACTGGAATCACTTCATGGAATTCTATCTCGAGTGATCGTGAGACGGTAATATCATATAAGTCTTTAAACCTAGAGATATGATTTGTTACTTACGAGTTGGTTATGCATTAACTGTACGAAAAACGCATTGGTAACTCGATGTTATAAAATCGTGCTCTTATGTGTAATTCAATGAGTAGTAGAACAAACATATGAGTCGAAGTTTATCTGTTCCTTCTTGGATTAGAAGCTGATATCTGGGCCCCTCGATGATTTTGTTTTGACCTATGTACCGGGCCCGGTCAGAACTAAGTTGATGTGTTCAATTAAGTTCTATGTCAAACAAATCGGAAATCGGGAAACAAACTGCTGGACAATAAGTAAGACATTGTTCCATGTATTTGTCCGGCTGATATCTAGAACGGAGGATTATATGATCACTTATCTTAAATGGCATACCATCGTCTTCTCAAGTTTCGAGAAACCTTGTAAAGAGCTACGATTGCCGATCGGTTCCTGAAGTCATACTTGCAGTAATAGTTACTAGACTTATCCAAGTGGGAGACTGTTGGATAAGGTGTCTAAGTCCATAACTATTTCTGGTATGTACTTGACCCGACCCGGCATGGTCCATTTGGGTTGCATGGCACCATGCAATTGGATAAACTAAATGAGAGAAATAACGCTTGGAGATTATTAATATATTATAAGTTCTAATATATTAATAATATTATTTGATTAGTTGATCAAAGAATTAATTTGGAATTAATTAAGTGATCAAAGGATAACTAATTAAATATATGGGTTGATTATGTAAATCATCCATATCTTGTATAGTGGGCTAAGAGGCTCCATGGATTATCAAGTTGGGTTCTACCCATAGGATGCTCCATGGATGCTCCATGGGAGTTACAAACCCATGGGTCATGGATATGAAGAGTCAAGACACATTAGGGTTTACATGGTGTAACCCTAGATGTGTCAACACTATATAAGGATCATATTCTCCACCAAAATTGGCTACACAAGGAACACACTAAGGAATAAGGGGGCTTGGCCAATTTTGAAGAGTGTGTATTCTCTCATAAGTTCTTCCAAAAGCATTTGGTGTTGTGTGAAGCATTTGAGGCATCACCACTTGAGGTGCTAGGCTCACAAGGTTTCAAGGAACACAAGCAACAACAAGGTAAGTTATTCTATCTATACTTTATGTTAAAATTGTTCCCCATGTATGCTAGATAGGATATAACCTTGGAATTCAACTTTGCATGACAAATTAGACTAACATAGATCCAAGGTTATTAGGGTTGCATGTACACTTAGGAAGTGTTAGAATGCTCAAAACCCATCACTAAGCTCATGCATGGAAGTTTCTAAGCCATATCTAGCACTAGAAGGGGTTTGAAGGGGTTTTGGGGCTTCAAAACCCTCTTTCGGGTATTCACGGTTTTTGGGAGGGTTCCCAAACCTTAAAAAATTGTTCATGGGTGTTTTGAGTGATTCAAACATGGATTTGCACACCAATCAAGTTAAACAACAAGCTAGGATAGATTGCTTATTAAATTGAAGCTTGAAAGGGGATTTTTGGAATCAAACTCGAGTTCTAGAGAGAGAGTAGTGAGAGAAAGTGTTTAGAGAGAGAGAGAAAAAGCTTTAGAATGATGTCACTCAATCCCTTATATAGGGGTTGAGTTTATGTCCCGGTGGAATTTTACCCGATACTGACGTTAAACGATGCTTTTGGTCGTACCCGATTAATTTGCCGTAATCACGACTTAGATGAAACTAAAAAATTTCCAAATGAATGTGGAAAATATTTTAATGTTTTTAATGCATCCCGACACTTATGAAACTGAAATGAAAGTCGCAATTAAATTAATTTAACTCGAAAGTTAACAGGGCAAATTGAATACAAACGGTTTTATTTAATGGGAACGGTTTATAATGACGAAATAAATTACGGGTTGCACATTGAGAAACTTTATATCCGTGAATCGTCTCAGTGAGAATTACAACTTTCTTCAATAATATTCTTTTAAGTGCCAGTACTTAACATAAATCATATCTATGCTTTATTTCACCTACTAATGTTATAAACGGAATATACATCCCTTCAGATAACTATTGTAATGAAAAGTAGGTATTATAGGTCCCCCCCATATTGAGTTTTTATTCAAAATAGTCCAATTTTAAACACATTATTAGACGTAATTAGCAACGATCAGCATTGATTTTGAGCAAAATAGAACGAGTCTAATACTCACCAAGCATCATTTAGAAAGAATTTAGAAAGATTAAACAAACCCAAAAAAGAAGAAAGTGATAAAATCTTTGAATACTTTGATTGTAATGGAAGGTTGGAAGTTGATGAAGTGTGGCATTAAGCTCCAAAATAGGAGCTCTCTATAAGTATAAACCATTTAATCTTTGCACCACCAAAATAAGCTAGTAAACACTTATTATAAAGATGTTCTTAAGCTTTAAGACTTATACCAAATAAGTGCTTAAGGAGAAGCAACTTTATTTCTTCATTTCTAGCACCAAAGTAAGACAAAATAAGAGAGGGAGAGGCTTAGAATTTTTAAAATTTGTCTGGCATTTGAGATGATTCTTGTGAACAAAAAGGCCAACAAAATCACTAGTAAATGCCTTATTTATATACTATCAAATGTATACAAAAGTCAAGACCAAAAAGTGAAGAGGTAAGGCTTTCTAATAAGCATGAAATTAAGTAATAAAAATTAAAAAACATGTCCTTCCTTTCCTAGTCTTTTTTCCTAGTGAGAGAGACAAAATCGAAGGGCTTACTACATATCCCATAACTGGTTAGTTGAGTTGTAAACATTGGATTACCTAAAGTTTCCAAAATTGTGTACACAATTTTAATAATCGTGCCATAATCAATATATATATATATATATATATATATATATATATATATATATGTGTGTGTGTGTGTGTGTGTGTATAACCAGTTGTGTGTTCTTTATTTTTATTTCCTACAATTAATAATTATCAATATGTTGGTAAAAGTTATTTCTCAAAATCATGTTTTTTTTTTTCAATTACAAGTGTTGTTATATTTATTAATAAAAAATTATACTAATAAATAATCAATTGGTAGCAACTTGCTATAAGGTGTGACCCTATAAGATCATATGTTATTAGCAATATCATTGTATAATGACACTTGGACATATAAGATCTTACACCCCCTACAATGATGTTTTCCTCAACATTACGCTTAGGAACAAGCTATCTTCATTATAACTCTATCACGAGTATCTAAGTCACAACTACACCTTTATCTCATTCGAAGTTGGTAATACTTCTTCCTGTTATATTCCTAAGTAATAGTTAACACCATACCTCTTCTCCAAGATGTTATCTCCACAAAATCTTACATTACATTGGAGATACTCCTTATACACTTACCTACATAATAGCATATCATTGTAATCATGTACTGTTGGATTATTGTCTAAGTCCATAACTATATCTGGTATGTACTTGACCCGACTCGACATGGTCCATTTAAGTTGCATGGCATCGTGCATTTGGATAGACTAAAATGAGAGAAATAACATTTAAGGTTCGGTAATATATTATAAGTTCTAATATATTAATAAGATTATTTAATTAGTATTGATCAAAAATTAATTTGGAATTAATTAAATGACCAAAAGGAGACTAGTTAAATATATGGGTTGATTGTGTAAATCATCCATACTTGTATAGTGGGCTAATGCTCCATGGATTATCAAGTTGGGCTAAAACCCACAGGATGCTCCATGGATGCTCCATGGTGTTTTTGTACCCATGGATCATCGAAATGAAAGGCCATGACAATTAGGGTTTACATGGTGTAACCCTAATTGGGACACACTATATAAGCATCCTATTCTTGTCAAAATCGGCGACCATGAGAGACTATGAAGGAATGGTGAGGGCTAGTCGATTTCATGAAGTCTATCATTTCTCTCGAAGTTATTCCAAGTGCATTTGATGTTGTGTGAACCATTTGAGGTGTCACAGTTAGGGCACTAGGCTCTCGAGCTTCATGGAGTCAAGCTACATCAAGAGGTATGTATTCTAACTTGTTGTATTACCCAAGTATCTAAAGATTGTATGCTAGATAGGGTAATACCTTGGAATATTCATATTTGCATGTATAATAGAGAAAACATAGATCCAAGGTATTTAGTGTTGCATGTACACTTAGGAGTGTTAGAATTCTCATAACCCATTAGTGGTATCGGAGCGTAGGCTTGTTTTATTGTTATACTAGCAAAATTAGCTGAAAAATCGAAGTTTTTATGTTGTCTGGATAGCAAACTTGCCGAGTCCATGAAGGGACTCGCCGAGTCCAAGGAAAAACTCATCCAACTCGCCGAGTTGGTTCGTGCACTCGATGAGTTAGACCCCCCAGACAGCATATCTTCGACTGTTTTGGCTGGAATTGGACTAGGAACATTACCCTAAGCTGTTTTTCAACTTATAAACCTGTTTTTGGTGTGGTAATGTTCATGCTAATCCAATTTAAAAGATAATTGTCAATAGATTAATGTTTTGTATTAGTTTAATGGCTAGGCTAATTACATGAAAAAGTTTGATTGAATTATCTTGTTCTTATGAGTTGCTTAAATTAATAGGAAAGTTATGTGAAATTGTTGTTTTCAATCCAAATTAATCTAAGAGTTGATTCTAAAACTTGTCCTTAAGTTATGGAAGAGTCACATTCTTTTAATAAGGAAGAGTCGCATTCTTTTAATAGTTTAAAGTCTTCCATAACTTGTCCTCAAGTTATGGAACTTGAAGAGTTTTTGGATTAAAACTACTTTAAACACATACGTTATGGAATTGAATAGTGCTAAATAGTTTCAAAACTTGCCCTCAAGTTTTGGAATTTGAAAACTTTTCCCTTATGAATACTTTAATTCCAAGTTATGCCCTTAGAATTTTAAAAGTTAAAATTCAACCCTCATACTTTATAGTATTATATATATATATATATATATATATATATATATATATATATATATATATATATATAAGAGCAAGTCAGTCTTACCGTTAGTAGGCCTCATTCACGAAGTCGGTCTATAAGGGGGTATAAGGTTACTGCCTATAAAATGTCAGTTTAATGGGTGTCCACTCTCACCCACCGCTTCCTTGACTGGTGGAGGGTTGCTAGCCAAACGGGTAGGACTAGGAATAGAAATCTCCTTTCATTAAAAGTATTAATGATAAATATAAAGTAACTAAACCTTCTATAAATTCCCAATCTTTGTTACTTTAGGAAAATGTGATTTTGGTGCTAACCCATGAAATTATACTTTGCACTTTGCTTAAGTCGATTAGTGGAGCGCGTGTGGTTAACCGACACACTAGCTAGATTTAACAAGGTAGGAAAAGGGTAACTTAATGTTTATCCTAGTATGGGTGGAGCGTGTGTGGTTAACCAACACATCGATTGAGGGGTAAATTATTAAGGGTACCAAGTATATTTGCATGGTTATTCACACCTTGTTTTGTGATCCTCGGCATCCCAGTCACAAAACCTGAAGGGCACACTCGAGATTGAAACATGCCATTGAAAGTTCAATGAATCTCAAAAGATCTAGGAGTTTCAAATCCATGTAAAACCTAATTAAGTTATTTCGTTTTCATGGTGGAAATTAGTGAATCCTCATTTGCCTACCTTCAAATATTTTATAGCTTGGATTACGGCATCCCTCTTCCATGTTATAAAAGTATTGTGTTGGGTCCTAGCCTTAATATTTCATATTGGGTGTTATATTAAGGAATTTAAATCAACTATCTTGAATATCTCCGAAAAGATGTCTAGTTCAGACATCTATGATCTTCCCAAATCTCTTGGAACTTCATTTCCTCCACCTCCTTTAATTATTTTCCCTAACCCACAAGTTCAAGGTCACTCTAGCCCTATTGACAAGCAAGGTCTATGTATGTGCGCATCTTAGAGATGAAGTCACATATTGACAAGCCGGGAGAGTTGGGTGTCAAAGTCTTGAGAAAGTTGGATGTTCAATCACTTTCTAAGTCACATAGTGAGTTCCTTTGGAACTACTATGAAACAGACTATGACATCACCCTTAATGATCTTATCTATTTGCTTGGTGTTGCTGAATCATCAATGATTTGGAACTTTGGAAAAGCAAATTTGATTAGTAGATCAACTTCCCAAAGTATCATGGACATTGACAATGGTAACATTGGATATCTAGAAAAGCCTTCTCTTCCCAAGGAAAGGGATTGATCATAGTCAACTTGGTTGACCAAATGGTAAAGAGAAAGGCAAGTCTGAAATAGTCTAGTGTACCATTCCCAAAGAGTCCATATGTTTCTCTTGCCAAAGGAAGGGGCATTGATTGCGAAGCTGACTAATTACCTAAAAGATCATAAGTTTGATCAAGTCAAGAAGGTTGACTCTACTTCAGGTAAAGTCCACTATCTAACTCTATTAAGTTTCTATTATGAGATTCTTATTACATGATGTGACTGGGTCACATGTTAAAGGTTTAAGAATCAAAGAAAAGTGAAGAAACTTAAAGGAAGTATATGCTGATTCTGATCGCGAAGATGGATTTCGATCGCATGGTTCGGTGATCAGAATTTCCAGCTTCTGCTTAGGAGTTATGATATATTGCTAGGAATAGATAACAACAAGTTTTTCATATGCTTTTCCACTGTAAGGATAAGTTTTTCCGCAAAGTTTTAAAATAAAAGGAAAATTATGATTTCATTTATTCTAAGTATCCTTACAATGGCATTTGTGAAAAACTGTTGCTTATATGATTTCATTGTTAGCAATATTGGAAAATGGATTTATTTCTTTCATTTGTGGTAATGTCTAAATTTACCGAGTAAGGAAAGATTCTCATCACCCAAGGTTTCAGTTGGATAGAAACTTGGAAATCATGCAAGTTGTATAGTATGATGAATGAGAATTTTCATCTTTGGAAAATTAAGACTAATTCCTTATTCACATGTATTTGTGAGTCAAGTGAAGGACTAAGGGATCGAGTACACAATCTTCTGCATTGGTCAAGTCCACCACAAAAGATCGTTAAGACTATTCGTCATGATTTACTAAAGTTTAGTAAATATGTTTATACTTACAAATTTAAGTATAATTCTGAAGCATTGGAAAAATTTCGATGTATGGCAGAACGAATGAGAATAATCAAATTAGGCAGAAAGATAAAAGTTTCTCAAATCTGAAAAAATGGGAGAGTACTTTAGTGTCATGTTTTGTGATCATCTTAATGATTGAAGAACCATATCACAATTGGTCTTCCAAGGACATCTTAGTGCATTCTTATGGCTAAGAAGAGGAGTCATGAATTGTTGAAATGGTTAAATCAAGAAGATAAGTCGTACTTCGTACTAAAACAAGTCTTTGAGTCATACTCCAAGACTGTAAGTTGAGTGACATATCTTAAAGAAATGTTTAAACACTTGTCAAATGTAAGAGTAAAGTTGGTTTGGCATATGAGTTCTGAGAGTTCTCAGTTGGCTGCATAACAACTTGGAAGCAATGGCAGGCCCTTGTGCTGCCAGATGGCAAGAAGTTAAGACTGCACAAGTTCAATCCATAAGAGTTTGGATTTGTCACTAACCTTGTCTTGTGATTATGGTTTTGATAAATTCACATGGATAGGAACACATACACCATAAAATCTAAGTGTCATAAGGTTTCACTCCGATTCATGAAAATGATGGTGAGGAAACACTTTCACTAAGTAGATTTTAAGTAGATAACAGTTGTGATATTTCCATTCTCAAAGTCTTTAGTGGAGCGTGTGTGGTTAACCGGCACACTAACATGGACTTGGGAGAAATGGAAAAAGGTCTAAACAATTGAGACTATGATTACAACATCCCTTTTCATAGTTCTGAAATTGTTTAGGCGCACACATGTGTGCTATCTAAGGAAAGGTGTATGTTTTTGATAAAGTTTTTGTCAAAGCATCTCATATCAGAAATATGAACTTTGGTAAGAAGGTCAATAAAGTATTGATTTTAGAAGTGCATCTGATTTCTGAGTACATGTCAAAGCAAGTGGGAGCATAAGTGTTATGCTAATAATCATCATGTTAGTGGGGGCATGATAATTATTATTAGTATTGCAAGATAGTAGTGTTAGTTATAGAAAACAAAATGTTACAATTGGGAAAAAGTTGTTTTACTATAATTAAGGGAGAGGAAATCATACTTGATCTCAAATCTATAAGCTTAGATTGTGAGATTTTAATCAAATTTAGTCAAGTATATATATGAATGTTATGTTGGAATGGCTCAACATAAGGATATTCTATATATGAGTACATAATTTGCATTCTAAAATTCGATTATGATTACGACATTCCTTTTCATAATCTGAATTATGAGAACTTGGCAAATAGAAATATTGTAGCAAAAGACTGGTCCATGTAAGTCCCCAAACTGCCTGTGTATCAATCAGATCCGTTTGATGGTGCGGAATCCCAATCAAACGGATGATGTCAGATCAAATAGAAGAGAATGAGAAGAAGAAGATGATGATGAATCTATGTATGATATGATTAGAATGAAGATCCGAATACAAAGATTCACACACACAAAACTTCTCTTTAGTTTCTCTCTCTAGAACACCTTCAAATGCACAAACATAAGCTCCTTGGTTTTCATCACTCTCTACTCCTCACCCTAACACCTATATTTATACTTGTAGAACATGGGTCGGATAACGTGGGCCGTAAATGGGTTTACGACCGTAAGGTGTTTACGGCCATAAACTCAACCATAAACATGACAGTAAACTCCAAAAATATTACAGAAATATACAATTTCCCAGAAAAGCAAAGTATAAACCATATTTTGACCCAACAATCTCCCCCTTGGTTTATAACTTTCTTTTCTTAATTGACCCAACAAGCTCCCCCTAAAAAGTAGCTGACTTTTCTTTTCAATCTTCATCGAGAGCTTGGCTTCAACATTTATCTTCAATGAATGACTTCATCTTGAGCACTTGGGCAATACTTCAAGATTTGGAATTGAACGCACATTGGGTGAGGAGGCATCTTGTACTGATTGTTGAACATCAGAGAGAACAAATCTTCTGGATCACTTCAGTAGGTACAACGATAGCAACAGACTGATTGAGGAGGCATCAATGCAATCCGTCACATAATCTTCAATTTCAGCTTCACCTTGCTTCTGGGGTTGAAGGATTGAATGTTGAAAGAATAATCTTCATTTCTTGCTCCTTCGAATGAGAATTCTTCGATGCTCACAGACGAAGCCTTTGGCTCAGAAATCTTCGACACAAACTCCATGAGTTTCTTCTTCACCTGAATTCACTTTTCAAGACAAAACAAAACTAAAAGAAAACTTAGCACACAATATTTTAGGGGTTTTCATATTTTCTGAACAAGAAATAAAATAGAAATAAGACTATTTTTGATTTTGAATTTTTTGATTTTTGTTTGTTTGTTTTTTTTTTGTTTAATTCTTCCCCTTATATTTAAATTAGAAGAACACTATGAACAAATTTAACAAAAATAAAATTGATATCTAACTTTAAGAGTGATTTGGGATCAAAGTTTTTAGACAGCCTTTATCCACTTATCAGTACCTTTTATCTTCACGTCTTTGTTTGGTCGATCGCCGGTATTGTTGTCCACTTAAACATGAAAAATTGTGACTTATTTAGGACATACTATTTGATACAAGATAAGGTGAACTTAAGTTCCTAGATATTATATCTAATCCTAAGTTCCTAGATACTATATCTTAAGGACCATTCAGCTGAAGACGACCAGGGATATTGTTGTCCACCTAAATTGAGCAGCGAGATCTACAGACAATCTGTATGTGTTCAATTTTAAGTGTACTAGAACGTGTTTCCCGCTTCCTGATATGCCCCAGCCATAAAGAACTTCTAGAGTAATCCTTACACCGGGTGAGCAGACAACCATTCAGAGAGAGGATAGATTCAGAATTCTATTACTTATTACTTCAGAGGAGTTAAGAAGAAGAAGGTTGCATATGCTCTGTACCAGGTCGGATTAGAAGTCACGCAAAGGAGACAACATATGGCTAACAGATAAGAAGTATTTCACATATATAACATGCAGAGAAATAGAGTTACATATGTTGTGTACCAGGTCAGATTGGAAGTCACGCAAAGGAGACAACATATGACTAACAGACGGAAAGAAAGAAACTGATATTCTACAGACCTAATTTATCGAAATTTACCAGTCGCCCCATCCAACTGTAATTAAGGACAAAATTCGCACATCGAGGAAAAGTTAAACCACGGTTCCAAGTACGGGTTCATTTAATGTGACGAGTAGAGTCCCATATATATCTCCCTGCTCAACCAATCTGAGCATCGTATTGTCAGGCTGAATGGATCTAACTAGGTCAAGATTTGTCAAGTCTATAAATTTCCTAAGTTCAACTCTGCATAGTCATGTCCATTTTAAAAATTTTCGTGCCTACCGACGCATCAAGCCAGAGCATAGACCCTTCAACTTTGCGTACGTTACACAGACTCAGATTGCCTGTTATCACTTGATAATATCACTTCCCAAAACATCTCCCTCAAGCACATTTCATAACCAACATAATTTTTTTGATTTTTTGATTTTCTAATGTTTTTGGTTTTTTAAAAAAAATTAATTTTTGTTTTGTTTTTATTTCTCCCCCTAAATTTGTGCATAGGAGAGAAACGAAAGTAAATACGCAAATTTAAAGTATCCTAAAACAAAAATTAGTCTTTAAAGCGAATCAACTTAAGAAAAACTCAGGAGTATAGAGAAGAAAAACTCAAACCGTAAGTCACCGATTGAATTTGCATCAAGAAGGTCTGAGAACAGCACGCGTAAACTCAGAACAGATCCGAATATTCTTCATGTCATTAAGCACTAACCCCGTTTGCGATCTCCTCCTTTCTTCCTTTCCCGCAAAGGATACATACTCCCAAACAATGTTCTGAGTGTTGTACAGTTGAGAGATGCCACCTATCATGTGCCTAGAACAGTCACTACCAACAAACCGAAGTCTGATGACATGCCTCCATAGTTGCTCCGACACAGAGCAGGATCAGTTGGTCTTTGGAACCCAATCCATTTTGAAACTGGGTCGACCTTTGTCATCCTTGCACGGTACTCTCTCCTATGACATATCCTGTTTATCACAAACAGAAGATGTAGAAACGTTAGAAGCATTAGGAGATTTGGGAGAGTGAGCCTTTGGAACCCATTTGTAGTTGGGTTTAACCCATTTCTTTTTCGATCTCATGGGTGGATTAGTACTTGCTTTGGAACTTGAAGCCGATCTTCGAGATGACTTTGATTTTGACTTCTCGGGATCATCTCTTTGATTTGGCTTCTTGGCCGGCATTCCCTGCTTGCCCTTGGGATTCAGATTCTTGGCCTTTAGAGTTTGATTCTTGCTCTTCTGCGCATTCCAGTAATCATGGTCTGAACGTGACCTTGAGGGGTTTCTTTTGGAGTATCTCCCTCTTGGCGCGTTGTGCCAGCCTTGTGCGTAGTAAGGAACGTATGTGTGATTTGGACAGTTTCGGGCAATGTGTCCAGGTGTTCCATAGTGAAAGCATGCCTTTTTCTTTACTGTGAAGTTGTTTCTTCCTGGCCCTGGTGGCGTATCTTTGCCTTGCCTCTTGTTGTTCCCACATGCACACTTGCCACAAGAACTCTGTTGCGTTGGAATTGGTGGCCTGTATTTCTCAACATCAGGTTGATCAGAAATAGCTGACTTCGAAGCAACAGATTCAGAGTTCAAGGAGATGTTAGTTTGTTCAATGGTTTTCTCCTTGTTCTCATCTTCTGCTACTTTACTTGCACATGAAGCAGAAACATTAGTATTTTAAACTGAATAAATCCTCCTGACACAAATCCAACTCGTTTTCCATATCGAAGATGTGGCTCCCTGTCAGTTTCGTCCTGTGTCATAGGGATAGATGTGTAGTTATGATTATATGGAGGAGGTACACTATCATACCCTAGACCCTTGTTTTGATTTTCTTTGAATTTTAATTGGGTTTCATATAAGGACTCGACTGTCTGACTTGACGCAGTATAATTTTTAAAACTAACGTCTGTTTTTCCACACTTAATTTTTAAAGCGTCAAGTTCTTCAGTTACAGCAACAAGTTGTCTCTTAATATAGTTATAATTTTCACACTTGTTGCTATACTCTTCCTGAAGTTTCCTAAAGTCTTTGGATTTTGCTTCTAATTCAGCCTTCAGGGTTTTTTGTCCTTTCCTGAGTTGATATCCTTTATATCTCAGGTCCTCAACTTCCCTTTTTAATAAATCAATTTGTTCCCGAAGAAATTTAATCATATCTTCACTAGATAGCGTACATGAAACTTCACATGATTGAGAACATGAAACTTCATTGACCGGGAGGTTTGTGGAACTCATTGTTTTTCGACAACTGAAAGTGTCAAGTTCTTCAATTATATCAGCAAGACTAAGACGATTGAGATCTTTTGTCTTCATGATGTCAGCAGCATCCATATCCCACGATTTCGGAAGTGAATTCAACAACTTTTTGTTAATCTCAGATTTGGACAAGAAGATCCCAACTATATTCATCTCAGTAGTGAGTGTAGTAAATCACTGCAACTGAGTTTCCAGGGTTTCTCCAGGGATATAATTGAACATGTTGAAGTTTTTTCTTAACATCTCCTGACGACTCTCTTTCATGTTTTCAATTTCCTCGTAAACTTCAAAAATTATTAAAAAACACAACTAGAAGTCAAACTTAAATTTAAAAAACCCCCTTTGACTATAAGCCTCAAAAGTCATCCTTAAAAGTCAAAAGTCAAACTTAAAAGTCAAACCGAAAATCTAAATTTGAAAATTTAAAAGTCAAACGAGAAAGTCAAAGTTCAAAGTCAAAGGTCAAACTTTAAAAGTCAAAATTAAAATTTTAAGTAAAAAATCAAAAATAAAAATTAAAAATTTAAAAACTAAAATTTTGGTTGAAAATGGAGCTTAAAAATAAAAAAAATTGATTTTTGGGCAAAAAATGTAAAATATGCGAAACTTGGAAGCGGCAGGGAGTGTTTAAGTTCAATATTTCGAAAGGAAATCACAAGTCCTTTGCTAGCCGGGATGGAAAAGGCGCTGACTGAATACTTTCAGGTCCCGGGTTCGATTCAGGGCACCCTCAGTTTGCGTCCTTTATTTTTGCTGATGCATTGATGCAAGTCGGCTGCTGAGCCGAGCCGTCTTCCAAGCCGCGATCCACCGAGCCGATCTGCCAGCCGAACCGCAAACCGCCGACCGCTAACCTCCGTCGACCGTGAACAGCTTCCGGCCGTAAACTCCGGCCCGTAAACCCTTCAAAGACCGTAAACTCTCCTTCAAAGACCGTAAACTCTCCAGAAAGCGCTATTCTTGACGAAAAACAACGTTTTTTCACCCTTTTTGCTCCAAAACTCGATCAAAAACTCGTTTTTAGGAAAAACGCGAAGAACAAACCCCCCCTTATTTTTGCGAGATCTATCCAAAAACGCAAAAATCTCTTCAAAATAAGATCAAATAAGCTCCATATATGAAAAAATTTATTGATACAACCAAGCTTTGGTAGCAATTGTAAGTCCCCAAACTGCCTGTGTATCAATCAGATTCGTTTGATGGTGTGGAATCCCAATCAAATGGATGATGTCAGATCAAATAGAAGAGAAGGAGAAGAAGAAGAAGATGATGAATCTATGTATGACATGATTAGAATGAAGATCCAGATACATAGATTCACACACACAAAACTTCTCTCTAGTTTCTCTCTCTAGAACACCTACAAATGCACACACTTAAGCTCCTTGGTTTTCATCACTCTCTACTCCTCACCCTAACACCTATATTTATACTTGGAGAACATGGGCCGTAAATGGGTTTACGGCTGTAAGGTGTTTACGGCCGTAAACTCAACCGTAAACATGAAAGTAAACTCCAAAAATATTACAGAAAAATACAATTGCCCAGAAAAGAAAAGTATAAACCATATTTTGACCCAACAGTCCAGTATCATGTCTTTATGTGAGACATAATGAGTCGTGAGCTATATGCTTCGGATATAGGATCGATTCCATGTGCTATAATATTCATCATTTCTAAAATTTTCCAAATGGTTGGGGCATTAAGAAGGGAAAAGATCTACAATTGGATATGACTAAAAATATTAAGCAATTATCGAGGACAATCTATGGTTTACCAAAGATTGGTTGCTCTGGGACAGTTGGAAGTATAATGTTAATTTTGGAAGGACCATATTGACATACTCTAAAAAGGGGTCAACTCTTGTTCAGAAGTGGCAGTCAAAATGAGAATATGGAAATATTCCCATAGATGGAAGTTATTCATCAAATATGTGTAAGATTAGGAAACTTGATGCAAGAAGAATGTTCAAAGGCAATGAATTTGAATATGAGACTTCGGTTCCATGGAGTTGGTCTCCATTAGAATACTCTGTAATCTATGTTGACAAGTCTTTGTGACGTTGTGCATAATCATTACAAGAGGACCAATGCATATAAGTTTAGAATCTAACAAATTTAGGTAAATGGCAGGAATTTAGAATACTTGCATTTGCAGTAAGGAATTGGGATTGTGAAATGAGAATGATTGGAATTATGTTCAACTAATCTATTTCACAAAGTAAAGATCATAGGAAAACATAGTGTGCATACTTGGTGTATGGCATGACTAGTGTTTAGAAAACATAGTGTACATGCTTGGAGCGTGGGACAACTATTGTTTTAATTCAAGTATAAAGTTGATAGTTTGAAACATTATGCAATGAATGATGGGAATAAATATGGTGATAAATAAAAGATGTGTTATTTATATTTATAAGTTCTGAGACCATATTGGATTCGATTATTCTTGTGTTTCACTTTGCATGTTTTGACTTCGAAAATAACTAGGTCGTTTTTCCTGAATGACTAAGTTATTCAAACCATCTACAATCGGTTATATGTTGGAACTAGATATGAATCAAGACTTCTCATGGGTTGGCTTGTAGAGGTCTAAGATGTTGGATAAAGTGGTGCTACAACACCCATGAGTGCTCATAAGATCTGAGTATTGGATTCAACCCACGCTCATTGGAATCACTTCATGGATTTTATCATGAGTGATCATGAGATGATAATATCTTATATTCTTCAAACCTAGAGTTATGAGTTGTTACTATGAGTTGATTATACAATGATTGCATGAAAACGCATTGGTAACTCGATGTTATAAAACATGCCTTTGTGTATGATTCAACAAGTAGTAGAACATGCCATAAGAGTCGAAGTTTATCCATTCCTTTTACCTTTGGGTTAAAAGCGATATATGTGGACCCCTCGATGATTTAATGATGGCACATGTGAGTGCTTGGCCAAGCCAGGACTGATTTGATCTTTTAATCAATCAGTCATCATGAATCGGAAATCGGGAAACAACAAATGGACAGAGAGAATGATTTATAATCCATGTCTGAATCCATATGATATCTTAAATGGAGGAATATATGATCCCATATCTAATGGACAAGTCATTGACAAAGGTAAGAGTTCATCGACAAGGTCAGAGTTCGATAGCGGCCCGCCTTGGCATGGTGGATTAGTGTTGGATTAGTGTCTAAGTCCATAACTATATTTGGTATGTACTTGACCTGACTTGGCATGGTCCATTTGGGTTGCATGGCATCATGCATTTGGATAAACTAAAATGAGAGAAATAACACTTAAGGTTTGGTAATATATTATAAGTTCTAATATATTAATAAAATTATTTAATTAGTATTGATCAAGAATTAATTTGGAATTAATTAAATGAGCATATGGAGACTAATTAAATATATGGGTTGATTGTGTAAATCATCCATACTTGTATAGTGGGCTAATGCTCCATGGATTATCCATTTGGGCTAAAACCCATAGGATGCTCAATGGATGCTCCATGGTGTTTTTTGTACCCATGGATCATGGAAATGCAGGAATGGTGAGGGCTAGCTGATTTCATGAAGTGTATCATTTCTCTCTAAGTTATTCCAAGTGCATTTGATGTTGTGTGAACCATTTGAGGTGTCACAGTTGGGGCACTAGGCTCTCGAGCTTCATGGAGTCAAGCTACATCAAAATGTATGTATTCTAACTTGTTATATTACCCAAGTATCTAAAGATTGTATGCTAGATAGGGTAATACCTTGGAATATTCACATTTGCATGTATAATAGAGAAAACATAGATCCAAGGTATTTAGAGTTGCATGTACACCTAGGAGTGTTAGAATGCTCATAACCCATCAAATACAACCTAAGATCAAGAATACACCATCTCCATTCAACTATTAACGATGAATTTGTCATTATTGACCATTCATCAAGGCATTCAACCGTTATTAATTAATGATATTCTATCTAATCATTAATCATCACTTATATGATAATTCAGATTATCACTCGATGCTTCAAACCACCACTCAATTCCATCGTTAATATTTTACCTACTATTTATCAAAATTCCTAATTCTCCATAATTAGTAGTATTTCAACTACTACTATCTATAATCAACTATGGATCTCAATTGTTTCACTAATCAACCAATCATATCTCAACTATGATTGCCTGTTATAATTAATGGTGCCTCAGTATGGCTTACCACCATATCATATACAATATTCATTGTAAATTACATCTTTTTAACTTTACCACTCAAATGCTATTCATCTTATCTCTTAGTCAACATATCTTACTATCACCTGATACTCAACTTACAACCCAACTTATAAGCTGCAAGTACGAGACACACCCTTAATCATATGCTCAATTAAAGATATTGCCTTAAAATATCAGTAAGGCTTGTGACACATCCGTTGTGCTACTTTGATCTTACACCAATGGTCATACATCAATAAATAGTGTCTTATAATGCCCATAAGACTCCTTAATAGTCATCAACAATTATAAACCATCTATTTGGATATACATCATCAAAAGTCAAACTTCAACTCATATGTATGGAATTTTACACCTAAGGTGTGCTTATATATATATATATATATATATATATATATATATATATATATATATATATATATATATATATATATATATATATATATATATATATATATATAAAAGCACACCTTAGGTATGCTAGCTGGGAGAATTTGTAGTGGGTTGTTACATAGTAGCATATAACTTATGATGTTAAGGTAGTGTTTTAGTGTGTGTGTGTATATATATATATATATATATATATATATATATATATATATATATATATATATATATATATATGCACACTAAAACACTACCTTAACATCATAAGTTATATGCTACTATGTAACAACCCACTAAATTCTCCCAGCTAGCAACACCACTATTACCACCATTTAGGTCCCCGATTTATGGATTTCTCCATTCCATGAATAAACAAAATATATGTATCACATCGATGCCAAAAGAGTACCGACGATCATCATAGTGGGAAATATAACAAAATTTTCACCAATATAATTATCTGTTGCCACTTGCATTAAATATTACACCCACGAACGACTAGATTCCAATATCCTTTTCCACCTGCATAGGATATATAAACTTATCATAAATATCAGTTGTCACTTGCAATGGATATAACACCGATTGATCATTAATAAATTTCCAATGCTAAGGGTAAGTATGAGTCAATTTGGATTGGTTTTGACCTAAAACCGAAACGAAAACCAATTTATCGGATTTTAAAAAACTAGAACCCAAGCCAACCCAAAACTGATGGGTTTTGTTTCTCAATTTCTGGTTTTTCCTTGGTTTGGTTTCGGGTTCATCAGTTTTAAACCCAAAAATCATAAACTTAGAAACTTAGTGACCATTTACAAAGGGTTAGGTTGGGACTATGTTAACCTTCTCAACGGTATGAGAATCTTATATATAAGTATATGGAAGACATGGTTCAAACCACCACCAATGTGGGATACCTCTAACATTAGAATGAAAATGGAGAAGGAAGGTATATGTATAATATAAAGGGTGAGATAGGAGAGAGTTTCATCCCATTATCGACATGGGATTGCCTTGTTTAGAATTAAGTTTCATCTCACCATTGACCATCAACTTCGGATGCATTATAAAATTCAAAGGTGCTGCAAAAAATCATTAAGGAGAGGTGTAGAACACGCGACATCAAGGTGTATATGCGACACTTTGAACCAATTGAGTTAGAAGTTGTTGGTTATATATCTTTACAAAATAAAAATATATATCTATATAGTATGTATAGAAAAAGTATATTTTTATAAATTCGATTTAATTCGGTTTTTATCAATTTTTGCATTTTATAAAACCGAAACCGAACCCTATATTTCGGATTTTCAGAAACCCAAACCTGATGCATATTTGGATCGCTCCAAAAGTCCACAACAAGACTCAGATTCCCAACACAACAATTGATAAGAAATCTAGAGCTTGGGATCGGATTTGCAGTGGAATAACTCAATAAACATGAACTAATGATAAGAACAATGAAAAAGAAGAAGATAACCGAAAAGGGATAGTGTGAAGATCAAACTAGACATATGGTTTGAAACTTCGATAAAAACAAATCAGACCTATCGATTTGAGTTTGGTGAAAACAAGTTAAAACCTATTAACTTGAGTTCCTGATCAAAATCATGATAGTGATCCCAACAAAGACCAATTTTGAATTGTACGCACAACTTTATATGAACAAATGTTCATGTTTATATTTTCTTCATAACTTCATTATTACAGTGAATGACATTCGCTTTATATAGCCTTACAAATTATCGGTTAAAAGAAATGAAAAGTCACCTAATAGATATGCCCATTAATAGCTTATTAAAATGCTAAATAAACATAATAAATAAAGGCAGGGAAAGTAAAGTATTGGCAAGATAATGTTTAGGGAAGTGGAAAAGACGGCTACAACTTCAAAGGCGTCGAGGATAATGCCATGTGTAAAGTAGCAACGAGTCCAGGACAATCGCAATCGCAATCGGGTTGGAACATGAGGTCTCATTCGCAACCAAGTAGTTCACATCCAATGATCCTACGAGGTTTGCAGTCATTCATAATAAACAATGATGCCTTGCGAACGTTCGCACACGTTTGTATCCGTTTGTAATCAATCGAATCCATCCTACAGTAGCAACCCTTTGCACTGCAAACTGAAGTTGTTGTTTGAGAAATGCCTTCTGGAAAATCTTAATTCTTCCCTTCTGGTCATAATTGGCGATCATGACCACTTGAGCTCGAATTGGAATTTAAAGATGGCGAATCGCAATCCAAATTGGCATTAGACCCTCCCCCTTCGAAAGGAGTTGTCCTCAATTCTTGAAATTCATCATCAAAAATTTCTTCCTCCTTATCAATGTCATAGATGTGAACAAAATCTACAATCCTTCAACAATTTCTTCTCTTGTCACTAAATTAATCTTTAACGAGTTCACCTTCCCCATCTGTGCTGCAGACGGGGCAAGAGTGTTCTTCCTCCTTTTCTTCTTTTTCCTTCCCATCGGTGTCGTGGATAGGGATAGAGTCTATGTACTTTTCCAAATCATAATCGGAGAGTGAAGTCCTAATGATATCGAAGATGTAGATGTTCTTTTCTACCATCTCACCTTCTTCAAGCTCGACCTTATAAAACATTTTTTTGAACAGTAACAGCAACAACAAAGATAAAACTTGATAGAAAACTTTTTTTTAAAACCTGCAACAACTGGAATCAACCAACAATACACTACAAGAACTTTGGTCTCTGATAGAAACTTCTGGTCACACAGGAACTTGTAGCTTTAATACCACTTAAAGCGTATTTGGACCGCTCCAAAAGTCCACAACATGACCCAAATTCCTAATACAACAATTGATAAGAAATACGGCGCTTGGGATCGAATTTGCAGTGGAATAACTCAATAAACAATAACAAAATATAAGAACGACAAACAACATGATAACAAAAAGGGACAGTGTGAAGATCAAAAAAGACCTATAGTTAGAAACATCGGTGAAAACAAATCAAGACCTATTGATCTGAGTTCGGTGAAAGAAGTTAAGACCTATTAACTTGTGCTCAAGATCAGAATCAGGAGACGCATCCCAACAAAGAGCATTTACGCAATGTATGCACCAACTCTATATGAACAAATGTTCAAGTTTATAATTTCGACATAACTTCACTGTTAAAACGAACTACATTGGCTTTATATAGCCTTACAAATTTTCGGTTAAAAGAAATGAAAAGCCACTAATAACTTTGCCAAGTAATGACTTGTTAAAATACTAAATAAATTTAATAAATAAAGGAAGGTAAATTTCAGTCTTGGGAAGATAACGTTTAAGGAAGTAGAATAGGAGACTACAACTTCCAAGGAGTCCAGGATAATGCCACGTGTAAAGTAGCACCGATTCCCAAAGCCATTCGTCACCAACAGACACCCTTCGCATTCCAGCAGCCTCACATCCAAGTTCCTCTTTGTTCGCAACCTCCTCTTATATCGGCCCTTGACACCCATGTTTGTATCACAATCGCATCCAACAGAGAATACCATCGAATCTAGAAAAGTTGTCGAAGTAAATAGTTTTTAATGACTTATGTTTTTTAACAAGAGCAGAGATTCTTAATACCAAGTCAAAAAGCACCTTCTCACTCCTTTTTTCAAACTCCGTCTATAAAGATAATTATAAAGATAATAAAGGCTTAGGGGATTTCACTTGGAAAAGAAAATGTTAACTACTTTCGAACTCATTATCCTTCTTGGATTTTTCCCATTCACATTCAATAACACTCGACTCGATAGCATTCCAAGACTTACATTAGCATCCCAAAACATGTTGCAACCAAACAAGCCATCGTATCCAAATATCCTATTGGTAACGAGTAGCCCATCAGATCCAATGTGGAAATTGGGGTGAACAACAAGAAACCTAATTGAATGAAAACCATGAGAACTAATCCACGTATACATTGGGGTTGAATGCGTGAAAGTCCAATTCAGAATCGCATCCAGCTTGCTCCCGGATCCGTAATACATCATAATCGCAATTGAAACTGGGTGGGAACCTGAGGTCGCATTCGCAACCAAATCATTCGCATCCTCGTTTGTGTCCTCATATGCATCCAATTATCCTCCAAGGTTTGCAGCCATTCATAATAGACAGCGATGCCCTGCGAATGTTCGTACCCGTTCAAATTCGTTTGTATTTGTAACAACCCAAATTTGACAAAGTTTTTTTTTCATTTTAATTAATCAATCATTTTTGCATAGATCATAAAGCCCCAATCTTAATTGTTTTCAAAACCATATTCATTACAATTTATTTAAAACAAAACATCAGAGTGTCCCCCGATTCATATCAGTTAACGAGAGATAGAGTGCGACACGTCATCACACCTTGCCCATGCGCTTAGGCTCCAAAGTACCTGAAACAAATCCACAAACGGTAAGCTGAAAACCTTAGTGAGTTCCCCAGAGCAGACCACACACAATAAAATACTCATAAGCCATTAGCAATTAAGCTACAAACACACCATATAAGCTATAAATACATAAAACCCAAGGGAATGCCGTGGGATACCCTATATGGTCTTACATCCAATGCCATGGGCTACCCCACATGGTCTTGCACCCAATGCCTCGGGCTCCCCCGGGGTCTTCCATGCAGAACACACAATCACATAGCATATGAAAACACATAACGACTAACAAATATACAATAATCACATAATGGGTTGGCCTTAGTGCTGTAGACCCATAGGTATGGTGAGAAGACTCACCTTTGTTTGCTGAAATACAAAAGCTGCTCTCCTAACAGTCTAAAACCTCCCGTGCTAAATAATAGTAATAAATTAATGTATGGACCTTACTTAGTCAAAAGAAACCCAAATTCCAATCCCTTCATGAGCCCCAATTATCCCTTCCTTGCTTATGGGCCCAAAGTCTAAGTTCAATATCATTAATGTGCCTCTTGACCCATTAAACCCGAATTAATATCCAAAGCCCATAACAGATGAAATGGCCCATAATTTACATAACGGAATCCAATTGCAATCACCAAGTGAGGCCCAAAAGCCCATAAGCCCAAAACAGGTCCAAGCCCATCTGCGAAGCGTACGATCATCGCACCACTCAGGTACCTGCAGCGTACTGGGGCTCGAGGACTTACACGCGACGTATGCAGATCTACGCCCGGCGTACTAATAGATTAAGAAGTTTTTCCATTAAATGCTTAATGCTCGATTCTTTTACATCCAGAAGTCAGATCTAGGCTTATTAAGACGACCCAAGGCATAAAATTGGTACCTTTATGCCTTTGCATGTCCCATATGATCCCAACACCCTCATAAAGACCATTTTGAAGCTCTAAACCCATGCATGAGGTTAAAACTCTCACCAAGACTCCATTTTTATTTTGGAAAAGGACTAAGGGACCTCAGATCTATCATCTCCTTCCTCTAGAGTTGCTTAACTCACAACAAAAGGGTCCATGATCAACTAAAGGGACAAGACTAGAAACCCTAGCTAGATATAGTGATTAAAATGAAAAGGTACAAGCTTTATACCTCCAGAAGCTCCTCAAGGTCGACAATATTCAGATTCTTGAAGCCAAGTGACACTCCAAGCTTCCTTGGCAACTTCCTCTTCTTGGATGAACAATAAAAGAACCACCAATGCACTCTTAAATCTCAAGCTACACAAACAAATGATATTAGGGTTTTCAGGGACGTTTGAAGGAGAAGGAGGCTGTTAAAGGTGAAGTTCAAATGAGTTAAGGATGTTTATATAGGGCTCAAGTCCGATTTTTAGGGTTTGAACATACTGGCACGTACGCCCAGCGTACTCCTAGTACGCCCAACGTACGTGCTGCTCCTCCGCGTTCCTCCTCACCAATTACGCTAAGCGTACTCTTAAGTACGCACAACGTACTTGAGGGTCTCTTATGCCAATATCAAGATACTTCAAGGGTTATAAGTTCATGCCTGCTTTTTGGATGTTACAGTAATCAATAGCAACCATCCTCCAGTCGCAACCCTTTGCACTGCAAACTGAATTTGCTATTAAAGAAACGCCTTCCAGAAGCTCTTGATTCTTCGCTTTAGGTTGCAATTGACGATCACATCCACTTGAGTTCCAATTGGAATTCAAAGATGGTGAATCGCAATCCAAATTCACAAAATTTTGGAGATTTAATAACTCTCCATGTCACCCTCTTACATCCAGCAACACTCTCATATGCTTCATGCATAACGTCTCTCATTATAGTTCATCTAAATTTGTCTTGTTGTAGAATTCTCCAATCAGGTCGTGGTCTTCGTATTTAATTATTACATCACACTCCAATTTCATCATGTACAAATCTGAATCGTTTCGTGTATAAATTAAAACTATGTTGTGTTTATTACATTCACATATGAGATCGTACGTTACCGTCACGGGGCAAACTAACCTCTACCGGGCCATGGTAAACAACGTATATTGTGACTTTATTTGTTTCTTCATACAGACTATTTGCAAATGTCGTGCCGTAATTCCGCCACAAACTCAACTTTTCACCAGACTATAGAAACACTACTAAAACTTTCCAAGTACGATCGGTACCATATTCTTCGAATTTCTACTTAATTCCTTAGTGATACGAAATACCAGTACACTAGTACTATAACTTGAAATATTGCCTTCAATGAATTACTCCATGCAACGTACACTGTAACATGCACCACAATATCCATCAGAACATAATGCAACATACTCCACAATGTGCACTGCATCATGCACCATGAAATCCACAGAAACGTTCTCTACAATATTCACCACAACATTATGTGTAAGGAATTATATATACATATACATATGTCACCATAACCCTAAAATGTTTAATAGTTGATTAACTTACATCCACCAAGTGCAGTCGAATAATATTTTTTATTTTATGGTTTAAGTTTAGGAATCAACTCAAACGACCTAATTCACTTCAAACAAGTCTTTGATACTAACTTGTAATGCCAAAAAAAAAACTACTACTATGTACACCCTAAAAATCATTTTAATTACAACACTATAAAACATTTAGGTGTAGACTAGCAAAATGGAGTCCAACGAGTTATCACCAGGAATCATATTGGCGTCAAGTACATGATTCGATCCAGGTGCTACACTCAACTAACATGCAAAAGAACAACAATTATACAATGTAATCCAAATGGCATAGTGAATAAATAATAAAGTACTATAGCAAATAATATCAACAAATATTTTATCAAAATATAAACAACAAATAAACATCAACTGATATATCAAAATCGACCAGCATTATCCCACCGAATTAATGATTACCTTATTACACAATTTCGTCTAATCAAACAATCATCACTGCCATCAGATACTCCTTTGGGTGTACTCTATCCAAATCAACACATATTATTAATCACCTACTACTTATCTCACTAGACAATCACATATCATCAAATAATATACATCTTAATATCATAACATACCTAATTCACATAGTGTGTAGCGATATAGATGACACTAACAACAACTATTAGAATAGAGTCACTATCATGGTTAGTTATGTGACAACCCGAAATTTCTACCTTGTACAATTGTTCAAATGAATCCAGGTCACACTCGTTTTTGCTATCTTCTAGCACTGTTTAGAGTCAATTTAAGTGTTCAAAGCCTAGTATAATCAAGGTATGGGGCTAGGGATGAGTGTAATTGAGTTCAACACCTTTCAATTGAGCCAAACACCCCTTTATGAGGTGTGTGCGGCCGCACACATGGGTGTACGGCCGCACACATGGGTGTACGGCCGCACACATGGGTGTACGGCCGCACACATGGGTGTACGGCCGCACACATGGGTGTACGGCCGTACACCCATCCCTGTCGTACACTTATGTGTATACATGGTGTATTCCTCCATCTTTCATCACTTTACACACTCCTAAGCCAATAAATCAACTTCTCTCTCAAGTATCATCCGATTTTCCTTCTAGATCTTCATGTTGTAAGTGTTTCTTTCTTTGATTTCTTGATTCATTACAGTATCTAGTAAAGATCTATCATTTCATCGATGAAATTACACCTTTGTTTAGATCTTCAAGTGTTCTCCTAAAACACCAAGAACACCTACTAAGTTTTTGGACCTCAAACACCCCTAAGGGCTTCTATATCGTAAGTACCACTCCTTGTGCTTGTTATTTACTAGTTATACTCCTTAGAAACCATCCAAGACATGATCATCAAGGAGTGTATGGCCGTACACACCCCATGTCGCCATACACCCCTTTGCTTAGTGTTATTTGGCTTCAAACTCAAGGTCTAAGCTAGCACATGATGAAGAGCACTTATGGGATGCAAGATAGAAAGTTGGAATGCACTTTTGACCATTTTTGCATGATCGTCTAGGGTGTACGGCCGTACACTCCTTGTGTGGCCCAACACATCCTTTTTAAGTCCTAAAATAGCATTAAACTTCCATTAAGGCTAAGCATCGGTCAAAACACACCTCCTAAATGCTTAACAAGACTTTAAATCACCCAATGGCATGTTTCACCATGAGTGTGCGAAGGCACCTCCACTTGGGTCGTACACTCTGGTCGTACACACAGATGAAACACCCCATTTTGGCCGTACACCCAAAGGTGTGGCCATACACCAGTTATATACAACCCTTGGTACTTCTAGCACCTGAATCTAAGTGTTTTCTATGTCATAGGTGTCTTTTCTTGCATAATTAGTTGTTTAAACACTAATTATATACATATATGTGTCGTTATATGCTTATTAGGATCCGTTGTGCTCAAGTCTTCACTTGACACTTAGCATCCTACAAACCAATCTTTCATTCGTGTGACTCACTACAGGTGAGCTCATAACCCTTAACTTATCTTTTAAATGATTTTAAATGCTTTTATGAGGGGGGGGGGGGGAATACAAGTTGAAACATTATAGTTATTATATCAATCACATGTGATTAATAACTATCAAACAGATGGATTTACTATACTTTTAATTGTTTTATCATACAAACTACTTCAAATCATTTTACAACCTTTTTACATGCAAAACTCCTTATTAAAATCTTTCAAACTTATATATTGTCAAAATCATGTCTATATAGATATGGTTATATGAGTAGGATTGAAAGGACCCCTTTGCTTAGTGTTATTTGGCTTCAAACTCAAGGTCTAAGCTAGCACATGATGAAGAGCACTTATGGGATGCAAGATAGAAAGATGGAATTCACTTTTGACCATTTTTGCATGATCATCTAGGGTGTACAGCCGTACACTCCTTGTGTGGCCCTACACATCCTTTTTAAGTCCCAAAATAGCATTAAACTTCCATTAAGGCTAAGCATCGGTCAAAACACACCTCCTAAATGCTTAACAAGACTTTAAATCACTCAATGGCATGTTTCACCATGAGTGTGCGAAGGCACATCCACTTGGGTCGTACACTCTGGTCGTACACACAGATGAAACACCCCATTTTGGCCGTACACCCAAAGGTGTGGCCATACACCAGTTATATACAACCCTTGGTACTTCTAGCACCTGAATCTAAGTGTTTTCTATGTCATAGGTGTCTTTTCTTGCATAATTAGTTGTTTAAACACTAATTATATACATATATGTGTCGTTATATGCTTATTAGGATCCGTTGTGCTCAAGTCTTCACTTGACACTTAGCATCCTACAAACCAATCTTTCATTCGTGTGACTCACTACAGGTGAGCTCATACCCCTTAACTTATCTTTTAAATGATTTTAAATGCTTTTATGAGGGTGGGGAATACAAGTTGAAACATTATAGTTATTATATCAATCACATGTGATTAATAACTATCAAACAGATGGATTTACTATACTTTTAACTGTTTTATCAAACAAACTACTTCAAATCATTTTACAACCTTTTTACATGCAAAACTCCTTATTAAAATCTTTCAAACTTATATATTGTCAAAATCATGTCTATATAGATATGGTTATATGAGTAGGATTGAAAGGACTTAGGACTGATAACTCGCCTTACTTCCTGTTCCTTGTTTGGTTGTGGACTTTGCGTATTCGGTTGTTTGTCCAACGGTCATTTGAATCTTAGTTATATATTATGTGTATGTATATGGATATTAAAGTTCTACATTCAGTTCAATACCTTTGGGTAGCAAAGGTGTACAAACATGTTCATTTATACAAACAACTCAACTAGTAAACTGTAATAG
Organism: Lactuca sativa; assembly: GCF_002870075.4. Lineage (NCBI taxonomy): Eukaryota > Viridiplantae > Streptophyta > Magnoliopsida > Asterales > Asteraceae > Lactuca > Lactuca sativa. The sequence continues at coordinate 130,078,380 of NC_056631.2, forward strand.
GTATAGTTTAGGAAGTCACTACTTAGTATTTCTTGTACAATGAAACATACAAGAGTCAGTTGATTCATTAGTCAATACAAAACATACTATGATGAGAAACTAAGAGAGCATACAATACACTACATTGTACAAGAGGACATACTATGATGAGAAACAAAGAGAACATACACTACACTAGGACATAGAGAACATACAATACACTAGAACATACTATACAAACACTAGAACACTATAACATTAATGTGAGCCAATACTTCATGACATGACATGCAAATTTCGTGTTGCGTTTTGCAACCAGTGTCTCCCGGAGGGAGAGCATGAGTTGTTTTATAGATCTATACGGGATTGACTATCCTACACCTTGCTGCTAGCTACAGTGGGACCTGCAGGTCTACGGGTGACTAATGTCATAGCATTTCGATACCTTAGAGCGTCATGTTATACTACGTCTATCAAGTATGGTTAAAATCATATCACATTTTACCTTAGTTAACAAACTGGTTTAAGGTAGTTAGTACATTGGTAGTTACTTACATACAATACTACTGTACACTGTTATTTTCCCATTACATTCACATTGTGATCTTCTCACATAAAAGGTAATGTAAACTATATTTTGGTAATGATAGTCATACTCGGGAAAGATACACTTTTACAAACAAAACACCACACAGAACACTCGGACCTTGGTAGAAGGTTGCTTTTAGTAGAAAATATAGGATTTTCTAGGAGATATAAACATTTACTACAAACATTTACAAACACTTTCGTACAAGCAACAACACTAAAATACTTATGAATTCATCGGCTTTAATGCTGATCCACGCTTTCAAAATAACTTGTATTCTCAGGTAATGAGTAGACAAGTACCGATGCCGGGTTTTGAGAAGATGGAGCACATTCAAGACTCATCTCTTATTTTGATTCATATTTTAGGTGTCTTATAAGCTATACAGAACACACTTGTATTAAAATTATATTATTAATGCAATGGATGTTGTTGTTGCTTGTTTACTATTATACATTGTTATGATACTGTACATGACGTCCTCTGCTCTCGAACATTTCCGCCGTTCAGGTTTTGGGGTGTGACAGACTGGTATCAGAGCATCTTTTATGGTGAATCGAGTATATCAATCCATAAAATATGTACAAACTATAAACACAACGGGATTAAAATACTCTAACTAAGAGTACATACTTTTAAATAATAAAATATTTAATCGAAGTATAAAATACCTGCATGCATACCAAATTCAGTGTCACTAGGATAGAACGAAAAGTATTGCGATTGTTGAACACATGTAGGCTTGGGAAGATATGATCAGATCTGGAAGTGATATAGCCTGATCAATTATATCTTTCCAAGAAGTGATTAGCATGTGCCTAGAAATGGTTGTGATGTTGCAGCAAGTCTAAAAACTTACCAACACTACTACAACGAAAACATTAGAACATAACCTAAGCTTAAAATACTATAGGAGTATTTTGTATTACTGTAATTCTTATTTGACAACTAGAGGCCTTTATTAGTATGTCAATAGTTGCTAAGTGGATATGTTAAGGTTATATGTGAGTAGGATGTCATAGACTAAGAATCTGTGACCTTTGCTTTACTTCCTGGTCGTTTTTTGGTTGTGGATTTGGAGTTAGGGTCACATATTCAAAGGTCTATCCTGTTTTGATTACATGTAACTGGTATGCACTATGCAAGTATTGAAGTAATTGATAAATATCATCTTATAATTATCTAAATTCGTACGTCTATTAAATTATTTCATTATCCTTATTCTCGCGTAGATAACATGGCTGGATTCCATCCCCACGGTGACCGGTACTTCCCTAACCAAGGTAACGGAGGATGGCTCGATGCAGAGCCAGAAGAGAATCATCCAATCCCTCTGGATGATGACTTCGCAGAGAACTTCTCGGAGGATTCTGACTCCGAACCCGAAGTCAATAACCTACCCCCAGTGGCTCAAATCCCAAACCCTAACCCTCATCCAACATTTCAAGGTCCCACACCCCTGTGGGCAACAAACTTAAACAGATGGAGTCATGAACAGGGTCAACCCTCACCTTACAACAGAGATTGAAGCTTCTATAACTTGAGCAAGATTGCTCGTAATGATGAGCAGCGTACAACGGCCATCAACCGAATCATGGAAGTTGATGCTGATACGGGAGTCAATACAGTTCATATTCTCCATCTGGAGTCTGCTTATGAAAGGACTCAGAACCAGAATGCGGCTTTGCAGAGAGATCTTACTGCAACCCAAGCTGAAATCAAGGAACTTCGAGCTTGGAATGTAACATATGAAAGATGCATGAGGGATATGGAGCATTGTCTGGCAGAATCAAGGACTCATTCTAGCGGTTCTCGTCGTAGATAGAACCTACTGAACTTCTCATTTGGATATAACTTAGGTCTATGTAAAAACTCTAGTTTTAGTTTCCTATCCATGATAAAACTTTTAACTTGATAAGTCTTAATTCTGTCAAAAAAATTTCATCTTGGTCTGATGTATGACCTACTTCTAGGTCATTTTTCCCAAACTTGTTACATCTATAATTCCAGGATTATTGACAGATATGTAATCTCATGGAAATGATTATCCAAATGCTATCATCTTTCTAGTACTAGATCTACATTCAATCGTACTTTCAATTGATTCTTACTATCATTCCCATCTTTGTAAAAGTTTTATTTGAACAATGCCTCCTCGAAGAGTGACGAGGCGTAATCCTTTAATAAATCCTACGCAACCACCTCCACCTCCTCCTCAATACAACCCATCAGCTATTCAAGCTGCTGTGTATACTGCTGTTACTGCAACTTTAGCACAATTCACCTCGACCGGTACTAGTAGGAGTGGAACTTATATGCCTCCCGCTGTTGTCGAAGCTCCAGTGCGCTCTAGAGAGTGTTCGTACAAGGAATTCACCAGCTACAAACCCAGGGCCCTCTCGCAATGGTTCGTGAAAACAAAGTCAATCTTTAAGATCTGCTCCTGTCCGGAAGGGAGCAAAGTAAAATTTCCGCTTGCACCTTCGTGGACCGAGCTCTGACGTGGTGGAATAGCCATGTCAAGTCACTATCTCTTATAGTGGCGAATGCTATCGGCTGGGAAGCTTTGAAGGAGCTCATGATCGAAGAATACTGCCCAAGGGGCGAAGTTCGAAAACTGGAGCAGGAGCTCTGGAGCCTAACCATGAAGGGCTCCGACAGAGTTTCCAATATTGCCAGATTCAGCGATCTGGTAGCAATATGTCCGGGAATGGTCCCTTCTGAAGCAAAGAAGGTGGAGAGGTATATCTGGGGGCTGGTGCCTCCATTCCAGGGGAATGTACTAGCTTCAAACCCCGCTACTTTTGATAGTGCCAAGCGATTGGCACAATGGCTCATTGACCATGGGGTCTGTACCCCGTCAACAACAACCCTAGCCATCCCAGAACCCTCCAAAACTGCTGATAACAAGTGGAAATTCTGGGATGACAAGAAGAAGAACGCTGCATAGAAACCTGCCAAAAAGCAGTAGGTCGTAGCGGTTCATGTTGCGATAGCACCTGCCACTGCTGCGCTGGTAAAGCAGTACGTTGGGAGTTTGCCGAAGTGCAACAAATGCAGCTTCCACCACACTGAACCCTGTCGGGAAATGCAGTGCTCTAACTGCAACATGAAGGGGCACACTGCTTGTTTCTGCAAATCTCAGGCAAAGCCATCAACCAAGTCCTCGGTGCTGGTGTGGGTCAGGCTTGCTACGGTTGTGGCGAAGTGGGCCACTACAAAAGGAACTACCCGAAGGTAGGGAATGCCGGTGGAGTGGGAAGAGTTTTGGCTATAGGCCATGAGGAAGCTGTTGTCGACCCCACAATGGTCACTGGTACGTTTCTCCTCGATAACTCTTATGCATGCATACTGTTTGATAGTGGAGCGGAGAGGAGTTTCGTGAACCAAAAAATTTGGTCATTTACTTAAGAAAAAATCACGAACACTTAAAGAACCATTCACTGTAGAAATGGCTAACGGAAAAACTGAGAGCACTAGCAGTATATACATAGGATCTACTGTAACTCTAGATAGCCATTCATTTCCAATCGACCTCATGCCGGTCTCAATTAAAAGTTTTGACATCATAATCAGCATAGATTGGTTAAGTTCTCATCGTGCCGACATAATGTGTTATGAAAAGGCTGTTCGCCTTAATCTACCGTCTGGCGAAACTCTAGTAGTTTATGGTGACAAACCCAACACGAACCTCCATATCATCTCAAGTATTCAAGCCCAGAAGTACTTGCGAAAGGAATGTCGCGCATTCCTTGCTCATGTTGTCGATGTGAGCCAAGAAACAAAATACATAAAAACATCCAATTGGTACGCGATTTTCCCGACATCTTTCCAGAAGAACTCCCAGGATTACCTCCACAACGTCAAGTCGAGTTCAGAATCGACTTAGTTCCAGGGGCTACCCCAGTAGTCAAATCGCCCTATTATCTAGCACCAACATAGATGTAGGAACTATCCGGTCAACTTAACGAGCTGCTAAGCAAGGGCTTCATTAGACCAAGCTTCTCACCCTGGGGAGCTCCGGTCTTGTTCGTAAAGAAGAAAGACAGATCGTTTCGTATGTGCATCGACTACAAAGAACTAAACAAACTTGCCATTAAGAATTGTTACCCTCTGCCTCGGATAGACGATTTGTTCTACCAACTTCAACGGGCGAACTACTTTTCAAAGATAGATCTGAGATCCGGGTATCACCAATTACGAGAGCTAGAGCAGGATGTTCCGAAGCCAGCCTTCCGAACTTGTTATGGACACTACGAGTTTGTAGTGATGGCATTCAGATTGAGAAAAGCGCCCGTAGTATTCTTGGATTTAATGAATAGGGTATGTCGTCGTTACTTAGATCAGTTCGTCATTGTTTTCATCGATGACATACTTATCTACTCTCGTAGTAAGGAAGAGCATAGTAAGCATATACGTTAGGTCTTGGAAACATTACAATCAGAGAAAATCTACGCGAAGTTCTCTAAATGCGAGTTTTGGATTCGAATAGTGGAATTCCTGGGTCACGTTGTTAGTGAAGAGGGAATTCATGTGGACCCTTCCAAAATCAAGGCCATTGAGAACTGGTCAGCACCGAAGACGCCTACAGAAATTTGCCAATTTCTAGGCCTTGCTAGCTACTACTGTAGGTTCATTCAGAACTTCTCTAGAGTTGCTAAATCGCTTACTACATTTACCCAGAAAGGCATGGCCTTTGACTGGGAAGAGAAACAAGAGAAAGTATTCCAAATGCTGAAATGAGCCTTATGCACCGCACCGATACTATCCCTCCCAAAAGGAATAGAAGACTTTGTGGTCTATTGTGATGCATCCAATCAAGGGCTCGGTTGTGTTATGATGCAACGAGGTAAGGTCATCGCCTATGCTTCAAGACAGCTGAAGACACACGAGGTCAACTACACCACACATGATCTTGAGTTAGGAGCAGTAGTGTTTGCTTTGAAGATCTGGAGACACTACCTGTACGGTACGAAAAGCATTATCTTTGCATTCCACAAGAGCCTACAACATATATTCGACCAGAAGGAGCTCAACATGAGACAACAATGGTGGATCGAGCTACTTAGTGATTACGAATTCGAAATTCGTTATCATCCCGACAAGGCCAACATAGTAGCTGACGCCCTGAGTCAGAAAGAATACTCTGGTCATAGAGTTAAATCATTGACTATGACTATCCATTCACACTTGTCCACACAAATTAAGGAGTCTCAGCGTGAAGCTTTGAAATTTGAAAATATGGCTAGTGAATCCTTGAGAGGGATGGATAAGAACTTGGAAGTCAAGGGTGGCTTAGCCTTATATTTCATGGATTGTATCTGGACACCGAAACATGGTGGTTTCAGAGACTTGGTCATGACCGAAGCACACAAAACTTGATATTTCGTCTACCCAGGTTCAGATAAGATATATCTGGATCTTAAAAAGTTATACTGGTGGCCTAACATGAAAGCAGAGATTGCTACCTTCGTGAGTAAATGTCTTACTTGTTCCAAGGTTAAGGTCGAATACCAGAAACCCTCAAGTTTACTTCAACAAATGGAGATACCTGAATGGAAGTGGGAGCGGATCACGATGGACTTCATAACCAAGTTGCCCAAGACGACGGGTGGTCTCGATACCATTTGGGTGATCGTAGACAGGCTAACCAAGTCCGCACACTTCCTGCCCATCAAAGAAACTGACACGATGGAGAAACTCACAAGAACATACATTACGGAGATCATACGACTGCATGGTGTTCGCATATCCATTATCTCTAATAGAGATAGTAGATTCACTTCAAGGTTCTGGCAGTCGCTACAAAGTTCCATAGGAACTAGGCTGGATGTGAGTACAACCTACCATCCGCAAACCGGATGACAAAGTGAGAGGACTATTCAAACTTTTCAAGATATTTTGCGAACCTGTGTGATCGACTTTGGAAAGGCATGGGATATTCATCTACACCTTGTCGAATTTTCCTACAATAATAGTTATCACACGAGTATAATAGCTGCTCCATTTGAAGCCCTCTATGGTCGAAAGTGCAGATCCCCTCTGTGCTGGGCTGAGGCGGGTGACATCCAGTTAGCTAAAGGACGAGTTCCTAACCGCACTCTCACAGGTCTGGAAATCATTTGGGAAACGACAAAGAAGATCGTTCAGATTCGTGAACGATTGAATCCTCTAGAGACCGACAGAAAAGCTACGTAGACAAGAGAAAGAAACCTTTCGAATTCCAGGTTGGTGACTGTGTCCTATTGAAGGACTTACCCTGGAAGGGCTTGATACGCTTCAGAAATCGTGGAAAGCTAAATCCAAGATACATAGGGCCTTTCAATATTCTCACTAGAATCGGCCCTGTAGCTTACAAACTCAATCTATCTCGCAAGCTCAGTAACATACATTCTACTTTCCACGTCTCGAACTTGAAAAAGTGTCTATCCGACGAGACTCTTGTAATCCGACTCGAAGAGATCGAGATCAACGAGAGCCTCAACTTCATGGAAGAACCTGTAGATATCATGGACTAAGAGGTCGAGCAAAAACAAAGCAAAGCGGTATCCCGATAGTGAAGGTTCGCTAGAATGCCAAGCGAGGACCCGAATTCAGTTAGGAGCGCGAGGATCAAATGAAACTGAAATATCCTCATCTTTTCACTTAGTTATATGTAACTACTTAATTGCTTAAACTCTAATTTCGGGATGAAATTCTTTGTAATGGGGGGATGATGTGACAACCCAAAATTTCTACCTTGTACAGTTGTTCAAATGAATCAAGGTCAGACTCGTTTTTGCTATCTTCTAGCACTGTTTAGAGTCAATTTGAGTGTTCAAAGCGTATTATAATCAAGGTATGGGTATAGGGATGAGTGTAATTGAGTTCAACACCTTTCAATTGAGCCAAACACCCCTTTATGAGGTGTGTGCGGCCGCACACATGGGTGTACGACCGTACACCCATCCTAGCTGTACACTCACGTGTATACATGGTGTATTCTTCCATCTTTCATCACTTTAAACACTCGTAAGCCAAGAAATGAACTTATGTCTCAAGTATCATCTGATTTTCCTACTAGATCTTCATGTTGTAAGTGTTTCTTTCTATGATTTGTTGATTCATTACACTATCTAGTAAGGATCTATCATTTCATCCATGACATTACACCTTTTGTTTAGATCTTCAAGTGTTCTCCAAGAACACTAAGATCACCTACTAAGTTTTTGGACCTCAAACACCCCTAAAGGCTTCTATATCATAAGTACCACTCCTTGTGCTTGTTATTTACACTAGTACAGAAATGACCTACGGTGACACTTTCCGAAAAACGGCCTATGACACTTTTTATTAAAAGTGTGGCCAAAGGTCATTAAAAAAATTTACAAACTCTTTTTGGATACATTAAAATTAGTTTGTGTGCCATTTTATAGATAATCAAAACTTTAACCACACTTAATTATACCAAATGTGACAAATATTAGTCACACTCGAACATTGAGGCCATAGGTCATAATCAGCCACAGGTATCGATTATCATTGTCATACTTTTTTTATGAGAGACAGTAGACAAACATATTGTGACATGATGCAATTGTATGTGTGTCTATAACCTGATGCCTTTTTAGACACATAACAGACAAAGTAGCTAAAAGGTGATACATATGGTCACAGTAAATATTTCAGTGTCCATAGAGCAGTTATGTACTAGTTGTACTTAGTCAACGCAAGAAACAAAAACAAGTTAGTATTGGTTGATTATGGTCATGTACCTTTTATTATGTATGTCAAAATATGATGAAATGGCTTTGAGAAGAAACAAATATTGTGAATGTAAGTAGCATTTAGTTATGATTACAACTATTATATGTGTCTAGATGTAAATTGTCACACCCCGCTAAAGTGGAAACGCAAGATATGACAGCGATAACAGTTTCATTGCAAAAGATAAAGATACATCACCATAGCAGTATTTAAAAGTTTACAACCCATAGCTTAAAAAGAAACAAAGTACAAGTTTTTCCAAAACAACATTGTTCAAAATATAGCTTCATAATAGCTTCAACACGATGCAGCATGCTCTATGATGATGAATCTTTACATCCACTTACTAATTATTTCCTGAAAAAGCATGTAAAACGAGCGTCAACTATGAAAATAGTTGGTGAGTTCACAAGTTTATAAAATCGAGCTTGAAATAAGGCTTTTCGTAAATACAAGTACATTGCTTTAATGATAAACAAAGTTGATTGCTATTAATGAATACAAGTTTATTGTTATAACGAGAAACGAGTTTGTATGTATATGAGCAAACAATGAGTCTCAACCAAACCTATGACTGAAGCCCTATCGAGATCTATGCTTATCGTTCCATAGATGAATATGGTATCATGCACTCCAACGATTCGGGCGAGTGAGGAGTTGTCAATTCCTAATAGCGCTATCCATAATGACCATTGGCTCAAAGAGTTAATGGTTAGAGATAAGGGAAGGGCCTTAGTACGATAAGTCTCATGTTCCGTGTTGCATAGACATACATAAAGAAACATAGCAATACAATAGCAATCGTGTTTGATACAAATCAATTTAAATACCGCATACAAATAATAGTTTTTCTGGACATGCTTTTCCACCCCAAAACATAAAAACTGAAAATAGGGGAGTGCGTGAATACTCACAATGTTTCGAGTAGGTACAAGTGGTACTTCGGAATTCACCAACGTCTTACTACCGGGATCCTACGACATCAAACACACACTAGTGAGTTTCCATGTCGAAATCTAATGCTAATATACTAAATTCTACATATAGTGAAATGCCAATTTATGTTTTAGTATTTGATTTTATATTAATTGGTTACACTTTTTCTGAAATAACGAAATTCTACAAGTCGTGCGATTAATTACAACTTTGGAATATAAAATTTCCAAATTTTAAGTGTTTATAACAACATAAATTCACGAAAAATAGCATTCAAAGGATAAAAGTTCTCAAACTTTTTATTTATCTGATATTACACAATAATAAGCTGGGAAAGATATAAAAATGGATTTCCAAGCTGTTTAATTATATTTTATGATTTTTGAGCATTTATTCCAATAAAAATTGAAATAAATATAAAAAAGTTTCCAAAATTACCCAAACTTTTTATTTAACTGTTATTGTACATAAATATCCTGGGAAAAATATAAAAGATATTTTTCAGTGGGTATTTCTATTTTTCCTTGTTTTATTCCTTTAAGTATACATTAATTGAAGAAATAATATTAAACAGTTAAAATAAATTACCAAAATTTTTTGTAACATCATTTACAGTATAAATAACCTGGGAAAAATATCAAAAATGGTTTTCATAATGTATAATCTGGTTTTGGGTATTTATGTGTAATTAACTTTAGAAAATAACAGAAAAATATTTTACAGTAGAGAAAAATCCTCAAAATTTTTATGTAACCTCCTGCTGTACAATATGATGTTCTGGTAAAGTTTTCTGAATTTTGGATAATCAGAACTCTTTTTCCCATTTTAAAACCATTATAATTACCAAAAATGGGGAAAAATAGCAAGGCATGATGAAAAATGTTGAAAATATATGTCGGAGTCACCCATCACAGGTAAAGTGTGCGAAAATTGTTAGATAAAATTTTTACACTCTCTAAAGTGGTTTTGTGATTTATTATATCTTAACAAAAAGAAAAACGGAAATCATACCAAACAGCAACAACAATTGATGAAATTTAGTGAGGAGTCATTATCCATCATCAGGGTCAACCATGAATTTGTTCCGGATTTATTGACCTCTAGAAGTATTTTATGTGATTTATGCCCTTGGTTTCTAGCAATAATTTTAATAAATCAAAGAAATAATAAAAGCTCTTAAAATTTTCCAGATTATCACATGCATGTGAGGACTTTCAAAAGGAAAAATGTTCAAAATTTATTCAGAAGGGAAATAGGGGTATTGAACCCAAACAAGTTAAGAAATGTTGCATGCAATGGTGCATGAGATGTAAATGTGGCTGAAGTTCATGAATTTGTGTAGCCCATTCAGTGAGGTTTTAAGCCACGAAATTTCAGCCATCATTCACTGGATATGTTAAGTTTCTAAAGTATTTTTCCTCAGATTTATGGTTGGGTGTAAGGCCATTGATCATGCAAGGCAAAAATGGTGATCACAGAAAAAGAGCTGTTTGCGCAACTATTTTGTAAAAATTGCCAAAAATCGGATATTTAATATTTTACAGTGATACCAGTTGGGTTTGAAAGTTAACTCATGGAACTATCCAATACAAAAAGAATATCATGATTTGGTTAAGTAATGACCGAGTTATGGTCGTTCAATGTTGAACAAAGTAATCTGGCAGATTGCATGTTTGCTTTGAGTGCATTCTTTGGATATTTTGACAAGAACATCATGCATGCCTTTGTTAAGGTCCGATTTCTAGCACATGCATGGAGTGAATGAGCATCCAAGATGTACTAGAAATGATTTAAATGCTTTTGATCATGCAAGAACACAAAAGAAATGGAGAAGAAGATGTAATACTTGTTTTTGAAGTCACATGAACATATGTGCATCATTTTCACTCCTTGTATGGGTTTGATCCTGGATTTTCACCATTTCAAACACATGCATTGTGTTATGGTGAGAATCTACAAACCACAAGGGAAAAATAAAGATTTCTAGCCATGGAAAGGCATAGAATCCGAAAAGTAGAGAAAATTATGAAGAAGAAGAAGTAAAAATCATGAAACTATGAGAGAAGATGTTGTTGCTTACCTTGGTTTTGATCTTGAGGGAAGTAAGAACACTTCAAGGTCTTCTAAATCTCCAAATTTGGCAGAGGAATGGGGGGAATTCCGTGAGTTAGAGAGAGAGAGAGAGGAAGAGAGTTTGTGTGTGTTAGGAGGGTGGAGTGTGAAGGAGTGAAGAGAGAAGAGGTAGAGTGAGGGAGAAGTTCTAATGATTGAGTTTTGGGAAGAGAGAGCATGGGGAGAGGGGAGATGGGCGGTTTTTGAGTGGATTAGGAGCCCTCTCTCTCCAAAAATTCAAATTAATAATTTCCCTCTTCATTTTTTATAAAAACCTAATTTTTATAAAAGTGATTCTTTAAGCAATTTTTGATTTATTTAAAAATCTTGTTTTTAACTAATTAATTATGATTAACGCATGTTAATTTATATTTCTATTTCGTTGGTATAATCCATAATTTGATTAATAAAATTTGATATTTTGGAAGTTTATAGCCAAACTTTATAAAGTTTTTAAGCTTTAAGATTTATAAATTTGGATTTTGGGCTCTTTAGGGTTTTTGGATATTGTTTGATGTTCATCATCATAATGAAGTATAATTAGAATATTTTAATTTATTTTTAGGGTTTTATACCCTTTTTCAATTATAACTAAGCTTGAAAGTTTCATTCAAATTATCGCATTGGCATTTCCTATTGTAGTTAAGCAACTTACTAGAACTGTAAGTGTCAAGTATATTAGTCCTAGATCTTAGTTGGATCCTAGTTTATGCAAGATTTTGACCTAATCTATACTACTAGGCCATGGCATGTTGTGCATGAATGGTTTTTATAAAGATGCATGAGTCCAAGAATGAACTGAATTTGACAGTTGTCACAGTATCCCCCACTTAAAAAGAATTTCGTCCCGAAATTCATTCTATGTCATCACTTGTCATCGTATGGGAAAAGTTGTGGACACTTTTCCTTCATGAAGTCCTCACGCTCCCAGGTGAACTCCGACCCGCGTTTTGAGTTCCATCGAACTTTCACAATCGGGATCTTACTCCGCTTCAGTTGTTTAACCTCCCTGTCAAGGATTTCTATCGATTCTCAACGAAGTTTAGCTTATCATTGATCTTAATTTTCTCCAGGGGTACTATTAAGGCTTCGTCGGCTAGACATTTCTTAAGACTGGAGACGTGGAATGTGTCGTGAATGGCGCTTAACTCTTAGGGCAACTGGAGTTTATAAGCTACCGGACCAATCCTTTCAATGACTTCAAAGGGTCCAACATATCTCGGGCTTAGTTTTCCTTTCTTACCAAAACACGCAAGCCCTTTCCAAGGCGAAACTTTTAAAAGTACCTTGTCTCCTACTTGGAATTCTAATGGTTTTCGACGATTATCCGCATAACTTTTCTGACGATCTCTAGCAGCTTTAATCCTATCCTTGATGATAGCAATCTTGTCAGATGTTTCCTGGATAAGTTCGAGTCTAGTCAACTGTCTGTCTCCGATTTCTATCCAGCATAAGGGCGAACGACACTTGCGTCCATACACTACTTCATATGGAGCACATTGGATACTCGTGTGGTAACTGTTATTGTAGGAAAACTCAATTAAAGGCAAATGAGTATCCCAATTTCCTTTGAACTCGATGACACACGCTCGTAGCATGTCTTCCAATGTTTGTATTGTTCTCTCCGTTTGCCCATCTGTCTGAGGGTGGTAAGTTGTGCTCAAATCTATCTTGGTTCCTAGTGCCTTCTGTAACATCCACCAAAATCGTGATGTAAAACGAATATCTCTATCAGAAATGATAGATAGGGGTACACCATGTAGAGAAACAATTTTGTCGATGTAGATTTGGGCCAATTTTTCCATCTTGAAATCTTCCCGAATGGGGAGAAAATGAGCAGATTTCGTCAGTCGATCCACTATGACCCAAATTGAGTCATATAAACCCTTTGTCTAGAAGTTCTTGAAGTTGTCCGGATAGTTCTTGCATCTCAGATGGTGCAAGGCGATATGGTGCTTTTGCTACCGGTGCCGCCCCGGGAATTAAGTCTATCCGAAATTCGACCTGCCTGTGAGGGGGTAAACCGGGCAATTCCTCCGGAAACACTTCGGGATAGTTTTGAACCATCAGAATCTCCTTGAGTTGCTTAGCTTCAGGTTCTCTTTCTAGCACATGAGCCATGAATGCAATACAATTCTTCTTCAGGTACTTGTGAATCTTCATGCTTGATACTATGTTTAAACTTCTTCCTAGCTTCTCACCGTGTATGATAAGGGTTTCTCCATTAGGGAGAGGCACTCTAATGACTTTCTCGTAACAACCAATGTCCGCTCTATTTTTGGATAACCAATCCATCCCTACTATCACATCAAAACTACCTAGCTCTATAGGAATTAGGTCAATGCTAAATAGTTTATCAGCTAAATTCAGAGTACAAACAGGAATTATATCATTAGCCCTAATTTCATACCCATCAGCAAGTTCAATAGCATAAGCATTCCTCATCTTTTTCGATTTCAAGCCAATTAACGGTCTAAATGCTAAAGAAACAAAACTCCTATCTGCTCCTGCATCGAATATTACTGATGCAAAATGGTTGTTTAGGAGAAACGTACCTGTTATCACTTCAGGGTTCTGACGAGCTTCTTCTGCACCAATCACAAAGGCTACACCTCTTGGCCGTCCAACTTGATTTCCTTGGAAGTTTTGCCTGGCTTGGCCTTGTCCATTGTTATCAGGTCATTTGTTCAGTTTGGGACATGCTCTACGGAGATGATCAGTACTCCCGCACTCGTAACATGCCCTTTTTTCTTCCTTATTCATCTTACAATACTTCGAGTAATGGTCTGTTTGCTTACAGTTTTGACATACTGGGCAAGCTCCCTTGTGATGAAAGTTACACTTATTGCACTTCAGAAGCGGTCCTGAGTACTGCTTTCACTCCTGCACTTCCTGTTCTTGAGTTTTCACTGGTTCTTGCTCCTGGGCTCTTACCATAAAGTTTCTTGAGACCTTCTGCTTCCTCCCTAACTTGCCTCCATACTTCTTCTCTCCCTGATCTGCTGGCTTCCTCTTACTACTAGAGCTTTCCTTTGTCGATGCTCCCATCCTTATCACATCATTGGTTAGTCGATTTGCTAGACTTACTGCACTTTGAATAGTAGTTGGGTTTGTTGAGGTAACCATTCCCCGAATCTTTGGTGCCAGACCCCAGATGTAACGATCTATCCGTTTCTCCTCAGGATTAACCATGTGAGGTACCAGTTTTGCTAGTTCATGAAATCGGACTATGTACTTCTCTATTTGTATTCCAACCATAGAATGGTTCCAGAATTTAGATTCAAGCTTCTGAAGTTCATCCTTGGGACAATACTCCTCTATCAGTAGCTTCTTTAGATCTTCCCAAGTTAGTTGATATGCTGCCGTACGGCCTCGGGTTTGCACTAGAGTATTCCACCAGGTTAATACCCTATCTTGGAATAGGCAAGATGCATACTCAACTTTGTTGCGCTCGAGGCATTTGCTAATGTGAAGGACCGACTCCATGCTGTCAATCCATTTCAGCAACCCGACCGCACCTTCCTTTCCATGGAACTCCTTAGGTTTACATGCCATAAAGGACTTGTAGTTGCATTCTCTTTCATTGTTTCCTCGGTTTCCTCCACTACTTCCTTGGTTAGCATTAAGTCCTGCAGTTACTTGAGTAACAATGTTTGGGATTGCTTGCATGAGTTGTTGTGCTACAATTTGAGCAACATCGGGTGTTTCGTCCTATGGGTGCCCGCGATTAGGCCTTCCTGACATGGTTCTATGACACAAGAGTAGAAATACGTATAAATACATAAAATAATGTATAATATTTAGTTCACTACTAAGTGTTGTCAAATTAATGGGTTGCATTAATACTATGATATTACTGGTTTTCAGACATGGATTATTGTTATGAATGTTTTGTAATGATGTTTCTATGTATTAACCTAAATTAAAAATGAAATTGCTAACCGGTATTTTTGGGACGTTACAAGTTGGTATCAGAGCCCCGGTTTGAGGGATTCGGACACACCTTCGGGGGTGTCTGAACTCAAATCGAGGGATCAAAAGATTTTCCAAAAAGAAAATGTTTTCTAAAAAAATTGAGAAAAGAGTTTTGAGAAAGAACGAAGTGTGTGATGTGCGCGACCGGCCGAGCTCAAGTAAGTATTCCCCAAAGTACCCATAAAAGTTTATGTTATGTTTATTAGCTTTTGTAGAACAACATGCTAGAATAGGACTAAGGATCTAGGAGTGATGCCTTATGTGCCTGCTTTATATGTTTCAGCTGTATGAGAATTGCATGCTAGTATTGAGTAGACAGCAAGTAGGATAGCCTGATTAGGTTATGCATGATAGTATGAACTTAGCATTGTATGCTAGTACAGTTCTTGTAAGCAGACAGAGTTGATTGAGATTGTTACCCTTGTCTAAATGTTGCTTGCTTCGTGCTTTGTGGGACTTTGAATAATGGGAGTTAGCCATTAGGTGAATACGTCACGTCACATGTGATCAGGGTTGAATAATCTTAGAGTGCTGGATTTGATCCTATTGCGCAACTCTTGTTTGAGTCCAACCGTGGTAAGGATGAGTCTGTTACTCGAAGGATTATCTGAGCCTCATCACATGTGATGGTATTCAGGTAATGGCTAATTGGCATTACAAGGAGGCCTGCAGCAGCTGAGGACTGGGTAGAGTAGAGTCAGAGATTTCCCTAGGACAAGCCTAGGATGAGTATAGCAGTGAACAACAATAGTGAAAGGGGTCCGGTGGAGTCAAGGCAGTCCTTGAAGAAGGTACAGATAGATGTGGAAGGTAGTATGGGCCTGTACTACTGAAAGCAGAGGATTCGTACCCGAACTAAGGAAGGCTGAGATAAGACCGGGGAACTTGTAGTAGTTGTGATCCCTCAAGAAGTAGCAGTATCACTAATAATTGTTATTTATGTATTGCAGAATGGTGGTACTTCGATCGAGGCCAATAGATGGCGGTTCAGGAGAGGGGTCAGGTTCGAGATCAGGTTCTGAGTCGGTAGATGAGGAACTATGCGAGTTCATCGCGTCAGAGATCACCAGGGGTATCCTTGAGTCGACCCCCATCATCTTTAGGTCAATCAAGGAAGGGATAGTTGAGTTGATGGAGGATCGCCTCAGGGCGTTCAGGAGCGACATGGCATCTGGCCAGTCGGGATCTCGCACGCTATCCTTCAAGGACTTCAGGGGAAGTGGTGCGCCGGATTTCCACAGGGTGAAAGACCCCATTGCTGCCAGGCGATGGATTGCAGACATCGAGTCTGCACAGTTGACTAGCTTCTGCCCCGAGGGGTCGAAGGTGAGGTATGCAGCAGGGTGTTTACGAGACCGAGCACGAGATTGGTGGGAGTCAGTGTGTGACTCGTTGGGAGCCTCAGCGTTCGAGGCTATGACCTGGTCGGACTTTGTGACCAAATTCAGGGCGGAGTTTGCGCCGGCTGTCGAGCTTCAGCAGCTGGCCAGGGAGTTTTTGGATATGAGACAGACGACGGAGACTGCGGCGGAGATCACCGCCAAGTTCCGGGAGAGGGCACTGTTGGTGCCCCAGTACGCGGGTGATGAGGACATGAGGAGGACCCGCTATCATGACATGCTCCGAGCTGACATTCGGGACCACGTTAGCTTTTCAGCTTGCCCCACCTTGGACTCTATGATTGCCAGGGCGAGGGAGAGGTAGATAGATTTGGAACATATCTGGAAACGGAAGTCAGAGGAGGGACAGACGGGAGGGGCTTCGGGGAAGAAGCCCAAGGGATCAGATGGTAGGCCGAAAGGCCAGTCAGGATTGGGCCGCTGCAGGAAATGCGGCAGGCCTCATGAGGGGGCATGTAGACTGGGATCGTCAGGCTGCTATAAGTGCGGCAAGACGGGGCATTTTAGCAGGGATTGTACCACCCCTGCACCTGTGTTATAGACATCGGAGTTGCTGTATTTCCACTGCAACCAGAGAGGCCACAAGAAGGCCAATTGTCCCCAGTTGACAGCTACATCGTCAGTGAAAGCGCCAGCACCAGCGACCATGCGGATTACAAATGGCCGGCAGGGCAAGGCAGAGGCTCCAGTGGTGAGGAGTCGGGCATTTCAGCTGACTACCGAGGAGGCACGTGCCGCACCCGATGTGGTGACGGGTATGATTCTTTCCCTCTATTTTATTTTTATGATATTATGATATTGATATGTGCTCTGTGTGTATATGTATGCATTAGGATCGTTCCATGTGAACGGCATCCCAGTTCAGGTGTTGTTCGACTCGGGTGCCTCCCGATCATTTGTTTCCCTTGCGCTTAGCAAGAAGTTTCCTGAGTCTTCGGGCGTGTTAGATTGCCCTTTAGAGGTAGAAATTGTTGATGATCGATCGGTGCGGGCATCGATGGTGTTTCGGGATTGCGTATTGCGTTTGTTTGAGGAGCGCTACCTGGTAGACTTGGTTCCCATTCCGTTGCGTGGGAACAAGGTGATTATAGGCATGGATTGGTTGAGCCCTAATGGGGCAGTGATAGATTGCGCACAACAGCTAGTGCGAGTCAGGACAGCAGGTGGGGGAAAGTTAGTGATTCATGGCGAGAGGCCACAGTGTGGACCCACAGTCTATTCAGCAGTGAGGGCTAGACGATACCTTCAGCAGGGATGCGCAGGTTATGTCGCGTACGTGATGGATACTCAGGAGGCGAGTAAGGCGACGCTGAGCAAGGTTCCGGTGGTGCGAGATTTTGTGGATGTTTTTCCAGAGGAGCTTCCTGGGATACCTCCGGAGCGACAGGTGGAGTTAAGGATTGACCTCGTTCCTGGTGCGGCTCCGATAGCCAAGGCACCGTATCGGTTGGCTCCTCCTGAGATGCAGGAGTTGTCTACACAGCTGCAGGAGCTATTAGACAATGGATTCATTCGACTGAGCAGTTCACCCTGGGGAGCCTCGATTCTGTTCGTGAGAAAGAAGGACGGGTCGCATCGGATGTATATAGATTACTGGGAGCTAAACAAGGTAACGGTGAAGAACCGTTACCCACTCCCGAGGATTGATGATCTCTTTGACCAGCTTCAGGGAGCGTCTTGGTTTTCCAAGATCGATTTGCGTTTGGGTTATCATCAGATGAGGGTTAGAGAGGAGGATGCGCAGAAGACCGCATTTCGGACGCGCTATGGCCATTATGAGTTCGTGGTGATGCCGTTTGGGCTCACCAATGCTCCTGCCGCGTTCATGGACCTCATGAACCGCGTATGCAGACCGATGTTGGATCGGTCTGTGATAGTTTTCATTGACGACATCTTGGTTTATTCCAAGACACGGGAGGAGCATGAGGAGCATCTGAGAGAGGTTTTGGAGACCCTGAGGAGGGAGAGCTTGTATGCCAAGTTCTCCAAGTGCGAGTTTTGGTTGCGCGAGGTGCAATTTCTTGGACACCTTGTCAACCAGAACGAGATTCTAGTCGACCCAGCCAAGGTCGAGGCCGTGATGAGATGGGAGGTTCCTAAGTCTCCATCTGAGATTCGGAGCTTCCTGGGATTAGCAGGCTACTATCGGAGATTCATTCAGGATTTCTCCAAGATAGTCGTACCCCTGACGCGGCTGACGAAGAAAGCCGTAGTCTTTCGGTGGGGACCCGAGCAGCAGGCTGCGTTTGAGACGCTGAGACAGAGATTGTGCAACGCGCCAATCTTAGCCCTGCCAGAGGGCGTAGAGGATTTTGTGGTTTACTGTGACGCGTCCATTTCAGGGTTGGACACAGTATTGATGTAGAGAGGGCATGTCATTGCCTATGCTTCGAGGCAGCTCAAGCCTCACGAGGCGAACTACCCGATGCATGATTTGGAGTTGGGGGCGGTGGTTTTTGCCCTCAAGATTTGGCGACATTACCTCTACGGGGTTCGATGTACCATCTACACGGACCATAAGAGTTTGAGGTACCTCTTGGATCAGCCGAATCTGAACATGAGGCAGCATCGGTGGTTGGACATGGTGAAGGATTATGATTGCGAGATCCTCTACCACCTGGGGAAGGCCAACGTGATGGCCGATGCGCTTAGCCACAAGGCGGCGCCGATCAGGGATATTTGCATGAGGATGACCGTAGTGACTCCCCTGTTGGAGGAAATTCGAGAGGCTCAACAGGAGGCTATCAAAGAGGAGCATCGGAAGAGCGAGCGTGTGGTGGGTCAGTTTTCCTCCTTCGATTATGATAGCCGAGGACTATTGACACTACACCGTAGGGTGTGGGTGCGTATCACGGAGGCGTGTGCCAGATCTTGATGGAGGAGGCGCATAAATCCTGATTCTCTATTCATCCAGGGGCGACGAAGATGTATAGGGATCTTCGTCTAGATTATTGGTGGCCCTGCTTGAAGCGAGATGTGGCTTGGTACGTCGAGCGATGCTTGACATGCAGGAAGGTCAAAGCCGAACATCAGACACCGAATGGCAAGATGCAGTCGTTGGACATCCCGTTGTGGAAATGGGAAGATATCACGATGGATTTTATCACGAATCTTCCCAGGACCGCGCGTGGAGTAGATTCGATTTGGTTCATCGTGGATCGATTGACCAAGAGTGCTCATTTTATTCCGATTCAAGAGAGTATATCGGCTGAGAAATTGGCCGACATCTATATTAGGGAGATTGTGGTGACGCACGGGGTGCCGGTATCGGTTATCTCGGACAGGGATGTGCGTTTTACTTCCAGGTTTTGGAAGAGGTTTCATGACGAGTTGGGCACTCGTTTGCATTTTAGCACCGCCTTTCACCCGCAGACAGATGGTCAGAGTGAGCGGACCATCCAGACTCTGGAGGATATATTGCGGGCGTGCGTCCAAGACTTCGGTGGTAGCTGGGATACTTATCTTCCGTTGGCTGAGTTCTCGTACAACAACATCTACCAAGCGAGTATCGACCGCCCTCCATTCGAGATGTTGTACGGACGAAGGTGCAGGACCCCAATATGCTAGGGAGAGGTTGGTCAGAGGGTCATGGGGAGCACCGAAGTGGTGCTCAAGACTACCGAGAGGATTCAGCAGGTTCGGAGCAGGCTTCAGACCGCGCAGAGTCGGCAGAAAAGTTACGACGACAAGCGCCGATCCGACCTGGAGTTCCAGGTTGGGGATATGGTTCTCCTGAAGGTGTGACCTTGGAAGGGCGTCATTCGATTCAGGAAGCGGGGCAAGTTGGGCCCGAGGTACATTGGGCCCTTCAGGGTTGTAGCCCGGGTGGGCAAGGTGGCGTATAGGCTGGATTTGTAGCCCGGGTGGGCAAGTTGGGCCCGAGGTACATTGGGCCCTTCAACTGCGGAAGTGCCTGGTAGACGACTCCGCAGTGGTTCCATTAAAGGACATTCAGGTCGACGGCGGCCTGAATTATGTTGAGAGACCAGTAGCAATCATTGACCGGAAGTCGAAGGATTTGAGGAACAAACGAGTGGAACTCGTGAAGGTGCAATGGCAGCACTGGAAGGGATCAGAGTGGACTTGGGAGCCGGTGGAAGAGATGATGGAGCATTACCCCGAACTATTTTTGGAGCAAGCAACAGACTTCGAGGACGAAGTCTAAAATAAGTGGGGGAGATTTGTAGCACCTGGTTCCTGGTATGTATTCTTGGTTATTAACTCTCCTTATATATCGCATTTTAACCTTGGACCCGACGAGTTAAAGGACTAACTCGCCGAGTAGAAGCGGGACTAGACGCGGGATCTACTCTGTCTACTCGGCGAGTAGGCTCGTGGGACTTGGCGAGTAGACCCTGTCTGGACTAAAACCCTAACCCGGGTGTTTGCACCCTATTTAAACGATATAACCCAGCCTCCATTTCCCCTAGCACTCCCAGAGATCTGTAAAACGAAACCCTAGCCCCCTTTGTGTCCTTGTGGGAGATTTTTAGCTTTGTGAAGGTGGTTTCGAGCTTGGGAGAAGAAGGAGAACGTTGAAGAGTGCAAGAAGGGAAGAAGATCCAGAATCTTCTCTGTGAAGGGCTTCTATTCAGGTTGAAAAGTTCCTACCTTGATCTTTAGTTCATTAAATCCCCTTTTTGTTCCTAAAAAGTGGTTTTAAACCCTAAGAACCTAAATCTCTATGTGTTTATGGTTAATGTTCTGCAAGGACTTCGGATTTGGACCTTTTGGACATCCTAGTAGCATAAACTCTCTGTGGTTGAGGTGATTGAGGTCCCTATTGAGTGTAGGACCTCTTAAAGAGCTTGGAATTACATGTTTGTGCTCATAGGGCCATGCATGCACGTAAAGTTTGCAACTTTACTTGGTAAACATGCCCTAGGACCATAGATCTGTGGTTTTGAAGTGTTGCATGTCTCAGATCTGGCCTACTCAGGAAATGGGTCGAGGGACTCGGCGAGTCCCAAAGGGGAGCTCGGCGAGTCCCAAAGGGGAACTCGGCGAGTTCTATGAAGATGGTCCTAGACTCGGCGAGTTGGATGAACAACTCGGCGATTCCTATGAAGATTGCCTGGAGCTCGCCGAGTTGTTCTTCAAAATCGGCGAGTCATATGAACTTTCATAGAGCAAGAGGGGTTTTAGCGTTGAAGGTTCAACCCTTCGTACCTGCACGCGGAATTAACCGTGTAACGTAGTCCCAAAACCCCAAACCCTCGTATGGGGTGTTCTGGTGTGGATTGGAAGCGAGTAGGGGATCCGCTCGAGGAACTCGGCGAGTTGCTCGTGGACTCGGCGAGTCGGGACTCGAGTCGGCCCCATAGTCCCGAGTGGTGAGTTAAGGGTGACTCAGTGAGTGGGGAGAGGGACTTGGCGATTAGGACCGGATTAGTAAGGGAAGGACTCGCCGAGTTGCTCGCGGACTCGGCGAGTCTAGTCAACTGGAAGTTGACTTTGACTTGGATTTCGACTTGGTCAAGGGTAAAAGGGTCATTTTACCCTAAGTACTTCTAGCAGTGTTTGACTGATCGTTTTGTGGGAATTATAGCCGGAGGACGTCCGGAGCAGCAGCAGCAACAATAGACAGTCAGTTTCCGATCAGATCAGCAGCTACTTTGAGGTGAGTTACCTTCCAGTAGCAGTGGGTCTACGGCCACAATGTCGGCCTACCAATAGGAGTTGTACGTTAGATGAATGTCTTTGTGATATCATCTAGGTTTGCTACTACACTATATGTTATATGCTAGCATGATGTGTTATATGTGATAGAAGTAGAGTTCGGTTGTTAGGACCGAAGGGTAGTTCAGACACCCCATATATGTCTGATGATTTGTTATGTTATGATATATGTGTAAGTAGCAGTAGGGGGTGAAATAGTCCCCGAGGATCGGTTTTCAGGACCGACGGGTATTCAGCACCCCAAAATAGCTTGACACGGGTAGACGGCACCCCAGAATGGCCGCACGGGTAGTCGACACCCCAGAATGGCCGTACCGGGTAGTCAGGCACCCCAGAATAGCCTGGCAGTATGTATGTTATGTGTTTTTATGGTATGTGGTACGATGGGGGAACTCACTAAGCTTTGTGCTTACGTTTTTCAGTTGTTGTTTCAGGTACCTCTTCAGCCAGGGGAAAGGAGCCGGCATGGGAGCGGCATAACACACACACACACACTCTTGTTTTCCGCACTATGGATTTCTGGGATGTACTCTGAATTATTATTATGATATTACCGGTTTTCAGACATGGATTATTGTTATGAATGTTTTGTAATGATGTTTCTATGTATTAACCTAAATTAAAAATGAAATTTTTAACCGGTATTTTTGGGACGTTACAAAAACCCTGTGTTTCCTACTAAAAGTAGCCTTCTACCAAGGCATCTAGTATCTGTGTGTGGCTCTTGTAAGAGTGTGTATTTTCCCAAATCCGACTATCATTAACCAAAAATATAGTTTTTACATTACCGTTCATCGTGTGAATGTTCATGAAGTGAATATAATGGGAAAAATATTATAGTACTGTAGTGTCGTACTAAGTAACTACTGTTGTAGTAACTACTTTAAACTAATTGGTATTTAAAGTAACATGTGATCGGCCTGTATCCTGCTACCGACTCTAGTAAAGCGACGATGTAAGACACCGTAATAAATGCCATTTGGCACCCGTAGACTTGCAAGTCCCACTGTAGCGAGCAACAAGGTGTAGGATAGTCAATCCAGTATAGATCTATACGCAAACTCATACGCTCCCCAATTAAGAAGATTCTGGATACAAAAGCGGTCATGGCAGGCAGTGCCATGCCCCGTTTAGTGGCTCACATAAATGTAATAATGTATATGTAATGAATGTGCTAGATGTATTGTATGTTCTCCCTCTATCTAGCATGTATGTATTGTAATGTTCTGCATGTACTAGCTGTATTGTGTGTTCTCTCTCTATCTAGCAAGTATTCAAATGTACTATGTGTACTAGCTGTATTGTGTGTTCTCTCTCTATCTAGCAAATATTGACTCATGAATGAACTGACTCATTGTATGATTCTTTATTCTAGTAATAGTATTAGTACTTCCCAAACTACGCCTATCGTAGTTTAATAGTGATATAACTTGTACGTATGATCATAAATGTATACCCTTGCTACCCAAGGGCATTGAATTGACTGATAGAACTTTGATGTCTATACATGTATACATAGTATATAACTAATATTTACACGACCTTCAGACGATTAACCGATGCCCTAAGGCCACATCCCAACGAGGAAAAGGAGATAAAGCAAGCTAGCCTTCCTAAGTCCTTTAAACATTACTTATATAACTATACATATACAGACATGCAATTGACAATATAAAAGTATAAAAGAAGTTTTTTTAAAACCTTTCAAAAGTTTAATAACTAAGAAAGGATGATTTGATGTCAGTTTGTAAAATGATTTGAAAGCAGTTTGTTTGATAAAAACAGTTTAAAGTATAAGGAAACCTTTGTTTGAAACACAATTGTAACAGAGTTTGAAAAGTACTCATTTGATATATAAAAGAGCTTGTAAAACCGTTTGAAGAGTAGTTTGTTGAAAACTCAGTTTGAAAAGTAAGAAATCCACTTGGCTGGAAGTTATTAATCACATGTGATTGATATAATAACTATAATTGATAAACTTGTATCCCCCCATAAAAGCATTTAAAAACATGTAAAAGATTGATTAAGGGGGTATGAACTCACCTATAGTGAGTGGTATGGATGAACTGATGAAACAGGATTGTTAGGTGTCAAGTGAGGTCTTGAACTCACACAAGGATCCTAGTTAACATATAATATCAAATATATGTATCCAATTAGTCTTTAAACAACTAATCAACAAAGTTAAGACATCCTAGGACATGCTAAACACCTTATATAAGTGTTATAAGTCCCAAGCATTGCATCTAAGTGTTGTAGGACATTGCTATTGAGTTTAGGGTACAAGAGAAAGCCCCTTATATGAGTTTATGGTTTTGTGACCATAACTCATTGAGTTTATGTCACACCCCAAAACCAAGAACGACGGAAACGTTCTGGGCGGAGGACGTCATGTACAGTATCACAATAATGAAAAGTAGTAAACAAGCAACAACATCATCCATTGCATTAATAATATAAGTTTTAATACAAGTGTTCTGTCAAATTATAATAGACACTAAAGTATAAACAAAATGAAAGATGAGTCTTGAAGGAAACTGTTTGGTAAAACGGCTAATGAGTAGCCAATCATTTGAATGTTGCTTATTAATCACATGTGATTGATATAATAAGTAGTATGATTCTACTTGTATCCCCCCATAAAGTATTTAAAAACATTTAAAACATTGATTAAGGGGTATGAACTCACCTGTGGCGAGTGGATCGGAAGGAAGTGTCGGATAAGTGAAGGCTTAGACATGCACAAAGATCCTAATAACATATAAGGATATATGTATATAAACAATTAGTTTTTAAAATACTATCACTCCAACCTCTCTCCTCAAACTAGATTTAAAGGTCCAAATCTCAAGTTTAAGGCTTCAAATCTTTAAGGTACCTTCCTATACTCATTGTGTATCATATTGGACCTTCAAATTCGAGATTTATTCATGATATAGAGCCTTGTATATGAGTTTATGGCCCAGGAAGGTGATTAGGCCGTAAACCCATATTTAAATGGTTTTTAAGCCCTTAAACCCTTCCATGACTCAAACTAGACCTAGATATGACTTTTAGGAATTTGGTAATGGACTTAGAACACTTCAAACATGAATTTTGGGGGATTTGTATGAGTTTACGGCCAAGGCATGTGCTTGGGCCGTAAACTCCTAAAGCATGAGTGTAAAATCATTTCCAAGGTGTTAGAAAGCCATCCAAGACCACCAAAAGCCTTGGAATAAATCATAGAACCAACAAAAAATAGTTTAAGGACCTTAAACATAACAAAACTCTTCATTTGAGAGTTTACGGCCATAGAACATGCTCCAAGGCCATAAACTCCTAAAAGTATGTCAAATTGTGCCCCAAATTCATTTCAAGGCTTGTAGGAATTTTTAAAATCACATGTGATTAACTTTGAGACATTAAAAACACATATTCAAGGGAGTATGAGAGTTTACGGCCGTAAGTTCCATGCTAGGGCCGTAAACTCCCTTAAGTGTTGTATTTGGTGATTTAAATTCATTCCAAGCCTTAGGTAAAATTGTTCCAACTCTTCCCAAGTGATTTTGGCCATTTAAGCTCCATAACCCTTGCCAACATGAGTTCACGGCCGTGAACTCATGTGTGGGTAGTGTATAGGCCGTAAACTCATTAGGAAGTTTACTCTTGGGGAGTAAACTCAAATCCCAAGTCCCTCGCTTCATTTCCCGTCCGTAGATGTCACCCGGGTCACTCCAAACATCCGTTTTGAGGTATTTTCGTTCGTTGGAGTGTGACTTCATATCTAATTAGAGTTTATGAATCTAATTAGATATATTTGTATGCCATTTCATGTTACATAGGAATCTCGTGTGTTATCAGGCCTTGATTCGACGTTTAGCATCCGAAATCGACATATTTCCGCGTCCGGTGAGTTCATACCCCTACCTATTTCACTGTTTTTCATTGTTTTCAGGGGGGAACACAAGCAAAGTACAAGGGTTTCTTGTACTCAAAAACATATTTTCGTGTGTGTGTGTTTCACATTTTACATGCTTTTAACATCGATTGATACAACTGATAACCGTTTGAACATGCAGAACACACAACATATTATTTGTGAAATGGGTTTTATAAACTGTTATGTTTTATATACTTCACAAATGATTTTCCACATTTTATCAGTTAAAAACATGACATTAGAACATATGAACATGAAATTTGTACACTGTTTGTCCTCGGTAACACTCCACAGAGATACGCGAGTGGAGGACTATCATATTATTACTAGTAAATTTGTTATTCCTGTATGATTGGAGACACGTCCTCGGCGAAAACTCCACAGATATACGCGAGTGGAGGACTACACCCGTAACCAGAATCTCTGGGATTTAGAGAGCGTGACTTGAGTGTATAGATCTATACGGGACTGACAATCCCACACCTGGCTGCTAGCTACAGCCGAACCGAAAAGTTCAAGGGTGACGAAAGTCATAAAAAGGATACTGGCCCTGGTCCGAGTCATATCTAGTCTGAGTATGGTTAAGGACTCGCAATCAGGATTATTAACACTTTACGAGTATTTATTAGTTTTATGTACGTAATAAAACTAATGTACGTTCAAGGATGACAGGCACACTTTCAGGAAAACATGGGGTTTTCGTGGGGAGAACACTGAACATAACCAGAATCGGTAAAGATACACACACATACACACTTTCAGGAAAACATGGGGTTTTCCTGGGGAGAACATTGAACATAACCAGAATCGGTAAAGATACACACACATACACACTTTCAGAAAAACATGGGGTTTTCCTGGGGAGAACACTGAACATAACCAGAATCAGTAAAGATACACACATACACACTTTCAGGAAAACATGGGGTTTTCCTGGGGAGAACACTGAACATAACCAGAATCGGTAAAGATATACATACACACATAGTCAGGAAAACATGGGGTTTTCCTAGGGAGGACACTGACATAATCAGAATTGGTAATAGTTCACACACACACAGTCAGGAGAACATGGGGTTCTTCCTGAGTAACAGTAGTACGTAACTAGAAAAGTATAACAAGTTAAATAACTGAACTACAATTCACAAGAACAATCATGTTTTCATTGTACATCGTTTACTTTACTTTTCGGTTTTGGAAACTAACTTTAGATAAGAAAATATGGGATTTTCTTGGATAACCACGTTTTCAGAAAACTAAGGGAACTCGTACATTTTCTGAAAACAAAACCGCTTATGAACTCACCAGCTTTATGCTGATTTTCAAACCGCTTGTATTCTCATGTCCACGTTAGACAGGTACCCGAAGATCTTTTTGTTCGAAGACGGAGTTCTCAGAAGACTCGTTTCGTATTGTTTATATATGATATGTATCACTTGTATAACTTATGCTTTTGAATCGAATGTAAAACTTTCATATATGTAATGTAATGGTTGATTTACTTTACTTACTATGTACATTGGATTTGATACTCAACGTGGAGTCAACCCCGGGAATGTTTCCGCCTTCGGTTTTCGGGGTGTGACAGATTGGTATCAGAGCCCTTGTTTATAGTGAATGAAGTATACCAAACCTTACATGGTATAAAACAATAAACATTAAGGGGCCTAAGTGCTCTAAACTAAAGGTATCCTTCAAAATATAAGTATTTTCAAAAGTATATAAGTATACCGACCCGTCGAGATCCGTAACTACAAGTAGAATAGAACATAAGTAAATGGGTGTTGTACGCTATGGTTAAACCTGGGCAGTTATGTAGTCGTGTCTAGGATCAATATAGCCTGGCCAACTATATTCATTCGAGACACGACCAACATGTGCTTGGGAGTGACTGTGGTATGCGGCATGCCTAAAACATACCCTAATACCACAAACATCGAGCTAGTGTCGTAACGAATCATGAAATACTATGGGAGTATTTCTCGAGCCAATCCTTGGTAGAAATCCTCGTTCATACATTGTTCTTTGATCATTCTCTTAGCGATAATTTTCTTGTCTTGATAACTCTATCCTGCTTTATCGCTTATTCAACATATATCTGTCATATCTCTTGATTCAATTCAGAGGACTTATCATCCTCTCTTCCTTGATCTTATTAGATCAAGATGCCTCCAAGAAAGAGACCCAACTCCAAGACCAACAACCCTTCGCCACCACCTCCTCCCCAAATTGATCCAGTAGTATTCCAGGCAGTTGTTACAGCTGCGGTAGTAGCTGCCATGTCTCAACGGAACTCCGACGGTTCTGGTGGTTCGGGAGGTGATACCCAAACCCAAAACCAAGAAAGCAGTCAGGGACGCCGGAAAGAGGGTTCCTATAAGGATTTCATGAACGCCAAACCCACGTCCTTTAATGGCACTGGAGGTGTCATTTCCCTCACCCGATGGTTCGAGAGGATCGAATCCATCTTTGAAATTTGTGCCTGTTCAGATTCAGACAAGGTGAAGTTTGTCGCCTGCACCTTTATCGACAAAGCCTTGACTTGGTGGAATGGCCGAGTCAAATCCCTAACCTTACCTGTAGCCAACGCCATGGGTTGGGAATCCATGAAGGAACTTCTGTTGGCTGAGTACTGCCATCGGGGCGAAATGCAGAAGTTAGAACATGAACTTTGGAACCTGAAGATGAAAGGTTCCGACATCACTGCTTATACTTCCAGGTTCGACGACTTGGCACTACTCTGCCCGGGAATAGTTACCCCGGAGAGTAAGAAGATAGAAAGATTCATCTGGGGGCTGACCCAGCTAACGAAAGGAAACGTCATAGCCGCGAGGCCGGATACATACGACAGCGCCAAATGCTTAGCACAGATCCTAATCGATCATAGCGAAGACCTTGAGGAGGCAGCTACCACTCCTGAGCCGACAGTGAGGAGTGGTGAGAAAAGAAAACTTGGGAAGAAAGAGAAAAGTCAGACATCACACGAGTCTTCGAAGAGACAACAAACGGTGGCAGTTCATGCTGTCACTTCCCCTGCAACTATTTCTGTTGATGGATACTCAACCCAAAAACCTGCTAATAGGTATACTGGAACCCTTCCTAGTTGTGGCAAGTGCAACTATCATCATCTTCCTTCCGGTCCATGTATCGAGATAATTTGCAACAAATGTGGCATAAAGGGTCACATGGCGAAAAAACTGTAAGACACCAACCCAATCAACGAGTCAAACTTCCGGAGCGGGCATTGGTCGGGCCTGCTATGATTGTGGAGAAGTTGGGCATCTTAAGCGAAACTGTCCAAACGCTGTAACACCTGGCAACACCGAAAGAGTTCTAGCGATAGGACAAGAGGAGATAGCCACCGATCCCACCGTTGCCACATGTATATTTCCCCTTGTTAAATTTATATGCATGTGATTCTTTTCGATTCTAGCACCAAAAGCAATTCGTTAACCATCCATTGGAACATCTTCTAACCCCGTCATTTGCGAGTAACCGAAAATGTATATCTTCGAGATGGTTATCACGTGAGAACGAGAACGCTTGTGTCGTATCCGTAGATTGTATGCTCAATCCGAGCGATTATTCTTTCCATTCAACCTATTGGTAAACATTTTATGAATGCTTTGATGTCACCTTTCGCATGTAATGACTGAGCCTCATTCATGCTGTCTTTCCTAGTTTCGAGAAAGCTATTCGTTCCAACCTTCCTCTGACTCGACCTTCATGATCCTCGTACATCAAAGCTTAAAAAGTTTTCCCATGTATCTCTCGTCCGAGTGATCATCGAGAAACGAGAAGTCTACGACTCTTTCCTCGATACTATTTCCAAAGAATTCTTGAGAATTCTTTCCGAACGCATAGTCCAGTCTCGCATCGACCTAATCCCAGGAATTTCCTCGTAGCCAAACCTCAGTGAGCACGATGTGTGCAAGTCAGCAATCAGGGCTTGATACGATCACTACGAGGTAGTAGTGGCGCCCTTCGGTCGAACCATTTTCTTGGTCATGTAGATAAGCAAAGCAGTCATACTCGTAAACCTATCCAAAGGCAAAGGCCATAAAGAATTAGTCGACACCGGGAACACCCATGGAAACCTGTCGATTCTTGGGTTCCGCCGACTATAATCATAGACTCATGTAGAAGTTTCCCTTAGAACCATCGGATCCTTAGTTACTCTGCCATGTGAAAAATGTACCCACTTGTTGGAGGTTTTACCCTGGAAAGACATAGTACGCCTTGGGAAGTGTGGAAAAATTAACTTGTGGAACCTTAGACTCTTCGAGATCCTCGTTAGGAATCGATTCCATATCCCTCTCCGAGCTATCTTCAGGAAACTCCGCAGCGAGCATCCTGTATTCCACATCGTTGTTTGTGAGAAGTGCTAACCAGATGAAAACCCTAGTCGCCCTTTGATGAGGTCAAAACCAATGAAAATCTGAACCTTCATGTATGAATCAATTGAGATCGTGGATTCAGAGGTTAACCATGTGTAACAAAGCCACATCCTGTCAGTGAGGGTTCGCTAGAATGTCAAACGGAGACCCGATTTCACTTAGGAGCTTGAAGACCCGAAGCAGTAGATTCATTCTCATATCTCTTTTCACTTCGTGATCTGTGTTCGAATCTTTGAATTTCAGGACGAAATTCCCTCTAACGGGGGGATAATGTAACAACCCGAAATTCATATCCCTAAATGTAACCCTTATCGCGACTCGTTCTGATTATCCAATCGCCGTTTCCGATTTCGTTTCCGATTCCGAAATTTTATTAAGTCATTAATGCTGATTTTATTTTATGACTTAATGAGTGTATTAATACCCTTAGAACTCATTCTAACGCCTCATATTAATGATCGGAACATTTCTAGAATCAACCATATCGGGTTACGGCAAATTGGTCGGGTGCGACCAAAAGCCCCGTCTAACGCCGGTATCGGGTAGAATTCTACCATGCCCCGAACTTGGACACTATTTAAAGTGATCCAAGTCTTCATTTTGAAGCTTTTGCTTCATTCTACAACTATCACTCCAACCTCTCTCCTCAAACTAGATTTAAAGGTCCAAATCCCAAGTTTAAGGCTTCAAATCTTCAAGGTAACTTCCTATACTCATTGTGTATCATATTGGACCTTCAAATTCGAGATTTATTCATGATATAGAGCCTTGTATATGAGTTTATGGACCAGGAAGGTGATTAGGCCGTAAACCCATATTTAAAGGGTTTTTAAGCCCGTAAACCCTTCCATGACTCAAACTAGACCTAGATATGACTTTTAGGAATTTGGTAATGGACTTAGAACACTTCAAACATGAATTTTGGGGGATTTGTATGAGTTTACGGCCAAGGCATGTGCTTGGGTCGTAAACTCCTAAAGCATGAGTGTAAAATCATTTCCAAGGTGTTAGAAAGCCATCCAACACCACCAAAAGCCTTGGAATAAATCATAGAACCAACCAAAAATAGTTTAAGGAACTTAAACATAACAAAACTCTTCATTTGAGAGTTAACGGCCATAGAACATGCTCCAAGGCCGTGAACTCCTAAAAGTATGTCAAATTGTGCCCGAAATTCATTTCAAGGCTTGTAGGAATTTTTAGAATCACATCTGATTAACTTTGAGACATTAAAAACACATATTCAAGGGAGTATGAGAGTTTACGGCTGTAAGCTCCATGCTAGGGCCGTAAACTACCTTAATTGTTGTATTTGGTGATTTAAATTCATTCCAAGCCTTAGGTAAAATTGTTCCAACTCTTCCCAAGTGATTTTGGCCATTTAAGCTCCATAACCCTTGCCAACATGAGTTCACGGCCGTGAACTCATGTGTGGGTAGTGTATAGGCCGTAAACTCATTAGGAAGTTTACTCTTGGGGAGTAAACTCAAATCCCAAGTCCCTCGCTTCATTTCCCGTCCGTAGATGTCACCCGGGTCACTCCAAACACCCGTTTTGAGGTGTTTTCGTTCGTTGGAGTGTGACTTCATATCTAATTAGAGTTTATGAATCTAATTAGATATATTTGTACCTCGCGTGTTATTAGGCCTCGATTCGACGTTTAGCGTCCGAAATCGACACATTTCCGCGTCCGGTGAGTTCATACCCCTACCCTTTTTCACTGTTTTTCACTATTTTCAGGGGGGAACACAAGCAAAGTACAAGGGTTTTATAAACTGTTATGTTTTATATACTTCACAAATGATTTTCCACATTTTATCAGTTAAAAACATGACATTAGAACATATGAACATGAAATTTGTACACTGTTTGTCCTCGGTAAAACTCCACAGAGATACGCGAGTGGAGGACTATCATATTATTACTAGTAAATTTGTTATTCCTGTATGATTGGAGACACGTCCCCGGCGAAAACTCCACAGATATACGCGAGTGGAGGACTACACCCATAACCAGAATCTCTGGGATTTAGAGAGTGTGAGTTGAGTGTATAGATCTATACGGGATTGACAATCCCACACCTGGCTGCTAGCTACAGCCGAACCGAAAGGTTTAAGGGTGACGAAAGTCATAAAAAGGATATTGGCCCTGGTCCGAGTCATATCTAGTCTGAGTATGGTTAAGGACTCGCAATCAGGATTATTAACACTTTACGAGTATTTATTAGTTTTATGTACGTAATAAAACTAATGTACGTTCAAGGATGACAGGCACACTTTCAGGAAAACATGGGGTTTTCCTGGGGTGAACACTGAACATAACCAGAATCGGTAAAGATACACACACATACACACTTTCAGGAAAACATGGGGTTTTCCTGGGGAGAACACTGAACATAGCCAGAATCAGTAAAGATACACACACATACACACTTTCAGGAAAACATGGGGCTTTCCTGGGGAGAACACTGAACATAACCAGAATCGGTAAAGATACACACATACACACTTTCAGGAAAACATGGGGTTTTCCTGGGGAGAACACTGAAAATAACCAGAATCGTTAAAGATATACATACACACACAGTCAGGAAAACATCGGGTTTTCCTAGGGAGGACACTGACATAATCAGAATTGGTAATAGTTCACACACACACACAGTCAGGAGAACATGGGGTTCTTCCTGAGTAACAGTAGTACGTAACTAGAAATGTATAACAAGTTAAATAACTGTACTACAATTCACAAGAACAATCATGTTTTCAATGTACATCGTTTACTTTACTTTTCGGTTTTGGAAACTAACTTTACATAAGAAAATATGGGATTTTCTTGGATAACCACGTTTTCAGAAAACTAAGGGAACTCGTACATTTTCAGAAAACAAAACCGCTTATGAACTCACCAGCTTTATGCTGATTTTCAAACCACTTGTATTCTCAGGTCCACGTTAGACAGGTACCCGAAGATCTTTTTGTTCGAAGACGGAGTTCTCAGAAGACTCGTTTCGTGTTGTTTATATATGATGTATCACTTGTATAACTTATGCTTTTGAATCGAATGTAAAACTTTCATATATGTAATGTAATGGTTGATTTACTTTACTTACTATGTACATTGGATTTGATACTCAACGTGGAGTCAACCCCGGGAATGTTTCCGCCTTCGGTTTTCGGGGTGTGACAGACGTCATGTATGTATCACAACAATGTAAAGTAGTAAACAAGCAACAACATCATCCATTGCATTAATAGAATAATTCTGCTTACAAGTGTGTTCTTTCATTGTATAAAACAACATAATGAATACTCAAAATAAAAGACGAGTCTTGACAGCTCCGTCTTCTCTAAACCTTGCACCGGTACCTGTCTATTTGTAACCTGAGAATACAAGTTATTTTGAAAGTGAGCATTAGCAATAAAGCTGGTGAATTCATAAGTATTTTCATGTTATTGCTTTGAAAGGTTGTTATGAGAGACTGGTGAATGTTTTATGAAACATTTAGTATAAGTACGAACACCCTAGAAAATACCATATTTCCTACTAGTATAAAATGTAGTCTTCTACCAAGACCCAAATGTTTTGAAAGTAGTTTTTAACCAAGACCTGACTATTTTGAAAGTACGCATCACTTGAAAATGTGACGGTTTTTCCCTGTCTAACTATTATTATAAAACTATAAAAGTAATAATGTAATAACTTATGTTGTATCCTTTGGTACTAAGATACACACAGCGTGGAAACTCTCTGTAAATGGATCAACCGTAGACATTTGTAGATGTGCATTTACCTCTGTTGCTAACAGCCGGGTGTAGGAATAGTTAGTCTCTTAAGTATACTTGTAATGGTATCAACCGTAGACATTCGTAGATGTGCATTTACCTCTGTTGCTAACAGTGGGGTGTAGGAATGGTTAGTCCCTTATAGTATCTTATCATATAGTATTTATGTAAAAGTATCCCTATAAGTGTATCCATGTAAGAGGAATCTCTGTAAGAGTATCCATATAAGTGTATCCATGTTAGAGGAATCTCTGTAAGAGTATGCCTTCATATAACATGTAGTTTAGACTCATGAATGAACTGACTCTCATGTAATTTCTTGTAATAGGGATAATGTTTTGTATCCCCAAAACTATTCCTATAATAGTTTACTAGAATGTAATTGATGAGTGTCCAAGTAGGTTTATACACCCTTGCTACCCAAGAGCGTCGGAACTGAATTAACTGATGGAACATTTATGTCTATATAGGTATACATGATATATA
Source organism: Lactuca sativa (assembly GCF_002870075.4). Classification (NCBI taxonomy): domain Eukaryota; kingdom Viridiplantae; phylum Streptophyta; class Magnoliopsida; order Asterales; family Asteraceae; genus Lactuca; species Lactuca sativa. Next base: position 130,113,383 of record NC_056631.2, read on the forward strand.
TATATATATATATATATATATATATATATATATATATATATATATATATATATATATATATATATATATATATATATAACTAATATTTAGATGACATTCGGACGAATAACTGATACCCTAAGGCTACATCCCAATGAGAACAGAAAAAGAAATAAGGCGAGCTAATTGTACTTAGTCTTTTAAACCTTTCTTATTTAACTATACAAATATAGGCAAGCATTTAACAATATAAAAGTATAAAAGAACTTTTGTAAAACCTTTGAAAAGTTTAATAAATAAGAATTTATGACTTGATGTCAGTTTATAAATCGATTCGAAAACCGTTTGACAAGACAGTTTAGGTGTGAGAAAACCTTTGTTTGAAGCACAACTATAACAGATTCAAAAAGGAAACCTACAGTTTGTAAGACAGTTTCTAAAAGTGTTTTAACATGTAAAAACATTTGAGAAAACTATTTGAAGTATATATGAAAGTGTTCATTTGTTCTTATATATGAATGTATCTCCTTGAAATAGTATTCCTAGTATGTAAAAGTTCGTGATGTTCTCGTAAAACTATACCTATTATAGTTTTCTAAAAGTGTGTCTCGTTTGTATAGTAATCCCTAGTGAAATACTCACTTGTTATGAAAAGTATAATTTTTGTAGTGCCTAAGATGGACACATATACATACAGTATAAGCAGAGTGTTTGATTTATACATATATAACAACATTTTTCATTTCATAAAACATGATGTTATCGTGATATATTTTGCATACGAAACTTTCCCTATAATAGTTATAAATCACATATGATTCCATTGATAAAAAGTGTATAATGAAACTTTATATAACACACGATAATAATCGTGTGTTTTACTTGTATTCCCCCCTTAAAAGCATGTAAAAGCATTTATAAAACATTTACAAGTGTGGATTATAGGGGTATGGACACACTTGATAGATTGAAGAAAGCGAAACGAAAACCGAGTAAAACTTCTACTCAAGCAAGCGGATTTCTCGGGATTCTCGGGAATCTCGGGAGCGTAAAACTTCCTTCCCAACTTGGAAATGACAACCGGGACTTCGGGATATCACTTGCATGGAAAACGAGGCAAAAATGCAAGAAATATGAGAGGAAATGAGCATTTTCCACGGAACCCTCGCATCCCTTTTATAGGGGCTGGGACCCGCCTCGGTACGCTGGGCGTACGAGAGTACGCGGGGCGTACTCATGCGTCATGCATGACCGCATCCTCGGTCGAACCATCAGAGCGATGTGGACGAGCCGGAGCCTAGCATCCGAGTACGCTGGGTGTACGAGGGTACGCTGGGCGTAACTTGGATTGGTCTGATGACTCCTCCTTTGGATAATACCGGATTTTGAATTAAATTCATATTTTAATTATTTAGTAAACTTCAAAAATTCATGTCTTCCTCATACGAACTCTGTTTTCGACGTTCTTTATATCCACGCGTAGGTTAGACTACGATCTATAACTTTCATTTAGACTCCGTCGGATGATTTTGAACTTATTTTTAATGTTATATTTTTAATAGGCCGGGGCAGGAAAAGTCCGCTAAAATTCCATAACTCCTTTATCCGATGTCTGTTTTTGCCAGACTTTTTACCGCTGTAATACCATTGATGAGATCTTCGATTCTTGGTTAGGTCATGTTGGCAAAAAGTCGTTCGATCTGGATTTCGAGTTTTTAGTTGTCTACTGCTATGTCTGAAATTTCGAAAAATCATAACTTCCTCGTATGAGCTAAGATTTGGGCATTCTTCTCATGTACGTTTATGGTTTAATGATATCAAAACTTTCATTTAGATACCTAAAGCTAAAAATTATTGTATTGAAACTTCGCGTTTTACGTCTATCAGTGTTGCCGATTTTGCCGAGAATCTTCAGTTGGTCATAACTTCTTCGTTATAACTCGGATTCTAGGGTTCTTTATATGTACGAAAACCTTGATACGATTCCTACTACTTTATTTAACCCAAATAAGATTTTAGGAAAGTTAAATTTTGACCTAAATTTGACTTGTGATCCATCATATTGTCTCGAAATATCGGGTTGTCACAATATTAGTGTTGCTTCATAAATGTTTCTATAATTAAGAATATTGATGAAATTTTAGAATATTTAGATTATTCAATGATAAAACATGTTAATACAGAACATAAAAATTATTGATGTGAAGATCATAGCTTAATATCTTAAAACAATATATTAATTGTTGTCACAATGTTGCAATATCCAAATTATAACGTTCCAAAAATCATAGTAAATGTTTTTCATTTTTAAAGAGGTAATGGTAGTTTCTAAAGGACCATAGATCAACAAAACATTACATTGGAGAATGTTTTGGAAGTACTAAAATTTCTAACACTTAATGTGCCTTGACAGTTAGGCATAACCATGATGAGAATGGGTCTTCAATTGCTTTGTCAATCAACTGTTTCCGGAGGTGCAATCTTCTTGGTTTCCAAGGAATACATGTGGTTTTTGAATGTTCAACATAGTGTTTGTGAGTTCACAAGTTTTATATACTATTCTTTCAAAATACTTTTTGTATATAAATTTGTTATGTTGTAAAAGTATTTTGATTCTTTGAAAATAGTGGTTTATTATTCATAGTTACTATTTTTTCCATAATTCTCGTTCATCTTATCTACTATTAGTTTATTTGCATCCGAAGGGTATACTTGAGGAAATGATTGCTTTTAAGAGCAAGATGACTAAGAATGATATCAATGAAGGTTAGTTGGATACAATCCAACCTTTTCTTATCTAATTATATACTTATGGCATGAATGGATTCCCAATGCTTTATATACTTATAATTAAATATATATTCTTAGTAAAGCCAATTGGCGGAGTGATAATATAACAATTATTCGATTTGCCTATCGACATAACATACTCGAGTTACCCTCCTGGAATCAGGTGTAGCGAAGGCATAATATACGACTATTATCCATTTGAGCGTAAACATGGCATAATATACTACTATTATTCGTTTGAATTAACATAGTGATGGAATAATATACCAATATTATCCTTTTGAGTTAAGTGTAGCGACGACATAATATATTACTATTATCCATTTGATTCGATTGTAATGACGACATTGTTGGATTAGTGTCTAAGTCCATAACTATTTTGCTATGTACTTGACCCGATTATGAGCATGGTCCTTTCGGGTTGCCTTCACCATAGCAATATGTAGGATGAATTAAGGAGAGAAAGGTTTAATTATGATTTAATAATAGATTATGAGAATAATATATTAAAGGAGAAATCATATTGTTTAATTAATATTAGCCAAGAATTTATTTTGTGGCTAAAAGAGATTAATTAAACTTAGGGGATTGGAATTGTAATTATAAGATAATTGCAATTGGGCTATGGATCACCTTGGAATAATTGGTTGGACAAATTCTATGGGGAATCCCATTACAAATCGTCCACGGCATGCTCCAGAAGGTGTCCATGGGTTGTTTAGGGCTTAAGCAGTCAAATTAGGGTTTCCTTGTTTGATAACCCTAATAGCCTAAGTATATAAGGAACCCCTGGGCACCAAAAACGTGGCTAACACTAGGATTAGGGTTTCCAGCCATTTTGTGTGCCTCCCCTCTCTTCTCTCCTTCATCCAATTGCTTAGTGGTGTTTGTGACTCCATTAGAGGTGCAACACTTGAGGAACTAAGCTTTCTAAAGCCTAGGATTGATTATTATTGCTATATAACAATCAAATGTAAGATCTAAACCCTAATTTCAGTTATAGTTTATTAGATCTACGGTTTATAGCTTTGGATATTCAATTGCATGTTCATTAGACAAACTAGATCCAAAAGCTATTAGGGTTTGCATGTACACCATACGAATGATGTAGTGCTCATAACCCATGAATGATGTAGTGCTCATAACCCATTGTCCACCAAAATCGGATACACAAGAACAAGTGAGAGCTAGGCCGATTTCTCAAGTGTGTATTCTCTCAAAAAGTTTACTCCTTTGCATTTGGTGTTGTGTGAAGCATTTGAGGCATCACACTTGGGGTGCTAGGCTCACAAGGTTTCAAGGATCATAAGCAACAACAAGTTATGTTATTCTATCTTTCATTCAAGTTAAAAATTGTTCCCCATGTATGCTAGATAGGAATATAACCTTGGAATTCAACTTTGCATGATAATTACACAAGCATAGATCCAAGGTTATTAGGGTTGCATGTACACTTAGGAAGTGTTAGAATGCTCAAAACCCATCAAGAAGTTTGTAGTGAAAGTTCATCCGAGCTTGGAATTGAAGATGGTCAGAACCTTTCAAGGTTGAGAGGTAAAGGATTGGTTAGAATGCGAGTGCAAAGCGATTCGTTGTTGGATTGACTCTTTCTGGTTGTGCATGTGGAACTCGTATCGGATACTACCAAGCAAGGATTTTGTTGTAATCTGTTGTCCCGGCAGAGACAACGCGTATGGAGTTCATAGGTGCATCTTCTGCTCAGGGTAAATGTAATGCGTAAGGTTGGTTACTTAGGGGATTAATTGATATCGCTAACAGGATAGAAGGTATTGTGATCCATCAACTTTTGGGTGTGTTTCGTACATTTTTTAGTGAACTTGTTAAGTTTTTAGGATTGTCCGACTGCGTTAGAGCTGCACTAGTAGTTGGGGCTTCGATCACGTCGATCTTTCGGTAAAAATGGAGTAGCAGACATTTGAATTGCGAGTTAGGGTGTCAGAATAGTGTTGTTCAGTTCAAGGACTTTTGTCAATAAGTTGCTATTATAAGGGAGTTGTTTGGTTACATGTGATTGGGATAATGCTTTAAGATGAAAAGGTAGGTGGTGTGGTTGTTTATTTATATAGGTCGTTGAATTGGTTGGATACCAGTTTTAATGGTTGAGATTTTGTTCTTCTTTTTCCGATAAAGTCGCCTAGAACATTAAAGTGGGTTCAGTTAAAGGTACTTGGGAATATTGTGTTCATTAGGATTTCGAAGTATATTCATCCAATTTTCGAAGGTGTGTGTTCTCTAAGATTGGTTAGTCATGGAATGCTAGCTTGTGTAAGCTCAGGTTGTCAACAGCTTTGAGTAGTAAGGTTACAAGATGGGTTAGAAGTCTATTGATCTCATGGTTGGCAGGTCATAGATGATTCCATGTAGGGAGAATTGCTTGGGATTAATGGAAATATTCCCAATGCGAGTCAACATGGAATGGAATGCCAAAGGGAAACGGAATAGCCAATTCTGATCATGGAATGGGCCAAAAAAATTTCAAGGAACAATGTTCGTTGGACAGTTGTAATCAGAGAGGTACCAGTTGGGATTCAGAATATCTTGTACGTGGATGTGAAGAATCAGTAGTGGCGCACTGTGGGTTCATGGTTAGTCTCTAGTCGAGGGTTGTGTTAGGAACTCTCTGATTGTTCTTGTGTTATAAAGGCTTGGGGATTCAAAGCATAACCCGAACACTTGACTAGGGTTTAGTAGGATGGGGGTTTTGACTCATAATTATCAGGGTTATGAATTCTTGTGGGTAGTGGGCAAGACCACGAGATAGGCCTATGAAAGTTGTGGAAGTTTTGTAAGACTTCGGGGTAGTCATAGCATTCACTAGGCTGATAGGTAGTCTGGAGGTGTCGTAAGACTATAGGGCGACCCGTAGTTTTCACCAGGTCAAAACACAGTTGTGAGAGTGTTGTGAATCTATGTTTTTGGCTCATATCCTTCACCGGGTAGAATTAGACCGTTTCAAGATGGGTTGTGATTCTATAGGAAGGCAACAACATTCGTAGGATTAAGGAAGTTTGTCGGCTTTTAGGGGCCGGTTGTGATGTAAGACTAGTGTTGAAAGAATGACATTCACTTATAGCAAACAATATTATATTACATCTATGTGATGATTGGAGCGTGTTGTCCCTGATTGGAACAAGAGGGCTATTGGAGCAATACTTTCAAACATACTAAGTTAGTTTTTTCCAGATATAATCTTGGTCAGAGTCTTGTGCTATGGTCCTGTGGGAGGCTATCAGCCTCAACAACCGGTTGGAAATCTAGAATCATGTTAATTGGTAGGTAAGTACAAGGCCAGGGATATCTCGGTTAAATAGAAAAGGTGATTATGGGTCACCAAGATGAGTCTGAGATGTTGTTATAGTATCCATCGTAAGATCCTGATGATGATGACAACAAATACGGAATTAAAGAATCAATGCATAATCGATAAGACTCAGTTTAAAGTTTAAGCAAAAAATTTTATATATAATGATCAAATTAGAAAAATGTAAAAGCATGTGCTTGCTTACTAAAATACTCTCTCTCTCTCCCTCTCTCTCTCTCTCTAGAAATCTTGGATCTCAAACCTATACATGAAAACTATACAAGTATATATAGGCAAGATCTATCCAAAAACCCATATCACAAGGGGTAAGCCTAAGGCACCATCCAATGGAGAGCTTTGCACCCTAACATTTTCCCCATCAAAGCTTGGAATGGATGACCCGACTTCAATCTCTAAAAATGAGCAACTTTGCAAGCAAGACCTCAAGCATGACAAATGTAGAAGCAACCAATAAATGTTCAAATCTTGAATGATCTTATAATCTAGATTCTATAATGTGAGACATTACAATTCAAATTAACAAAATTTAATTTGTAAGTCCTCGAGTGTCCAAAACTCCAAGGATAACTACCCAAGTTTGAGCCAAAAGACACATCCCAAAAATCTTCATTTTGTCCAAACCACTTTAGAATTTCCAATTTGAATCATTTCATAAACAATTTTTCTTAAAGGTCACGTTGGTCTTCAATTATAAATGAACATTTGCCAAAAAATGAATATCCAAAACATGCGATTTCGAATACCCACTTCATAATCTCTCCTCTTTTTATAATCGAAATATGATTATAAAACTCAAAATGGGAATGAGAAAGTGCTCAATGTGGATTTGGCATTACAGTCCTCCTCTTTGATACGAAACAAAAATGAATCAACGAATCTGGAGAAATCAAAAAAATATGGTCAATTATTCTAAACATGACTTCCTGGACCGCTTTTCTCCTCAAAAATGAACACAAATGTTCATGTTTTTGGAAAATATCTTGCAAAAATAACATTTTTGAAATCCCCAACAGTCGAAACACCTTCTTTCGACTAAAAAAAATTAACTTTCGAATCGAACTTTGTGAAGCCTTTGTTCCAAACTTTCGACTATCAACAATGATTTTGACTATAATCTTCAACTTTCCCATATGAAGTCCTAAAACCAAAATCAAGTGGCATACATTCGACCATTCACACATAGCCTTCAACTTTCAACCTCACAATCCCTCTTCCTCAAATCCTTCGACCACAAAGCTTGATTTCGACCTCACTTCAATTTTTATTTCACATCAAAATCAAATGTCCCAATTTTTAGTTTATGTGATTGACTTTTCAGCTTTTGACCATCACCATATATTTATCGAACATACTCATTTATGAACCAAATCGTATACTAATTTTTGTGACCATTCATCAAACAACTTGTTGTCCAAAATCTATAACCAAAATTGATATCGATCCCAACCACTCGAAATCAAGTTTTTGTTATCAACCATTCTAAAATCCATCCATCATAATCTGTCACACCCCAAAACCGATAACGGCGGAATACGTTTCGGGGTGGATGACGTAGTGAACAGTATCATCACAATTGCATAATAGTAGAAACAAGAAACATACAACCATAGTATTAAATAGTGAATTTAATTACATGCGTGTATAGTAATGTTTAACAATCACTTGAAAGTAATTCAAAAATAAGAGATGGGTCTTGTGCGCTCCACCTTCTCCAAAAATGCAGCGTCTGTACCTGTCTATCTTTGACCTGAAGATACAAGTTATTTTGAAAACAATTATCAGCATAAAGCTGGTGAGTTCATAAGAGTTTAGTGTGAATTTTTGTATACAAAGCATTAGTGTTAAGGATGTATCATTTATGTTCATAAGTAGTAGAACTTAGAAAATCCCATATTTTCCAGGAAATACATTGTAAGTGACAATCTGTGAAAAGTATGCATTCTTTATCTCTTTGAAAACAATTTACTGTAAAAATACTTTGGCAAATCCCCAAATAACAAATGTGATAGGATAAGTTAAGCCCGTGATTCATGATAGAGGTGCGAGCTTCCTTGAGTGATAGATACTTACTTACTTCGGGATGTGGTTTAGCATTTAGTGTAGTATTTTAGTGTAGTTGTAGGGTATTCCTTGTATATTACCAATAGTGTGGATAATAGAGGATCCCATGACCTTCCCGGTCATGCACAGTGTAGTGAAGTAGTGGCATCCCTGGGCCTATACGGCGCGGACTGAGTTAACAGTCGGGATGTAATAGCGTCTGCCCCGTATAGATCTATACATGTAGAGTCGTCTCCCTGCTGGAAAACTCCGGGCGTAGTGGATAGCGAATAGAGTATCTCGTAGTGGGTTAGTATATTGTTGTTCGTTTAGTGTTTTCTCTGTTGTTATAGTGTAGAAATCTTTTAGTGTTGATCATAGTGTATTCTCTTACCAGTGTATCGTCTAGTAATAGTGAGTATTATAGAGTAGATGGTAATAACTTTAGCGAGTAGTAGCGGTAGCGACCCTAACCATACCTATTATGGTTATCTTAGTGGGAATGTTTCTTAGCACGTTAGTGACTTTAGCATTAAGTGAAAGCAGTAATATTCGTATCCCATACTGATATGCAGAGTTTATATAAGTAAGAAATCAATGACCATCGGACGGATAACTACTACCCTAAGCCCACAATCAAACAAGAACAGGAAATAAGGCGAGATATCGGTCCTAAGCCCTCCAAGTCTTATTTATATAAATATATCAGAGTGGTTACATTTTATAAGCAAATTGATTAAATAAAAGTATTTTTCCAAAAGAACATTTAAATTCTGATTCACTGTTTAAAAATAGTTTGAAAAGGGTAAACCCGTTTTTAAGGCATAGGGACAAATCACATGTGATTTGAACTAAGGGTAGTGAATCACATGTGATTAATCCTTGAAACTCGGAAATCGTTCTGTAAAACTTTGCATAAACATTTATAAGCAACTTGTATCTCCCCCCTAAAACATGTAAGACACTTGAAAGGTTCATTAAAGGGGTATGAACTCACCTGAAATCGCGGAAATCGGGTGAATCGGGTAAATCGGGTAATGATGTCGATTGAGCGTTTGGTACCAAATAACCACTTGAGCACCTTTTAGGACCCTAATGTCATATGAAATATGTATTTTACAAGAAGTTAATCATCTTATGCTTCTCATTATAGTATTTGGACATTCTAGTGTCGTTTCCGGGGTTTTAAGGCCTAGAAAGGGTTCCCGGGAGTGGTACAAGGCCATGAATGATTTACGGGAGGGTCCATGAGTTTACTCTTTTAGAGTTTATGGCCTAAAAGCCACCCATTGGGAGTTTACGGCCGTAAGCCCCCTAGGCTTGGCCGTAAACTCTTGTGACACTCCAAAATGTGTGTTTAGGGCCTTATCTCACTTCCTTGATTTAGTGGTGTGTGTTTTGGACCAAGAGGGAAGGATTAAACATCCTCATTTGTGATATTTTTAGGGAGTTTACGGCCAAGACTTGTTCTTGGGCCGTAAACTCCTATAAGTCCTTCAAGATGAAGGTTTTACTTGTACAACATGGTCCCAAATGGCTTAGAAAAATAATAGAAGGCCCTATAGAGAGTTTGGAACAATTTCGCATCAATTTTTGGGGAGTTTACGGCCCAGGAACATTCTTGGCCGTAAACTCTTCATTTGGTGTCAAAATGAGGTGTTTAATGGTACAACACACTTCCAAAGGCCTTAGATAAATTCCTTTCATGCATTAGGGTAGTTTAGGGACTTGTTTGACACAAAAATTTGGGTGTTTACAGCCCAAGCCTAAGCTAGGCCGTAAAATCCTCTTTTTGGCCTCAAATGGAGATGTTTGATGCATCTAAGTGTTCCTTGGAGTCATGTCTAATTTACCTAACATCCTAGAAGTGTTTTTGGGGCTTAAAACATGGATTTGTGGGGTGTTTGAGGTGTTTACGGCCTAAGCACATGCTTGGGCCGTAAACTCCTTTTCAAGCATCATTTTCTTGTGTTCTAAGGTCCAAACCTTTCTAGTTACAAGCCTTAATTAGTATACTAACATACAAGAAGGAAAAACTTGGTCCTTGGCTTGGATTTGGGGGTTTACGGCCTAAGGAGCTTCTTAGGCCGTAAACTCCTTTATGGTCCTTGATTTCTATGATTTTGGCCCCTAAATTCAATGAAGCATGACTAGATTAAGATAGAGGATGAGTACTTACGTTTGGAGGTCGGAAATTAGCGGAATCGGGGCCGATTTCAAGTCTAGAGAGAGAAAGTAGAGAGAGAGAGTGGGTGTGTAGTAAATGAGTGTTCAAATGTTGTGCACACCCATTGCATATGTCTCGGGAATCGCACCCGATACACGGCTACCCGATGTTTAAAGTTAACTGCGTTAAAACTTTTTACCCGGGTGAAGTGGTTGAAAAGGTAATACAACTCTATTAGGTTAAACGGGGTTAACACATCCGAGTTATATTTCTTATGATAATATTAAGCCATGCATAAATTTAGACATTCGGATATTGATGATTTCAAATATTACATAAAATAACGTATAGCGACACTTTCCGTTAGTGAAAACGGGGTTTGTAACGGAATTAGATTTGGGGTTGTCACATCATCCCCCCGTTAGGGGAATTTCGTCCCGAAATTTAGTATACAACAAATACGATATTACAATATTACTAAGCAAAGAGATGAGGGTATTTGAGCTTCATTTGATCCTCGCGCTCCCAAGTGAATTCCGGTCCTCGCTTGGCGTTCCACCGAACCTTCACAATTGGGATGCGGCTCTGTTTCGTCCGCTTTACTTCACGATCCAAAACCTCAGCAGGTTCTTCCACGAAGTTGAGGCTCTCATTGATCTCGATCTCGTCGAGGGGGATCACGAGAGTCTCGTCCGACAGACATTTCTTCAAGTTTGAGACGTGGAAGGTAGGATGTATGTTACTTAGCTCGCGGGGTAAGTTTAGTTTGTAAGCTACGGGGCCGATTCTAGCAATAATCTCAAAAGGTCCTATGTACCTTGGGTTTAACTTTCCACGCTTCCCGAAGCGTATCGTGCCTTTCCAGGGAGAGACCTTCAGAAGAACCCGGTCTCCGACCTGGAATTCCAAGGGTTTCCTTCGTTTGTCGGTGTAGCTCTTCTGTCGATCCCTAGCGGCTTTTAGTCGTTCACGTATCTGTACAATCTTCTCGGTCGTCTCTCGAATGATCTCTGGACCAGTGAGGGCGCTATCAGGAACTCGTCCTTTAGCTAACTGAGTGTCTCCCACCTCGGCCCAGCACAACGGGGATCTGCACTTCCGGCCGTAGAGAGCTTCGAATGGAGCTGCCTTGATGCTCGTGTGATAACTATTGTTGTAGGAAAACTCCAAAAGAGGCAAGTGTGTATCCCACGATTTCCCATAGTCGATCACACAAGCTCGCAGCATGTCTTCTAAGGTTTGGATCGTCCTCTCACTTTGCCCGTCAGTCTGCGGATGGTAGGCTGTACTCATATCCAGCCTCGTCCCTAGCGCCTTTTGTAATGATTGCCAAAATCTAGAGGTGAATCTACTATCTCTGTCTGATATAATAGATATAGGGACGCCATGCAATCGCACTATTTCTTTTATATAAGTCCTAGTGAGCTTTTCCATCTTATCCGTCTCCTTGATGGGTAGGAAGTGGGCGGACTTGGTCAACCTGTCAACGATGACCCAAATGGTATCTAATCCACCTACTGTCTTGGGCAGCTTGGTGATGAAGTCCATTGTGATTCGCTCCCACTTCCATTCTGGTATTTCTGGTTGTTGGAGGAGTCCTGATGGCTTTTGACATTCTACCTTGACCTTCGCTCAAGTAAGGCACTTACTTACAAAGGTAGCGATTTCTGCTTTCATGTTCGGCCACCAGTATAGCTTTTTGAGATCCAGATACATCTTATCTGAACCCGGGTGGACGGAGTAACGAGTGTTGTGTGCTTCCCTCATAACCAAATCTCTGAAACCTCCATGGCGTGGAGTCCAGATTCGGTCCATAAAGTAATAGGCTCCGTCACCCTTAACCTCCAGATTTTTATCCATTCCACGCAGGAGTTCTCCCGTCACATTTCCAGGCTTTAGAGCTTCCAGCTGAGCCTCTTTGATCTGCGTGGATAGATGTGAGTGTATAGTCATTGTCAACGACTTGGTCCTTCGTCCGGAATATTCTTTTCTGCTCAGGGCGTCTGCTACTACGTTAGCTTTCCCCGGATGATATCTAATTTCACAGTCGTAATCGTTAAGTAATTCGACCCATCGACGCTGTCTCATGTTGAGTTCTTTTTGGTTTATTATGTGTTGGAGGCTCTTATGATCAGTATACACCACGCTCTTCGTCCCATACAAATAGTGTCTCCAGATTTTTAGTGCGAAGACGACCGCTCCTAACTCAAGGTCGTGAGTGGTGTAGTTCACTTCATGGTTCTTTAGCTGTCTTGAGGCATAGGCGATAACCTTGCCGCGCTGCATCAAGACACAACCGAGCCCCTGATTGGATGCATCACAGTATACAACAAAATCTTCAGTTCCTTCGGGAAGGGATAATACTGGTGCGGTGCATAGGGCTCGCTTCAAGGTCTGAAATGCCTTCTCCTGTTTCTCTTCCCAGTCGAATGGCACACCCTTCTGTGTTAACGTGGTGAGAGGATTCGCAATCCGAGAGAAGTTTTGGATGAACCGACGATAGTAGCCAGCGAGGCCTAGAAATTGACGAATTTTCGTAGGCGTCTTTGGTGCTGACCAGTTCTCAATAGCCTTAATTTTGGAGGGGTCCACGTGGATTCCTTCCTTACTGACCACGTGTCCTAAGAATTCAACTCTCCGGATCCAAAATTCGCACTTAGAGAACTTCGCATACAACTTCTCGGATCGCAGGGTTTCCAGGATTAATCGCAAATGGCTTCTGTGCTCTTCCTCGCTCCGAGAGTAGACAAGTATGTCGTCAATAAAGACGATGACGAACTGATCTAGATATGGACGACATACCCTATTCATCAAGTCCATGAATACTGCGGGGGCGTTAGTCAGTCCAAAGGGCATCACTACGAACTCGAAATGCCCGTAGCGGGTTCGGAAAGCTGTCTTTGGAACATCTTCCTCAAGCACCCGTAATTGGTGATACCCCGATCTAAGATCAATCATGGAGAAGTAACTGGCTCCTTGGAGCTGGTCGAATAGGTCGTCGATACGAGGGAGGGGATAGCGATTTTTGATCGTGAGTTTATTGAGTTCCCTATAATCGATGCACATCCGAAACGACCCATCCTTTTTCTTCACGAACAAGACCGGAGCTCCCCAAGGTGAGAAGCTCGGTCTTATAAAACCCTTGCTAAGCAGTTCGTTGAGTTGACCGGATAGTTCTTGCATTTCGGCGGGCGCTAGTCGGTAGGGCGACTTAGCTACAGGGGTAGCTCCTGGAATTAGGTCGATTCTGAATTCAACCTGTCGTTTAGGAGGTAGGCCTGGGAGATCCTCCGGAAAGACATCAGGAAAGTCGCATACTACAGGAATGTCTTTTGGATCCTTCGATTTCTGGTTAGTGTCGACGACGTGAGCAAGGAAGGCGCGATATTCCTTGCGCAAGTATTTCTGAGCCTGAATACTAGAGATGATACGAAGGTTTGTACTTGGCTTATCTCCGTATATCAATAGGGCCTCCCGATTCGGAAACTTCAGGCGAATGGCTTTCTCGGAGCACAGAATGCCGGTGTAGTGAAGGCTTAGCCAATCCATACCAACAATGGCATCGAAATTTTTGATTGAGACTGGTATAAGATCGATTAGAAAGGGGTGATCATCTAACGTGAGAGTACAACCTATATAGATTTCATTAGAGCTTTCTGTCTTCCCATTAGCCATTTCTACAACGAATGTTTCTTTTAGTGGTCGAGGGGTTTGTTTGAGTAAGTGTTTAAAGTTCTGATTTATGAAGCTCCTTTCTGCACCACTATCGAATAAGACACAGGCATAAGAGTTGTTGAGAAGGAACGTACCCGTGACCACTGTGGGATCGGCTACTGCTTCATTGTGACCGATAGCAAGTAACCTTCCAGTTCCCCCGGCATTTTCAGTCTTCGGACAGTTTTTCTTAAAATGGCCCGCTTCGCCGCAGCCATAACACGTCGGGGTCACTCCCGTACCAGGAACCTGTGTAATAGGTTTGGGAGGGGCCTTGCAAAATCGGACAGTATGGCCCTTCCATCCGCAGTTGGAACACTGCAATTCACGACATGGACCGTTGTGGTGAAAAGGGCACTTGGGACATTTAGGCAAATTCCCACTGTAAGCTTTCGGTGGGGCTGGAGCAGACTGGTGCGGCAGGGGTGGTGGCAGCATGAACCGTCACAATTTGCTGATCCTTGAAGGCGGTTTGAGTTTTCTTGCCTTTCTTCTTATCCCATCGTTTCCTCTTTCTGTCGGATGATCCGGATGGTGCAGTGGTTGTTGAGGTTGTTGTCGCTGGAGTGGAGGAGATTTCGTGGTTGATCAGACTCTGGGCCAATTCCTTGGCGCTGTCAAAAGTGGTAGGGCGTGAGGCCAGAACATTTCCTCGATACGGGGGCACTAAACCCCAGATGTAACGCTCAATCTTCTTGCTTTCAGAGGGGATCATGTTGGGACACATAGCCGCCAAGTCGCAAAACCTGACCGTATAAGCTGTTATGTCGGTCCCCTTCATCTTGAGGTTCCAGAGTTCTTCCTCAAGCTTCTGAACTTCGCCCCTAGGGCAGTACTCCCTTCTCATAAGATCTTTTAGAGTGTCCCAGCCCATGGCATTGGCTGTGACCAAGGAGAGTGCGTTGACATGGCCGTTCCACCATGACAAAGCCCTGTTAGTGAGGGTAGCAGTAGCGAACTTGATTTTGCTCTCTTCGGGACAAGAGCACATTTCGAATACAGCTTCGGTTCTTTCGAACCATTGGGACAATGCCAGAATTCCTCCGGTCCCATCAAAGAAAGTAGGTTTACAATTCATGAAGTCTTTATAAGTGCATCCCTGCACTCGTTGGTGGACTTCACCAAATCTAGAATTTCCACCGCTCGCATCACCCGAGTTCATCTGGGCCATGGCTGCTGTTACAGCCGCAGTCACAGCCGCTTGGAACAACACCGGATCGAACTGCGGAAGAGGAGGTGGTGGAGGAGGGGTTTGGGTTTCAGGTCTTCCTCTGCTGGGACGCTTTCGTGGAGGCATCCTTCACTGGAAGATCATAGAAATGATAGCAATAGTAAGAGCCTATTGCGAATATGAATAGAGTGTTTCGTGGATTAAATCAACATAATCCAAGATCAGGGTAAGAGCTATAGCAATAGAGAAATCATCTGCCAATATACTGGTATTAATGATGCAACAATAGTTCATGAAAATTGACCTAGCAGTAGGTCTTACATCATACCATAGAGAAATGTTGGCAGTTTAGAGGTTCAGCTAGAGTACTTTTAAACTAGGAACGTTTACAGACAAGAGACCTACGGAACATAGAGATAAAAGGCTAGTCCTTTAAACAAAAGAGTGAGGTAACTAGATGTCTTCTACTGGCGACGGCTGCTTGTCGGGCGAATCCTTAGATCCTCCAGTTGACGCATGACTTCTTGAAGGTTTCGATCATGAGCCCTTTGGTGTGCTCCGAGTTCCCTAACTTCAGTTCGGGATGCAGTCAGCTGATGCTGCAGAGCCTCGTTGGTCCTCCTTGTCCTGTCCACGGCTTCCTCGAGTTGGCGAATGCGAACAGTATTGAGGTTTGAGTTGGCATCCACTTCTACAACTCGACCAATGGCAGCTTGGCCTTGCTCAACATTCCTGGCAATCCTTCGGATCATGATGGGCAGAACCCGATCCGCCGATCCTCCTTCGCTTATGTGGTAGAAACTTCGGTCTCCATTGTAAGGCAAGGGCTGACCCTGCTCTTCGCTCCATCGTCGCAAGGATATTGCCCACATAGGAGTGGGGCCCTGAAATGTCAGTCGGGGGTTAGGGTTCGGGGCTTCAGGAGGTTGG
This sequence comes from Lactuca sativa, assembly GCF_002870075.4. Classification (NCBI taxonomy): domain Eukaryota; kingdom Viridiplantae; phylum Streptophyta; class Magnoliopsida; order Asterales; family Asteraceae; genus Lactuca; species Lactuca sativa. Next base: position 130,129,517 of record NC_056631.2, read on the forward strand.
TTGTTGACTTCTGGCTCGGAGCTCGAGCTATCCGAGAAACCTTCGGCATGATGATCATCCAAAGGAATAAGTTGATCGTCGTCTGACTCCTCTTCGAGCCATCCTCCATTGCCCTGGTTCGGAAAGTACGGATCACCGGGTAGGTGGAAGCCAGCCATGCTATCCACGCGAGAAAGGGGGAAAGAAGATTAATAGACGCACTATTCTAAGATACTTATAGGAAGAATCATTACCAGTTGACCCAATACTTGCATAGTGCATACCGATTACATGTAACCGAAGCAAGATAGTCCTTCGAATAAACTACCCTAACTTCAGACCCCCAATCAAACATGAACAGGGAATGAAGCAAAGGCTGCAGATTCTGAGTCTATAGCGCCCCAATCACATGTAATCGTGGTGTATCCACTTAGCAACTATTGTCCTACTAGTAACGTCCCTTGTTGTTAACACATACGTATAATCTAGAGGTACAGAATACTCCTACAGTATTCTTATGTTAGTGTTATTGTGGTATAGTTGGTAAGTTTTAGACTTGTTGCAACATCACAACCGAACTTAGGCACATGCTAGTCACCCTTAGGAAAACGTAGTTGATCAGGCTACATCATCCTGAATGTGACTATATGTCTCTAAACCCAATTGTGCTGCCCAACAATCTTAATACTTTTGTTTTGTTCTAGGATGATACTGATTCTTGTGTTTCATAGTGATGTGTGTATATATATACTTAGTTAGATCTTTTAGATACTTAACAGTATATATTTTTGGTCAGAGTGTTTTAGTCCCGAAGTGTTTATAGTTCATATATCTTTTATGGGTTGATATACTTGATTCACTATAAACAATGCTCTGATACCAATCTGTCACACCCCAAAACCGATAACGGCGGAATACGTTTCGGGGTGGATGACGTAGTGAACAGTATCATCACAATTGCATAATAGTAGAAACAAGAAACATACAACCATAGTATTAAATAGTGAATTTAATTACATGCGTGTATAGTAATGTTTAACAATCACTTGAAAGTAATTCAAAAATAAGAGATGGGTCTTGTCCGCTCCACCTTCTCCAAAAATGCAGCGTCTGTACCTGTCTATCTTTGACCTGAAGATACAAGTTATTTTGAAAACAATTATCAGCATAAAGCTGGTGAGTTCATAAGAGTTTAGTGTGAATTTTTGTATACAAAGCATTAGTGTTAAGGATGTATCATTTATGTTCATAAGTAGTAGAACTTAGAAAATCCCATATTTTCCAGGAAATACATTGTAAGTGACAATCTGTGAAAAGTATGCATTCTTTATCTCTTTGAAAACACTTTAATGTAAAAATACTTTGGCAAATCTCCAAATAACAAATGTGATAGGATAAGTTAAGCCCGTGATTCATGATAGAGGTGCGAGCTTCCTTGAGTGATAGATACTTACTTACTTCGGGATGTGGTTTAGCATTTAGTGTAGTATTTTAGTGTAGTTGTAGGGTATTCCTTGTATATTACCAATAGTGTGGATAATAGAGGATCCCATGACCTTCCCGGTCATGCACAGTGTAGTGAAGTAGTGGCATCCCTGGGCCTGTACGACGCGGACTGAGTTAACAGTCGGGATGTAATAGCGTCTGCCCCGTATAGATCTATACATGTAGAGTCGTCTCCCTGCTGGAAAACTCCGGGCGTAGTGGATAGCGAATAGAGTATCTCGTAGTGGGTTAGTATATTGTTGTTCGTTTAGTGTTTTCTCTGTTGTTATAGTGTAGAAATCTTTTAGTGTTGATCATAGTGTATTCTCTTACCAGTGTATCGTCTAGTAATAGTGAGTATTATAGCATAGATGGTAATAACTTTAGCGAGTAGTAGCGGTAGCGACCCTAACCATACCTATTATGGTTATCTTAGTGGGAATGTTTCTTAGCATGTTAGTGACTTTAGCATTAAGTGAAAGCAGTAATATTCGTATCCCATACTGATATGCGGAGTTTATATAAGTAAGAAATCAACGACCGTCGGACGGATAACTACTACCCTAAGCCCACAATCAAACAAGAACAGGAAATAAGGCGAGATATCGGTCCTAAGCCCTCCAAGTCTTATTTATATAAATATATCAGAGTGGTTACATTTTATAAGCAAATTGATTAAATAAAAGTATTTTTCCAAAAGAACATTTAAATTCTGATTCACTGTTTAAAAATAGTTTGAAAAGGGTAAACCCGTTTTTAAGGCATAGGGACAAATCACATGTGATTTGAACTAAGGGTAGTGAATCACATGTGATTAATCCTTGAAACTCGGAAATCGTTCTGTAAAACTTTGCATGAACATTTATAAGCAACCTGTATCTCCCCCCTAAAACATGTAAAACACTTGAAAGGTTCATTAAAGGGGTATGAACTCACCTGAAATCGCGGAAATCGGGTGAATCGGGTAATGATGTCGATTGAGCGTTTGGTACCAAATAACCACTTGATCACCTTTTAGGACCCTAATGTCATATGAAATATGTATTTTACAAGAAGTTAATCATCTTATGCTTCTCATTATAGTATTTGGACATTCTAGTGTCGTTTCCGGGGTTTTAAGGCCTAGAAAGGGTTCCCGGGAGTGGTACAAGGCCATGAATGATTTACGGGAGGGTCCATGAGTTTACTCTTTTAGAGTTTATGGCCTAAAAGCCACCCATTGGGAGTTTACGGCTGTAAGCCCCCTAGGCTTGGCCGTAAACTCTTGTGACACTCCAAAATGTGTGTTTAGGGCCTTATCTCACTTCCTTGATTTAGTGGTGTGTGTTTTGGACCAAGAGGGAAGGATTAAACATCCTCATTTGTGATATTTTTAGGGAGTTTACGGCCAAGACTTGTTCTTGGGCCGTAAACTCCTATAAGTCCTTCAAGATGAAGGTTTTACTTGTACAACATGGTCCCAAATGGCTTAGAAAAATAATAGAAGGCCCTATAGAGAGTTTGGAACAATTTGGCATCAATTTTTGGGGAGTTTACGGCCCAAGAACATTCTTGGCCGTAAACTCTTCATTTGGTGTCAAAATGAGGTGTTTAATGGTACAACACACTTCCAAAGGCCTTAGATAAATTCCTTTCATGCATTAGGGTAGTTTAGGGACTTGTTTGACACAAAAATTTGGGTGTTTACGGCCCAAGCCTAAGCTAGGCCGTAAAATCCTCTTTTTGGCCTCAAATGGAATTGTTTGATGCATCTAAGTGTTCCTTGGAGTCATGTCTAATTTACCTAACATCCTAGAAGTGTTTTTGGGGCTTAAAACATGGATTTGTGGGGTGTTTGAGGTGTTTACGGCCTAAGCACATGCTTGGGCCGTAAACTCCTTTTCAAGCATCATTTTCTTGTGTTCTAAGGTCCAAACCTTTCTAGTTACAAGCCTTAATTAGTATACTAACATACAAGAAGGAAAAACTTGGTCCTTGGCTTGGATTTGGGGGTTTACGGCCTAAGGAGCTTCTTAGGCCGTAAACTCCTTTATGGTCCTTGATTTCTATGATTTTGGCCCCTACATTCAATGAAGCATGACTAGATTAAGATAGAGGATGAGTACTTACGTTTGGAGGTCGGAAATTAGCGGAATCGGGGCCGATTTCAAGTCTAGAGAGAGAAAGTAGAGAGAGAGAGTGGGTGTGTAGTAAATGAGTGTTCAAATGTTGTGCACACCCATTGAATATGTCTCGGGAATCGCACCCGATACACGGCTACCCGATGTTTAAAGTTAACTGGGTTAAAACTTTTTACCCGGGTGAAGTGGTTGAAAAGGTAATACAACTCTATTAGGTTAAACGGGGTTAACACATACGAGTTATATTTCTTATGATAATATTAAGCCATGCATAAATTTAGACATTCGGATATTGATGATTTCAAATAGTACATAAAATAACGTATAGCGACACTTTCCGTTAGTGAAAACGGGGTTTGTAACGGAATTAGATTTGGGGTTGTCACATAATCTTTCGATCATCAAAAATCAATACATTCAACTCACAACCTCAAACTTTTGTTATCAGAGTTTTTGAAAACCAATTTGCCATCAAAAACCAACCATTCAACATTAAGTGTTAATACTTTATTATCGAGGTCGTTTGTACCAATTTTAATTTCAAAATTGAACTCTTCCATCACTCATACCGAACACTTCAACATCTCGAGTACAAAATCAAAACTCGATATCTAATAACCCTTCATCAATTCAGATCTTCATGTTCATTGATACTCAATAGATGCGAGACCCATAACTCGATCCAATTGCGACTCATTTGGGAGACCACCAATTTTCACTTTGAATCAAATAATGGAACATCATCTAATCATTGAACCATCATTGAAGACTTGTGAATCCTTCAATGTCCTTCCTACTTCAACATTGAACCATTATTGAAATATAACACATTGTTCCGATGAAACCTTCTAATTTCACTTTTGTTTCAGATTCATCATGAATTTAATTTTGACTTTTGTTTGTTTGACCGTCGAAACCATTTACTGACAAACAACAAGTTTGAACATAATTTATCATCAACTACAATTGTTCTTCATCCAGTTCATCAAGTGTTCATTAGCATCACTGATCATGAAACATACAAATTCATCCACCAATCTAGTAGCAATCTCAAAGGAATTATGGATTAATCAAAATCAATTCATTATCCTTAACTTGGCTAGTTAGATAAAGCAAGATCAAATTAAATCATCCAAAATCAATGAAAGATAGTTCAAATCAATATCTAGAAGAGATCATTTCATTGAAGAAAAAAGGAAACAAAACTGAGATTACAAAACGAATACCAACAAATAAATGAAGAAACTGATGTCAATTACCAAATTGGTGGAAAAACATGAATAAGCGAATATGTGATTTAGTTTTTTAATACAAATTGGTCTCAAATATTCGATCAATGAGTAGTATCAAATTAGGCTTTTGATTAAATTAGATGAATAGAAATGGATTAACATGTCGATTTCCATATAAAATAAAAATATGCATCAATGAATAGATTGGGTTAGAGCAAAAAATAATTGAATCAACAAATTTTGAAATAAAAGCAAATAGATCACACGGAATCAAAATGGTCAAAAACGATTTCAAAATTATGATTCCAATAGATTTTGAATTGAAAAGATAATTGGATCAACAAATATTGAATTAAAAGCAAAAAGATTCAACTGAGATACACATAAAAAATTCAAACCTTCAAGTAAGTTACACACGAAAAATATTGCCATCAAGGATCATTAATCTTGAAAATTTTGTTAACCTTTCAAGATTAAGCACTGATACCACATGTAAGATCCCAATAATGATGAAAAATGAGGAATTGAAGAATCAATGCATAATCGATAAGACCCGGTTTAAAGTTTTAGCACACAAATTTGTATAGATAATGATGAAAGTACAAAAAATGTAGAAGCATGTGCTTCCTTACTACACTACTCTCTCTCTCTCTCTCTCTCTTTATCTCTCTCTATTTCTCTCTCTCTCTCTCTAGAAATAATCCCTACAAAGTTATACAACGGTAGCTCTCTCAAACCTATACATGAAAACTATACAAGTATAGATAGGCAGGATCTACTAAAATACCCATATCACACAGGGTAAGCCTATGGCACCATCCAATGGAGAGCTTTGCACCCAAACATTCAAGATTAAGACTCACGTTTAGAGTCGTTTTGTTTTCAAGTGATAGGGTTTTAGCATCAATGAAAGGTCAAAGATTCCGTTTTCTAGTGGAATCAGCAAGATAAATCAGGGTCGGAAGGGTTTCGTTCGGTTCAACTTGAGGAGTGGGGTTATATTGACTGTGCTTTTTAATGGTTCTGCCTTCATGGAAGTCAAATAAGGTATGGGGATTCCAGATTTTGGTCAATGTAGTGATGATTATTATTTATTAGATAAGTTAACATGTGAAGGACTCCTCCTTCGTTAAGGTATGTGAGTCCTGCTATGTTTGGGTTTTTGTTGAATCAAGAAAGTGACCCTCTTGAACCTCAATCTGGAGTCTTACTCACCACCACAATGATGCTTTTTTAACGCAATGCGAAGAGATGAATTCATCTGCAACGACCTCATCTGGAACAAAGACTTAGTTTCTAACTTATGTATTTACAGTGTATTATCTAGTGTTCCTTGTATGGACACTTCTTTTGAATTATAGTCTTTGTTTTTTTCTACTGTATGTTCTCGAAACTCTATAAATAGAGTATTCCGCTTCAAATGAAAACACATCTTTCATCTCTTAGCACATATCTCTTATCTCATTACTTACTCTCTATCATAACTCTCTCTTAAAGATCTTTCTGAACCTACATTCATATATTCAAGATCTAACTCTCAAACTCTCCGTCGGATCAAGTCCTTGTGACTTCAATCACTTTAAACTAATTACATGTACTAACTTGTTATTGATTGTCAACCTTGTTAACAATTAGTTTAGTGTTTACTTGATATATAACTTGTTGTCATTTATATTTCCTTACATTTTTGCAATTACCTTTCTACATCTAATCATCTAACTATCTAACAACTCTAACTCATTATTGTTGAGCTTTATGATCATTTGAGTTAAACTTTATTTCACAATATATAACTTGTTCTAAAGTTTGTTCAAGCGTGTTTCTCAAAAGTTTTTCTCTAAACAGTTGGTATCAGAGCAAAAGTGGTTCCTTTTTAAACAAAACTCTGATTTTGAAAATCCATCTACACCACTGAAGCTCATTTCTTTCTTAAAAATATTTCTCAAAAACAAGGAAATATTACACAGGCATTATCACTTAACATTTCCAATAGTGTTGGAGGTTCGAATAGACCTCCAATACTGGTGGAAAATGAGTATCATCACTGGTCCCAAAGGATGGAGAGATATCTAAGAAGACTTGGACGAGATGTATGGAGATTTGTAGAAGAAGGAACTCATGTCCCTATTCTTACTCTAGTTCAAGCAGACGGTGCTCAAGTCAGACTAGGAGGAGGTCAACCTGCCATGAATCGTCTCACTAAGGACGATCTCGATCAAATGGAAAATGTTGAAATCGCCTTTTATGAGATATCCTACGGATTTGGTCCTGAGAACTTCAACATTATCATCGATTGCAAGTTAGCCAAAGAGATTGGGGATGTTCTCAAGAACCTATATGAAGTTTGTGAGCAGGCACAAGATAAGAAGCTCACCACCACAGTCAACGAGCTCAATAACTTTGAAGCTCATGCTGGTGAAAGGCTCGGGGACTCCTTCAAAAGATTCAACATCGTTGTTATCTAGATATCTAACATCGGCACTGTCTGAAGCAACCATGAAACCAATCTTCATTTTCTTAATGGTTTGCGAAAACACTGGACTACCTTGAAAATGATAGCCCAAGGTGATAGGATGATACACTCACTATCTTTTTTCAAACTATATGAAGAACTCCACGAACAAGAGTCAACCGTGCTCAAGGATTGTGCTGACTTCGGAGGGCCACTTGCTCTCATGATCCAGAAATTGCTACCTATGTTAGTAAGTGCCTTACGTGTGCCAAGGTAAAGGTGGAATACCAGAAGCCCTCAGGGTTATTACAGCAACCAGTAATTCCTGAGTGGAAATGGGAGGGGATTTCTATGGATTTCGTGACCAAGCTACCCAAAACGTCGGATGGACTAGACACCATATGGGTAATAATCGACCGACTGACGAAGTCTGCCCATTTCCTGCCAATCAAAGAATCCTACAAGATGGAGAGATTGACGCGTTTATACACTCGAGAAATCGTGAGACTCCACGGAGTACCAGTGTCTATTATCTCGGATAGGGATAGTAGGTTCACGTCACGTTTTTGGCAATCACTCCATAAGGCAATGGGAACTCATCTCGACATGAGCACCGCTTATCATCCGCAAACGGATGGTCAAAGCGAACGAACCATCCAAACGCTCGAAGACATGCTCCGCACATGCGTGATAGACTTTGGGAAGTCTTGGGATACCCACTTACCTTTAATCGAATTCTCTTATAAATACAGTTATCATTCGAGCATCAAGGTCACTCCTTTCGAAGCACTATACAGGCGTAAGTGTAGATCACCGTTATGTTGGGCTGAGGTAGGTGATACCCAACTAGCAAAAATGCATACATCAGACAAGGCACTAACAGGACCAGAGATCATTCGTGAAACCACGGAAAAGATCGTCCAAATCAGAGCTCGATTACAAGCATCGCACGACCGACAAAAGAGCTACGCCGGTAAACGACGAATGCCCTTAGACTTTCAGGTCGGGGATCGAGTACTGTTGAAAGTCTCACCCTGGAAAGGGGTTATTCATTTCGAAAAACGGGGAAAACTGAACCCGCGATACATTGGACCTTTTGAGATCGTCGCCCGAATAGGTCTAGTGGCGTATAAGTTGCAGCTACCCGCAGAGCTAAACAGTGTTTACCCCGTGTTCCATGTCTCTAATCTAAAGAAGTGCATATCGGATGAAACACTCGTCATTCCCCTTGACGAGATCGAAATCAATGAGAATCTCCTGTTCGTTGAAGAGCCGGTTGAAATCATGGACAGGGAGGTGAAGCGTACTAAGCGAAGTCGCATCCTGATCGTGAAAGTACGGTGGAACGTGAAGCGTGGGCCAGAATTCACGTGGGAACGCGAGGATCAAATGAAGCAAAAGTACCCTCACCTATTTTAGCATTCTCAAATCTAGCTTTCAAACAGAATTTCGGGACGAAATTCCCTCTAACGGGGGGATGATGTCACAACTAGAAATTTTGTGTCTTGTAATCACTACACTCAAGTAAAATGTAGAATCAAAAACTCAAAGAGCATGTATGATGCTTACTCTATGACAACAGAATTTCAATGAAATACACCATACAAGTGCTACAAATAGTCAATAAGCAATTGGAAACCCTAGAAGTTCTTGTTTAGGTCCATTTTGGACTAGGACTTCCTTATTGGACTCAATGGGCCAATAAGCTTCCAGTTTGATTATCATGGGATTAGAACCTTTAAATGGGCTCTAATTGGACCCACGTTTATTTATTTCAACGTTTTGGGCCACAGTGGGCCTAGAATGAAATAAATTAAATATTATGAATCATAATTAACTCAAACTAGCCCAACAAAGTGTAAAAATCATATTATATTTTTATTTGGGCCAAAAATCATCCAACCTAACTCTAATATTGGGCTTAGGGGCATTAAAGCCCAATACTCTCTTTTTCTTTCCAAAATTTGGCCCAAGACAAGCCCAAGAAGAAAGGAGTTGACTTCTTCATGCCACCTCATTTATGTCCACCATACTTCCATGCATGGACCAACATACATCTATGTATGTCAACTCAACCCTCTCTTCTTCTTCCCCTCTCTCATTCTCGGCTGAACACCCTCCTACACTCACCAACAAAATTCATTCCAAACCTCTCTAAGTCTTGAAGAGCATTCCTCCCTCCCTCTCCTAAAATTTTCGAGATTTAAAGGCATTCCAAGGAGATTTTTCACCAAAAATCACCCTCCAAGGTAAGGTTATACTAAATTCTATGATCTAGGTTCCTTGATCTATCAAAAATCTCTTCTTAACTCATGAGAAATCATGATCTTGTATCTTAGAAAGACCTCAAGGCCGAGATCTTCATCAAGGGGTGCTAGGGCCGAAAATCACCAAACTTTCTTCCATTTCTCCTCCAAAACCGAAACCACACCCTAAGGTGAGCTTCATACCCCCTTATTTTCGGTTTTTATAAGTTTTGTGGGGGGGGGGGGGGGAATACAAGCAAATGTGTAGATCTATCATTATGTCTATGCCTTGTATGATTTCTATGTTTATTTACATACTTTTGTGTGTTTATGGTGTTGAAACTAGTCAAAAGGACCTAAAAATGGAGATTTGTGTTATGATGCATGAAACAAGTGCTAAAACATATCATTATACATAAGTCATTACTAGAAAAATAACCAAGTTGGTTTAGATGAACATCTTGGGCTAAAAATCACATTTTTGGACTTAAAATGCTAAGAATATGAAGTTTAAGGGCCCAAAATGTCAAAATACAAATTCTGGAGCTTAAGAAGTGTCAAAATAGGTTCATAAAGGAATTTTCAAGAAATATACACTTTAGAATGTTTAAAATGTAAATTTCTAAACTTAATGGGCTAAAAATGAACTTTTCGGCCCAATAGGGCCCAATATGCAAAGTTTTCCAATTTGAGGGGCTGAAACTGTGTTTTTCCGTAAAACAGTGGACTACTAGTGTTCCAAGTCCTTTTCAAAGGTTAAAAATGCTTTTCATAATTAAAAAGGACCAAAGTTGCAAAAATTTTCCAATTTGGGCCAAAAGTGTAAAAATTGCGAAAAAGAGAGGTTACAGCCGAGAAAACTGTATTTTGAGGGACTAAAACTGTTTTCAACTAAAAATGTGCTGAAAAATATCAATTTCAATAAGTTTTGGTGTTAGAATGCCAGGAAAAATGGTTTAAGGACTAAACCGGAAATTAATTTATTCAAAGGGTTGAAAAAGTAAATTGACAAAATAAAGAGGGGCTGTAAACAGAAAAATTTCAATGTTAATTCAATACATCCGTTGTGATTGAATATTGACACTGCGACTACCGATGAATTACAATACACAACAACACCAAAAATCGTTATCAAACGAATTGATTCGGTCTCGAATGAATAACAAATTCGAAACTACTAACACGACGACAACTCGATTCATACACGGAAAATTTGGGAATCCAATACACACGTGAGAGTGCACAGACGTCGATACACCATCTTTGGGCCCAAAAGTGTAAAATCTTGTTTGTTGGGCCTAGCTAGCCCAATGACCTGATCTTTAGGCCCGAAGACATCAACCTTACGAGTTGTTGGGTCTTACATGATCCAACACAGCGTAAAAGGACTTTCAATGGCAACGTGCTGCTGGTCCCCAAGGGTCCTTCGGTACTTCTAGCAAAGTCGAGTATTCACCAATGCGAGTTGGGCTAAGGGCCCTTCGCATTCACTATAGCCTTGAACGACGTAGGGAATTACCTGGGGCTTCGCACTCACTTTTTCCCCTCGGTCGTGGGGCTACATGAGTCCGGGTGGTTGGGTTAAGTGAATAGTGCGAGCGACGCCTAAGGGAATCGTTTGTACGGTTGTCAACTGGTCATTTTCATTAATGTACGTTTACAACAACTCACAATCCACAATTAATCCAACGTCCCCGGAGCTCAACGAATACACCTGTCGTAACGAAATAACAAAACATAAAATCATTTAATGCAAAGTAATGGGAAAACGTCGGGTTTTCCTAGGATTTTCAATTATTACACCTACGAATTACATACCAAGTTTTACAAATCGTACTCTTACATTTATAGAAACAAACAAGCATACTTTCGGATCTTCACACCTTTTATACTATACAATTTTCAGAAAATATCGGATTTTCTGGTGGTTTTCAAAATGATACAAAACATTGGATTTCAAACATCACTTATGAACTCACCAACATTTCATATGTTGAAGTTTTTCAAAATACTTGTATTCTCAGGTAACAGATAAAGTGAATGAAGAATTGTACTCTATGACGTTTTGCTGTTGTTTAATTAATATCGAACAATTTACTTTTGGGAATGTAATATTTTGAAACTATGTACTGAATGTAAACGCTACCAGTTGTAATATTCCAATGCTTGGTATTGTATGATGTTATGTTTCATGTATATTCATTGTGATGGTATTCAATTGAGTCACGACAGCCCCCGGACGTTTCCGTCGTCTGGTTCGGGGGTGTGACAGGTTGGTATCAGAGCTCTGTTTATAGTGAACTAGCATATCGAACCATACATTGATATGAAACTCTAAACAAAAAGAGGGACTAACATAAGTCTGAACAAAACAAGTAAAATACAACAATAAAACACCTTTGCTTGCATTAGGGATAAGGAACATAACGTCGAACCAAACAAAATAATGCTAGTATCTCGGTTAATTCAGGACTGTTCTTAGTGGTACCAAGGAGTGGACGTAGCCTGATCAACTACATTCTCTCCAAAGTAAAACTAACACACGTTCTGATGAGATCGGGATAGCTAGGGAACCTAAAACTATACCCCTTTATCACTAAAAAGAGAACGTCTGTTTAGTCTGCAATAGTGGAAGAGGCATAGGATAATATTAGTGAACTTTTACGTGCTTTGCTATGTGTTGCGAATCTATGATTGTATGCTAAATGATAGAAGTACTTAAGTTCGTGCCATACACCTAGTCAGTAGGACCACAACCTCACGGAAACCACGTACACTCAACATCTTTCCATTTCGTGACAAGAAGATGCCTCACCGACCTACTCGTGGAAACCCTGGACCAACCCCACCCAAAGTTGACTCCACTGCATTCCAGGCGGCCGTGTCTGTTGCGGTCACCGCAGCTATGGCACAACTCCACCAAGGGAATAACGGAGGAGGCAAAGGGCAAGGGGTAGGGAGTTCGAACAACGGTTTAAATCAAGGACCTACTAAAACATGTACCTACAAGGACTTTACAAATGCCAAACCACGAACTTTTAACGGCACTGGAGGAGTGATCACTCTAAAGCGATGGATCGAGAAGGTGGAGTCGGTATTCGAGATATGCGATTGTCCTGAGTAGATAAAAGTGATGTTCACGGCCTGCACTTTTGTCGATCAAGCGCTCACCTGGTGGAACGGACATGTGGAAGCCATGACACTTCCTGTAGCCAACTCTATGTCGTGGGCGGAGATGAAAGAAATGATGATGGCTGAATACTGCCCACGAGGTGAGATTCGGAAAATGGAGCAAGAGATGTGGAACCTCACTGTGCAGAATGCGAATATCGATGCCTACATATCGAGATTTAGTGAACTATCTCTGTTGTGCCCGGGTATGATCACCTCGGAAGGAAAGAAGATTGAGCGATTCATTTGGGGACTAACATCATAACTGCAAACCCCGAAACATATGACAGTGCAAAAAGATTGGCAAAGAAGCTGTATGACCATAACAACAAAAAGGGTGAGAAGCCAGCAGAGGCTGAAGGAAAGAAGGAAGGTGATGGAAAGAAGGGGAAAGAACAATAAGAGGAAGGGGCGCCAGGGCCCCGAGACCTCTAAAAAGCAGCAGACAGTGGCGGTTAACGCTGTCACCGCACCGGTTCCAGCCGCACCACATGCTCCAGCCTCAGTTGCTTCAAATGCTTCAAGGCCTTATTCCGGTAATCTTCCCAAGTGCAACAAGTGCGGTTTCCATCACCATGGAGAATGCAAGGAGTTACAGTGCACTAGTTGCAATCGAAGGGGACACACGGCGAAGTACTGCAGGGCTTATCCTGCCCAGAACCAACAACAGGGAAACAGCAACCACAACAACAATCGCAACAACAACAACATCACCACCGGCGGCAACAATGCAGGGCCTAGCCACACCTGCTATGGGTGTGGAAGGACTGGGCATTTCCGTCGAGACTACCCTAACAACAACAATCCAGGAAACAGAGGAACAGTAAGGATGCTGACCATGGGTCAGGGAGAGGCGATTCAGGACCCCGCTGTTGTTACCGGTACGTTTCCCCTAAATCACACTTATGCATGCATCCTATTTGACACCGGAGCTGAGCGAAGTTTCGTAAACAATAAGCTTAAGCATTTATTAAAACAACAGCCCCAGAAGCTAAATGAAAGCTTTACAGTGGAAATGGCCAATTGGAAAACCGAATCTACCAGGGAAATCTACATCGGATGTACCCTAACCCTCAATCAACACGTCTTTCGAATAGACTTGATGGCTGTATCAATTAGGAGTTTCGATGTGATTATTGGCATGGACTGGTTAAGCCCCCACCATGCTGAAATTATGTGTCACGAGAAGGCCATTCGCCTTCGCCTTCCCAATGTAACAGCCCGGAATCTCAGGTATTGTTAAAATTATGTTTTTGGGGTGTTTTAAGAGGGGACTCGGGGAGTTGGAGCCTAGACTCGCCGAGTAGGATCGCAGACCTGGTCGCAGGTTCGCGACTGGACTCGACGAGTCCAAATATGGACTCGGCGAGTCTGCGCTGTTTAGCGAAAACCCTAACCGTTCAGGTTTGGGACGTATAAAAGGGACTTATTGGCCGTCATTGTTCATTTTAGCCTTCTGAGAGGAACCCTAAATCGATTGTGTGCATCTGGAGCAAGGTTAAAGGTCATTGGTGATTTTGAAGGAGTTGTTGTGCAAGGAAGAGAAGGGCTTGGCTAAAGGAACAGCAAGGGAGTCACGTTCTGAGGATTGGGGACACAGAGAGTACATCATCCAGGTAAGAATTCGAGTATACTCTGCTATGGTGATGTGTTTAGAGAATTAGGGTTTATGGAACCCTTTTGTGGGTAGATTGAATGTTACCCTAGTCCCCCAAACGATTGTAACCCTGTATTGGGACCTTTGGAGGTCCAGAATGTCCCATGCCTGTGCATTTCGGGAATTGATGAAGGTTTTTGATTGGAATCCTTATGCCTTAGGTCAATATGTAAATTATAAGTCATGGGGTGTATCATGAGCACCGAAATGAGGACCTTACGTGATGGATCAGTCTAGAAGGCCAGACCTATGAATGGTCGGAGCAGTTCTGACCTTAGGAAGCAGTTTGAGCAGTTGCATGGCATGGACTCGCCGAGTCCGATGAACAGACTCGGCGAGTAGCTTGAAGAATAACTGGGACTCGTCGATTTGTTCTTCAGACTCGGCGAGTTGAGTCGGGGTGGCCCCGCGATTCTTCCAGGAGTAACTCGTCGGGTCAAGGAGGATACTCGACGAGTAGAAGGGGAATCTTAGAGGATTGGAGGACGTCTAGACTCGCCGAGTCGCCATGGCACTCGCCGAGTCCGGTCGAGTTGACCGTTGACCGTTGACCGTTGACCAAAGTTGACCTATGTGTGACTTCTTAGGGTCAGTTAACTTAGAAGATAAAAGTGTTAATAAGAGATATATGATGTTATAGGGAGTTTGTAGCTCGACGGATCGAGCACGAGTGATTTTAGGATTTGCTAGCTTTCAGCATTTACGAGGTGAGTCTTCTCACTATACTGTACCCGGAAGGGTTTGACTGTGTGACCGGAAGGTCGGATATGATATGTCATATGTATGCTATATGTGGTAAGTTAATTGTTATGCGTGCTATGTATGTTATGTGGGCCGGAAGGCAATATGTTATGGGCCGGAAGGCGAATATGTTATGGGCCGGAAAGCGTTGTGTTGTGGACCGGAAGGTCAGGGCCTGGAAAGGCGTATGTGCGTAAGTTGTATATTGGGGAACTCTCTAAGCATTTATGCTTATAGTTGTTATGCATGTGTTTCAGGTACTAGCGAGGACCGTGGGAAGGCGCCGGCGTGATCGATACACACTGAAGGATGTTTTTATGATCTTGGGATTTAGACAATTTGTATTTGCCATGACACTTAAATTAGTTATGCCTTGTTTTGAATGGAAATACTTTATTTTTAAAATGAAAAATTTGTTTGAAAAATTTGCGTTGTTACAATTGGTATCAGAGCCTTGGTTTGAGGGATTCGGGTGCACCTTCGGGTGTAACTGAACTCAAACCGAGGATTTGAGGAAAACTTTTACAAATAAAGGCATAAACTTTTATGAATGATTTTGTGGTGAACAAGAAAGAAGCAGTGTGTACGATCAGTCAGCGCCCGAACGGTAAAGATCCCCAAAATACCTTACAATATTATATGATATGAATTGTTATGCATGCTAGAAGACTAGGTATTCATGATAGGACTAGAGTGGCCTGATTTGTGATGCCTTAGTCTATGGAAGTTTGCCGATATGAGATGCTTTGCTAGGGTGCGGGTAGATAGTGCATAACAGAAGTAGAGTACTCACTATCCGGGGTTTGGGGAGGAAGATTTGGGATGAATGTTGATGCGGTGTGGTCGGTAGTATTGGGCCCGTACTACCGAAGACACCGGGTCAGTGGGAGACCCAAGTAAGAATCCCTGGATATCGGAGATTGAGTAGGGTTGCATTATCAAGTGCGATTACACTCGATGGAGTCTCTGATAGTTTTATGTTGTATTTCAGAGACATCATGGTTAGACCATGCCACGGAGCGAGTTCGAGCGGTGTGAGTGACGAGGAGATTCGTCAGATGATTCACGAGGAGGTAGCGGCGGCGATCCGGGCTGAGATCCCGGAGATGTTTGGGTCTATTAAGACCACCCTGATGGAGACGTTTGATGAGCGGTACGCCGCATTGACTGAGGCTGCAACCGCTGCAGCTACCGCAGCTGTGGCCGTTGCCAGGCCACAGGGGGGTGACTCGTTGCTGTTCCGGGAGTTCAGCAACACGAAGCCACCTGAGTTCGATGGGACGTAGGATCCGATTGCTGTGATGAGGTGGATCGCGGATATAGAGGGGTGCTTCTACACTTGTTCATGCCCGGAGCACCTGAGGGTACGGTTCGCTTTGAACCAGCTCCGTCTGGGAGCGAAGGATTGGTGGAAGTTCGTGACGGCGAACTTCACTCTGGCAGAGATTACAGCAGTGACATGGGAGGGGTTTACTGCTATGATCAGGGACGAGTACGTTCCCCCGGTGGAGAGGGAACGATTGGTTCAAGAGTTCTTAACCCTCAAGCAAGGTACTGATTCGGTTGCGGCGATCACGCGGAAGTTTCATGAGAGGGCGATGTTCTGCCCCGAGCTGGTGTCCACAGAGCAGGCTCGGATGAGCCGGTACTTGGGTGTTTTGAGGAGGGATATCCGGGAGTTTGTGTCGAACTCCACCTATCATAATTTTACTGAGCTTCAGGCGAATGCCAGGAAGCGCGAGATCGAGTTGGAGACCCAGGCCAGGGAGGAGGCCGAGTCTCAGCAGGTGGACCGGCGGCCGGCTCAGTCTCAGCCGGCAGCCAAGCGGACCAAGTCCGCCGATTCGAGGACGGGAGGTCCGAAGGGCCGCACTTGCGGAAAGTGCGGCAAGGGTCACGATGGGGCGTGTCGAGCTGGTGCTTGCTACAAGTGTGGCAAGGAGGGGCACATTGCTAGGGAGTGCCCCAAGGGGTTTATGGTTTGCTTTCATTGCAACCAGACAGGCCATCGGAAGGCCGAGTGCCCTCAGCTTCGTCAGGGATCTGCACCTACTGCCAGGACTACTGAGACTCGACCGGTGAAGGTCAAGGCCCCGAGGGCTCGTGGAAGAGCCTTTCAGCTGACTGCGGAGGAGGTCCGCGCTGCGCCCGATGTTGTGGCAGGTATGCTGTAATTCATGTATTTATTTTAAAGTCGAGATGTTATGCTTATGTTATTATATGTGTAGGTACTTTCCTTGTGAACTCTGTACCTGCTCTAGTGTTATTTGACTCGGGTGCGAGTAGGTCCTTTGTATCTTTAGCTTTTAGTCAGCATATCAGCATTAGTCGTGAGTCGTTGAGTCGGCCTCTGAGGGTTTCTATAGCTGACGAGAGAGTGATTTGTGCCACGGAGGTTCTCCGGGGATGCGTGTTAGAGATTTTCGGGGTCGAATTCCCGATTGACCTGATTCCTATTGCGATAGGTGATGTCTGTGTCATCGTGGGCATGGACTAGTTGAGCCGATTCGGCGCTGTCATCGACTGTGAGCGTCAGCTGGTGACTATACGAGACCATAGTGGGGGAGTTCTTTCGGTGTACGGCGAGGGTACCCGTTCGGGATCAGCTTTTTGTTCGGCCGCTAGGGCGAGGCAGTGTCTACAGCAGGGCTGTAAGGGTTTTGTGGCGTATGTGATGGATACGCGGGAGGTTTCCGACAGACCGAGGTCAGTGGAGGAGGTCCCAGTGGTGCGTGAGTTTCCAGATGTTTTCCCCGAAGAGCTTCCGGGAGTACCTCCTGTGAGGCAAGTAGAGTTTGGTATCGATCTGGTTCCGGGGGCCGCGCCTATTGCTAAGGTGCCTTACCGTCTTGCACCTCCAGAGATGCAAGAGTTGTCCTCGCAGCTCCAGGAGTTGCTGGGGAAGGGATTCATTCGGCCGAGCAACTCGCCGTGGGAAGCACCTATTCTGTTCGTCAAGAAGAAGGATGGTTCACACCGGATGTGCATTGATTACCGGGAGTTGAACAAGTTTACGGTCAAGAACCGTTACTCATTGCCGAGGATCGATGATTTATTCGATCAGTTGCAGGGAGCATCTTGGTTTTCCAAGATTGATCTGAGGTCAGGGTACCATCAGGTGAGAGTACGGGATGAGGACGTACAGAAGACAGCGTTTAGGACGCGATATGGGCATTATGAGTTTGTGGTGATGCCTTTCTGGCTCACCAATGCCCCGGCTGTGTTCATGGATCTCATGAACAGGGTATGCAGGCCGATGTTGGATCGGTCAGTGATTGTATTTATCGACGACATCCTAGTGTATTCGAGATCTAGAGAGCAGCATGAGGAGCATTTGAAGGAGGTCCTTGAGGTATTGAGGTCGGAGAAGCTTTATGCAAAGTTCTCCAAATGTGATTTCTGGTTGCGGGAGGTCCAATTTCTAGGACATGTTGTTAATCAGGAAGAGATATTGGTCGATCCGGCCAAGGTTGAGGCTGTGATGAGTTGGGAGGTGCCGAAGTCACCCTCTGAGATCAGGAGTTTCCTCAGGTTGGCAGGGTACTATCGGAGATTTATTAAGGATTTCTCCAAGATCGCAGTGCCGCTCACCAGATTGACCCGGAAGGGTGTTGCATTCTCATGGGGACCCGAGCAACAGACTTCCTTTGAGACACTTCGCCAGAGGTTGTGCGAAGCCCCGGTATTAGCTCTCCCGAAAGGGATGGAAGATTTTGTTGTATATTGCGACGCATCGATTTCGGGACTGGGTGCAGTGTTGATGCAGAGGGGCCATGTGATAGCTTATGCGTCGAGGCAGCTGAAGCCTCATGAGGCGAGATATCCCACGCATGATTTAGAGTTGGGGGCAGTAGTGTTCGCTCTCAAGATTTGGCGTCACTACCTGTATGGGGTTCGATGTACGATATACACGGACCATAAGAGCTTGAAGTATTTGATGGATCAGCCCAACCTAAATATGTGTCAGAGGAGGTGGTTGGATGTAGTCAAGGATTATGATTGTGAGATCCTGTACCACCCAGGCAAGGCTAATGTGGTAGCCTATGCATTGAGCCGCAGGGCGGAGAGCACTCCATTGCGAGATGTATGTTTGAGACTGACTGTGATGACTCCAGTATGGGATGCTATTCGTGGGGCACAGGCCGAGGCTGTGAGACCAGAGATGCAGAAGAAAGAGCGAGTCGTTGGGTTAATTTCAGAGTTCGTTAAGGATGGACGAGGGCTTCTGACGTTTCAGGGTCGGATTTGGGTACCGTTCGTGGGCGGTACGCGTATTACTTTGATGGAAGAGGCTCATAGATCGAAATTCTCGATCCATCCCAGTGCTACGAAGATGTATTTGGATTTGAGGAAAGAGTATTGGTGGCCCTGTATGAAGAGGGACGTCGCATGGTTCGTTGAAAGGTGCTTGACCTGCCATAGAGTTAAGGCCGAGCACCAGAGACCGCATGGCAAGTTACAGCCATTGGAGATTCCCGAGTGGAAGTGGGAACAGATCACTATGGTTTCATTACCAAATTGCCGAGGACTGCCAGAGGAGTCGATGCCATTTGGGTGATTGTGGATAGGTTGACGAAGAGTGCACACTTCCTTGCCATCAGTGAGAGTTCTTCAGCGGAGAAGTTGGCGGAGATATATGTGAGAGAAGTGGTATCTCGGCATGGGGTGCCGATCTCGATTGTTTCGGACCGTGATGTGCGCTTCACTTCCAGATTCTGGAAGAAATTCCATGAGGAGCTGGGTACTAGATTGCATTTTAGTACCGCATACCATCCCCAGACAGACGGCCAGAGTGAGCGAACGATTCAGACGCTGGAGGACATGCTTCGAGCGTGTGTGTTAGACTCCGGGGGTAGCTGGGATGCGTATTTACCCTTGGCAGAGTTTTCCTACAACAACAGCCATCATTCGAGCATTGGTATGCCACCTTTTGAGCTGTTGTATGGTAGGAGGTGTCGGACCCCCATTTGCTAGGGAGAGGTGGGACAGAGAGTGATGGGCAGCACAGAGATCGTGCTTCAGACGACAGAGCAGATTCAGCAGGTTAGACAGAGGTTATTGACCGCCCAGAGCCGACAGAAGAGTTATGCAGATAGGCGCCGATCTGAGCTTGAGTTTCAAGTCGGCGACTTCGTTCTACTGAAGGTCTCTCCTTGGAAAGGAGTGATTCAATTCAGGAAGAGGGGCAAGTTGGGGCCCCGGTATATTGGGCCATTTCGTGTGATTGCAAGGATAGGCCGGGTAGCCTATCGTTTGGAGTTGCCAGCGGAGTTGGGGCAGATCCACGACACTTTTCATGTGTCGCAATTGAGGAAGTGCATAGCCGATGAGTCGGCAGTGGTCCCATTAGAGGACATTCAGGTGGATGCGAGCCTGAATTATGCTGAGAGACCAGTAGCCATCAGGGATCGGAAGATCAAGGTTCTGAGGAACAAGGAGGTACCTCTGGTGTTGGTTCAGTGGCAACACCGGAAGGGATCGGAAATGACTTGGGAGTCGGAACGTGAGATGCGGGGGCAGCATCCGGAACTATTTTTAGAGTGAGACTTCGAGGGTGAAGTCTAATCCTAGTGAAGGAGAATTGTAACAGCCCGGAATCTCAGGTATTGTTAAAATTATGTTTTTAGGGTGTTTTAAGAGGGGACTCGGCGAGTTGGAGCCTAGACTCGCCGAGTAGGATCGTAGACCTGGTCACGGGTTCGCGACTGGACTCGACGAGTCCAGATATGGACTCGGCGAGTCTGCGCTGTTTAGCGAAAACCCTAACCGTTCAGGTTTGGGACGTATAAAAGGGACTTATTGGCCGTCATTGTTCATTTTAGCCTTCTGAGAGGAACCCTAAATCGATTGTGTGCATCTGGAGCAAGGTTAAAGGCCATTGGTGATTTTGAAGGAGTTGTTGTGCAAGGAAGAGAAGGGCTTGGCTAAAGGAACAGCAAGGGAGTCACGTTCTGAGGATTGGGGACACAGAGAGTACATCATCCAGGTAAGAATTCGAGTATACTCTGCTATGGTGATGTGTTTAGAGAATTAGGATTTATGGAACCCTTTTGTGGGTAGATTGAATGTTACCCTAGTCCCCCAAATGATTGTAACCCTGTATTGGGACCTTTGGAGGTCCAGAATGTCCCATGCCTGTGCATTTCGGGAATTGACGAAGGTTTTGGATTGGAATCCTTATTCCTTAGGTCAATATGTAAATTATAAGTCATGGGGTGTATCATGAGCATCGAAATGAGGACCTTACATGATGGATCAGTCTAGGAAGGCCAGACCTATGAATGGTCGGAGCAGTTCTGACCTTAGGAAGCAGTTTGAGCGGTTGCATGGCATGGACTCGCTGAGTCTGATGAACAGACTCGGCGAGTAGCTTGAAGAATAACTGGGACTCGTCGAGTTGTTCTTCAGACTCGGCGATTTGAGTCGGGGTGGCCCCGCGATTCTTCCAGGAGTAACTCGTCGGGTCAAGGAGGATACTCGACGAGTAGAAGGGGAATCTTAGAGGATTGGAGGACGTCTAGACTCGCCGAGTCGCCATGGCACTCGCCGAGTCCGGTCGAGTTGACCGTTGACCGTTGACCGTTGACCAAAGTTGACCAATGTGTGACTTCTTAGGGTCAGTTAACTTAGAAGATAAAAGTGTTAATAAGAGATATATGATGTTATAGGGAGTTTGTAGCTCGACGGATCGAGCACGAGTGATTTCAGGATTTGCTAGCTTTCAACATTTACGAAGTGAGTCTTCTCACTATACTGTACCCAGAAGGGTTTGACTGTGTGACCGGAAGGTCGGATATGATATATGATATGTATGCTATATGTGGTAAGTTAATTGTTATGCGTGCTATGTATGTTATGTGGGCCGGAAGGCAATATGTTATGGGCCGGAAGGCGAATATGTTATGGGCCGGAAGGCGTTGTGTTGTGGACCGGAAGGTCAGGGCCTGGAAAGGCGTATGTGCGTAAGTTGTATATTGGGGAACTCTCTAAGCATTTATGCTTACAGTTGTTATGCATGTGTTTCAGGTACTAGCGAGGACCGTGGGAAGGCGCCGGCGTGATCGATACACACTGAAGGATGTTTTTATGATCTTGGGATTTAGACAATTTGTATTTGCCATGACACTTAAATTAGTTATGCCTTGTTTTGAATGGAAATACTTTATTTTTAAAATGAAAACTTTGTTTGAAAAATTTACGTTGTTACACCCAATCACGAAACCCTAGTAATTTACGGAGACAAACCTAGCATGAACCTTCGCCTCATCTCGTGCATCAAGGCACAAAAACATCTACAAAAGAACAACTTGGCGTTCCTGGCTCACATAGTTGATAAGACTAAGGAAGAGGTTAACGTTCAAGACATTCCCGTAGCATGTGAGTTCCCAGACGTGTTTCCTGAAGATCTTCCAGGAGTACCCCCGGAGAGACAAGTGGAATTTCGAATCGACCTCGTTCCAGGATCAACTCCTCTCGCTAAATCACCCTATCGATTAGCTCCTGCTGAGATGCAAGAATTATCCAGCCAACTCAGCAAACTCTTGGACAAAGGATTCATCCGCCCTAGTTACTCGCCATGGGGAGCTCCAGTCCTCTTTGTCAAAAAGAAGGACGGATGTTTTAGAATGTGCATCGATTACAGAGAGTTAAATAAACTCACTGTCAAAAATCACTACCCACTCCCACGAATCGATGATCTATTTGACCAGCTCCAAGGAGCTAGTTATTTTTCTAAGATAGATCTACGGTCCGGGTATCACCAACTCAAAGTCCGGGAAGAGGATGTTCCAAAAACCGCTTTCTGAACTCGCTATGGACATTATGAATTTTTCATAATGCCCTTCGGTCTGACAAATGCCCCTGCTGCATTTATGGATCTAATGAACCGAATCTTTCGACCATTCCTCGACAACTTTTTCATTGTTTTCATCGACGACATCCTCGTCTATTCCCGAAGCGAAGAAGAGCATGGCCAACATCTCCGACAAATCCTAGTAACGCTGCGATCGGAGAAGCTATACGCAAAACTCTCCAAGTGTGAGTTCTGGCTCCGGAGTGTGAACTTCCTAGGTCATGTAGTTAGCCAAGATGGAATTCATGTGGATCCCTCTAAAGTCAAAGCGGTTGAAGGATGGGCAATCCCGACAACACCTACGGAAATCCGTCAATTCTTGGGTCTAGCAGGCTACTATAGGAGATTCATTCAAAACTTCTCTAAGATCGCCAAACCACTTACCTCGCTTACACAAAAGGGCGTACCATTCAAATGGACGGACAAACAAGAAGCTGCATTCCGAACCCTGAAACAAGCTCTCTGTAGCGCCCTGGTACTATCGCTACCGGAGGGAACGGAAGATTTCGTGGTCTACTGTGACGCGTCGAATCAGGGCTTAGGTTGCATTCTCATGCAGCGTGGAAGGGTGATAGCTTACGCATCTCGCCAACTAAAGATGCCCGAAGTAAATTATACAACCCATGACCTGGAATTGGGAGCCGTGGTCTTCGCTCTGAAAATTTAGAGGCACTACCTATATGGTACGAAGTGCACCATCTTCACGGACCACAAAAGTCTCCAACTCATCTTGAACCAGAAAGAGTTGAACATTAGGCAAAGAAGATGGGTTGAATTATTAAACGATTACAAGTGTGAGATCAAGTACCACCCAGGCAAGGCCAACGTGGTAGCCGACGCATTAAGTCGGAAGGAGTACTCAAATCGTCGTACAAAAACTCTCTCTATAACCATTCAATCTCACCTAGTCACTCAAATTGCGGTAGCCCAGTCGGAGGCCATGAAAGCGGAAAACAGGGCAAGCGAAGCGTTGCGTGGGATGGAGAAGAACCTAGAGGCAAAGGAGAATGGAGTATACTTCTTCATGAACCGTATTTGGGTCCCTAAAATCGGAGGATTTAGGGAGGTAGTTATGAAGGAAGCCCATAAGACGCGATACTCCGTTCATCCTGGTTCAGACAAGATGTATTTGGATATTAAACAACACTACTGGTGGCCTAACATGAAGGCAGAAATTGCTACCTATGTTAGTAAGTGCCTTACGTGTGCCAAGGTAAAGGTGGAATACCATAAGCCCTCAGGGTTATTACAGCAACCGGTAATTCCTGAGTGGAAATGGGAGGGGATTTCTATGGATTTCGTGACCAAGCTACCCAAAATGTCCGATGGACTAGACACCATATGGGTAATAATCGACCGACTGACGAAGTCTGCCCATTTCCTGCCAATCAAAGAATCCTACAAGATGGAGAGATTGACGCGTTTATACATTCGAGAAATCGTAAGACTCCACGGAGTACCAGTTTCTATTATCTCGGATAGGGACAGTAGGTTCACGTCACGTTTTTGGCAATCACTCCATAAGGCAATGGGAACTCATCTCGACATGAGCACCACTTATCATCCGCAAACGGATGGTCAAAGAGAACGAACCATCCAAACGCTCGAAGAGATGCTCCGCGCATGCGTGATAGACTTTGGGAAGTCTTGGGATACCCACATACCTTTAATCGAATTCTCGTATAACAATAGTTATCATTCGAGCATCAAGGTCGCTCCTTTCGAAGCACTATATGGGTGTAAGTGTAGATCACCGTTATGTTGGGCTGAGGTAGGTGATACCCAACTAGCAAAAACACATACATCAGACAAGGCACTAACAGGACCGGAGATCATTCGTGAAACCACGGAAAAGATCGTCCAAATCAGAGCTCGATTACAAGCATCGCGCGACCGACAAAAGAGCTACGCCGATAAACGACGAAAGCCCTTAGACTTTCAGGTCGGGGATCGAGTATTGTTGAAAGTCTCACCCTGGAAAGGGGTTATTTGTTTCGAAAAATGGGGAAAACTGAACCCACGATACATTGGACCTTTTGAGATCGTCGCCCGAATAGGTCCAGTGGCGTATAAGCTGCAGCTACCCGCAGAGCTAAACATTGTTCACCCCGTTTTCCATGTCTCTAATCTAAAGAAGTGCCTATCGGATGAAACACTCGTCATTCCCCTTGACGAGATCGAAATAAATGAGAATCTCCTGTTTGTTGAAGAGCCGGTTGAAATCATGGACAGGGAGGTGAAGCGTACTAAGCAAAGTCGCATCCCGATCGTGAAAGTACGGTGGAACGCGAAGCGTGGGCCAGAATTCACGTGGGAACGCGAGGATCAAATGAAGCAAAAGTACCCTCACCTATTTTAGCATTCTCAAATCTAGCTTTCAAACAGAATTTCGGAACGAAATTCCCTCTAACGGGGGGATGATGTCACAACTAGAAATTTTTTGTCTTGTAATCACTACACTCAAGTAAAATGTAGAATCAAAAACTCAAAGAGCATGTATGATGCTTACTCTATGACAACAAAATTTCAATCAAATACACCATAAAAGTGCTACAAATAGTCAATAAGCAATTGGAAACCCTAGAAGTTCTTGTTTAGGTCCATTTTGGACTAGGACTTCCTTATTGGACTCAATGGGCCAATAAGCTTCCAATTTGACTATCATGGGATTAGAACCTTTAAATGGGCTCTAATTGGACCCACGTTTATTTATTTCAACATTTTGGGCCATATTGGGCCTACAATGAAATAAATTAAATATTATGAATCATAATTAACTCAAACTAGCCCAACAAAGTGTAAAAATCATATTATATTTTTATTTGGGCCAAAAATCATCCAACCTAACTCTAATATTGGGCTTAGGGGCATTAAAGCCCAATACTCTCTTTTTCTTTCCAAAATTCGGCCGAAGACAAGCCCAAGAAGAAAGGAGTTGACTTCTTCATGCCACCTCATTTATGTCCACCATACTTCCATGCATGGACCAACATACATCTATGTATGTCAACTCAACCCTCTCTTCTTCTTCCCCTCTCTCATTCTCGGCCGAACACCCTCCTACACTCACCAAAAAATTCATTCCAAACCTCTCTAAATCTTGAAGAGCATTCCTCCATCCCTCTCCTAAAATTTTCATGATTTAAAGGCATTCCAAGGAGATTTTTGACCAAAAATCACCCTCCAAGTGAAGGTTATACTAAATTCTATGATCTAGGTTCCTTGATCTATCAAAAATCTCTTCTTAACTCATGAGAAATCATGATCTTGTATCTTAGAAACACCTCAAGGCCGAGATCATCATCAAGGGGTGCTAGGGCCGAAAATCACCAAACTTTCTTCCATTTCTCCTCCAAAACTGAAACCACACCCTAAGGTGAGCTTCATACCCCCTTATTTTTGGTTTTTATAAGTTTTGTGGGGGGGGGGGGGGAATACAAGCAAATGTGTAGATGTATCATTATGTGTATGCCTTGTATGATTTCTATGTTTATTTACATACTTTTGTGTGTTTATGGTGTTGAAACTAGTGAAAAGGACCTAAAAATCGAGATTTGTGTTATGATGCATGAAACAAGTGCTAAAACATATCATTATACATAAGTCATTACTAGAAAAATAACCAAGTTGGTTTAGATGAACATCTTGGGCTAAAAATCACATTTTTGGACTTAAAATGCTAAGAATATGAAATTTAAGGGCCCAAAATGTCAAAATACAAATTCTGGAGGTTATGAAGTGTCAAAACAGGTTCATAAAGGAATTTTTCCAGAAATATACACTTTAGAATGTTTAAAATGTAAATTTCTAAACTTAATGGGCTAAAAATGAACTTTTCGGCCCAATAGGGCCCAATATGCGAAATTTTCCAATTTGAGGGGCTGAAACTGTGTTTTTCCGTAAAACAGTGGACTACTAGTGTTCCAAGTCCTTTTCAAAGATTAAAAATGCATTTCATAATTAAAAAGGACCAAAGTTGCAAAAATTTTCCAATTTGGGCCAAATGTGTAAAAATTGCGAAAAGAGAGGTTACAGCCGAGAAAACTGTATTTTGAGGGACTAGAACTGTTTTCAACTAAAAATGTGCTGAAAAATATCAATTTCAATAAGTTTTGGTGTTAGAATGCCAAGAAAAATGGTTTAAGGACTAAACCGGAAATTAATTTATTCAAAGTGTTGAAAAAGTAAATTGACAAAATAAAGAGGGGTTGTAAACAGAAAAATTTCAATGTTAATTCAATACATCCGTTGTGATCAAATATTGACACTACGACTACCGACGAATTACAATACACAACAACACCAAAAATCATTATCAAACGAATTGATTCGGTCTCGAATCAATAACAATCCGAAACTACTAACACGACGACAACTCGATACATACACGGAAAATTTTGGAATTCAATACACACGTGAGAGTGCACAGACGTCGATACACCATCTTTGGGCCCAAAAGTGTAAAATCTTGTTTGTTGGGCCTAGCTAGCCCAATGACCTGATCTTTAGGCCCGAAGACATCAACCTTACGAGTTGTTGGGTCTTACATGATCCAACACAGCGTAAAAGGACTTTCAATGGCAACGTGCTGCTGGTCCCCAAGGGTCCTTCGGTACTGCTAGCAAAGTCGAGAATTCACCAATGCGAGTTGGGCTAAGGGCCCTTCGCATTCACTATAGCCTTGAACGACGTAGGGAATTACCTGGGGCTTCGCACTCACTTTTTCCCCTCGGTCGTGGGGCTGCATGAGTCCGGGTGGTTGGGTTAAGTGAATAGTGCGAGCGACGCCTAAGGGAATCGTTTGTACGGTTGTCAACTGGTCATTTTCATTAATGTACGTTTACAACAATTCACAATCCACAATTAATCCAACGTCCCCGGAGCTCAACGAATACACCTGTCGTAACGAAATAACGAAACATAAAATTATTTAATGCAAAGTAATGGGAAAACGTCGGGTTTTCCTAGGATTTTCAATTATTACACCTACGAATTACATATCGAGTTTTACAAATCGTACTCTTACATTTATAGAAACAAACAAGCATACTTTCGGATCTTCACACCTTTTATACTATACAATTTTCAGAAAATATCGGATTTTCTGGTGGTTTTCAAAACGATACAAAACATTGGATTTCAAACATTACTTATGAACTCACCAACATTTCATATCTTGACGTTTTTCAAAATACTTGTATTCTCAGGTAACAGATAAAGTGAAGGAAGAATTGTACTCTATGACGTTTTGCTGTTGTTTAATTAATATCGAACAATTTACTTATGGGAATGTAATATTTTGAAACTATGTACTGAATGTAAATGCTACCAGTTGTAATATTCCAATGTTTGGTATTGTATGATGTTATGTTTCATGTATATTCATTGTGATGGTATTCAATTGAGTCACGACAGCCCCCGGACGTTTCCGCCGTCTGGTTCGGGGGTGTGACAAAAAATCAGCAGTTCACTAAACCTCCATCTAACCGAAACTTCAACCCTCAAAACGATCAACCTCGATACCCCCAAACACCCTCACCATCTACACAACCTATGAACACACATCAAGCCAAGGAGGTACCACAGTTTTCCAAGCCAACTGACTCTGGTCCCTCGACCGAAGTTAAATATGATTCTGTTATTTGTCATAAATGCAACAAAGATGGTTTGAAAAAGCTGGAATTTGCATGTTGGCAACTGCTAATGAAGATGGTTTGACAAAGCTGGAAAAGAACTAATGTTTCATGGCCAAAGACAAAACACCAAGCATTGTCAAGCAAGTAAAACTCATGATTCAAACTCTTCATTCTAGCATGCATGATTGTCAACCCTTCTTAGATAAACTTAATGAGACTTGTGTTGCCGTCCTTTTAGACTATAACAAAGCCCTAGATGAGAAGAACATAGCGTCCCAAGAAATGCTCCATGTAAGAGGATGACTTGAAGACAAAAGACTAAAAGTAGCCATGTTAGAAAAAGACCTAGTGTTAGAAAAGGATGCAAGAATGTTATGTGAAACCCAATTAGGAATAGCTTTAGATCAGAGGGATTTAGCACGAAAAGAAATTATACGTTTGAATTTGTTAATTGAAAATTTGTTCACTGAAAGCAAAGCCATTGAAAATCTTGTTAATAATGGAACCATAGACAATACATACATTTGGGTTTGGTCCAATGGGTACTGCACTGCAAAGGACTCATCACCTCGGTTTAACAAAGACCGTCCCTATGTCTCTCCCGAAGATAACAGAGCCCATTTCGGTCGACTTCACAATCCAGGTAATAATTGTTTCATCAAGGAAATTCTTCCTGAAACCTTAGATCATCCATGTGATCAAATACCCGTCATTGGCAT
Organism: Lactuca sativa; assembly: GCF_002870075.4. Classification (NCBI taxonomy): domain Eukaryota; kingdom Viridiplantae; phylum Streptophyta; class Magnoliopsida; order Asterales; family Asteraceae; genus Lactuca; species Lactuca sativa. Next base: position 130,158,807 of record NC_056631.2, read on the forward strand.
ATTATATCCAAACTCTCAGACTTCATCAGTTTTCGATGAGGAAATCCTTGTTGAAGGACCCAAAGTTCTTGTGAACTATCCAATTTTGCCCTCAGACCGCAGTCCCCCAAACTGTAGTCTTGAACCGCGGTTACCATCCATTAGGTGTCCCACTAAAGAACTAACCTTGACTTACTATGAAGTAGTCCAGTCTTCTTTACCACATACCGCAGTCAAGAGCACTTTGACCATTCATCTAATTCTTCATGAATTGCCCATAGAAAATTTTGAATATGCTCAATGCTCTCAGGGTCCTGTATCTTTTAGTTCAAACAACTCAATTCCTCATCTTCAAAAAGAGTCAAATTTTTCTAGGAAACCTCAGTTAAACCTCACTGACTGTGGTTCCCCAAAAACTCAGGCAAAACAAGCTTTCAAAGAGGAACCCAAATCTTGTGAAAAAAAAGGCAAATTCTTTCAAAAAACAAAACCAAAATCTCAACACAAATGGGTCCTGAAAAACATGTTATGCCAAATCAGTCTTAAAAAAACACCCCAATCAAGAAAACAGACAAAAAGGAATGTACAGTTCCAATGGTTTTCTCAAAATCTCTTGACAAGTCCCAAAATAGTGTCAAGTCTTTTCATAGATATCATTTTCAAAACTATTCCTCAGATGACCCAAAATGGAAAGGAATTTTGCCAACTCCTACACTTTTAAAGTCACGTCAATTTGATAAAAGATGAAAACATAGGAGGAAGTCCAATGCCCAAAATTTTTCAAATCCCAAGGTCAACCCAGTCAAATCTCATTCTTGGATATGTCACAAGCCTCACACCACACCCTTTAGACCGCTAACCAGCTAGAGTGTCTGGCTAAATGAAAAAAATCTTACCTTTGGATATTATCATCAGAAAAGGCCAAAACAAAGTCCAACCTCATAACTTTCAGAAACCTCGTAACTTTCAAAAACCTCATAACTCTCAAAAGACCGCAAAACACCCAGGTCTAGGTCTTAAAGTTAATACAAAACTTGTCCCCACATTCCATGTTCGTGTATGTAGGAAGAATTTACTTGTAACCCCGGGCTCCAAACTTGTTAGGGTTCCCAAAGTAACCATGTAATTTTCAGGCTTTGTGCAAGGAGGAACAAGAAGAGGAGTGGTTGATCGATAGTGCCTGCTCCTTGCACATGACGGGAAGGTTAGAATACCTTCGGGATTTTAGGGTTTTATATAATGGAGGACATGTCACCTTTTGTAACAATGCAAACAGTATCATCCGAGGTTATGATGTATTAATAATAGGAAATTCTTTAATACAAAAGGTTTCTTACGTAGAAGGCCTCAAGTATAATCTCATAAGTGTAGGAAAACTATGCAAAGCAGGTTATCGGGTTGAGTTTGATAATGAATACTACTACACCATGACTAGCGATAGAAGCACTTGTTTGATCAAATCAAAGTCTGAAGGGACCATGTATCCTTTGGATGTCTCATTGATCATTAGGAAACTACAATTATGTTTTCTGTCCAAAGCAGTATCCGAAGTTAGCTGGTTGTGGCACCGCAAGCTAGCTCATCTAAATTTTCGGTACATCAACAACCTTCTCATAGAAGAACCCGTCTGAGGCCTCCTAATTCTGAAGTACAACAACGAAACACTCTGCCCTGCTTGTGAGTGTGGCAAACAATCTAAGGGAAGCCATCCACTTGTCATTGACTCGTCTATTTTTGAACCGAACCCTAGAGCTACTGCATATTGATCTTTGCAGTCCATCTACCATAACCAGTCTCCATCACAGAAAGTATATACTAGTTATAGTTGATGACTTTACTCGTGTCACAGGTATCTTCTTCCTCAGAATCAAATTTGAAACACCGCAGGTCCTGATAAACTTCATAAAAATAAATTGAACTCCAAATCAAGCTACCAGTTCGTAGAATCCGAAGTTACAACATAACCGAGTTCACTAATCATCTCTTGGATAGTTTCTTGGTTTCCAAAGGTATTAGTCACAACTTCTCTGCTCCCTACACACCGCAACAAAATGGAGTAGTAGAGCGAAGAAATTTTACTCTGGTTGTGACAACCCGAACCTTTTCCCGTTAACATTAGTCAAATTCCGTTAAATAAAATTTTAAATTTTATTTGTTCTGTTACAATCTTTTGTCTTGGAAAATCATTAATTTATATAATTAAATTTTTTTATATAAGATTCGGAGCCAAAAATCGCGCAAAAACCCGAGTTTTCTTTGAAAATCAGTAAAAATCGGCCTGATTAGTGTTCACGGCCGTGAACCCGATCACGGCCGTAAACCTGTTCACGGTCGTGAACCCGATCACGGGCATAAACCTGTTCACGGTTGGAACACCCTACCACCGACCATACCCCTAGCCTATATATACGTGACTCCTACCCTTATTTATACTTTTCTGGCCGCGAACACCCTTTCTCTCTCTAAAAATCATCACCCGAAAACACAAGATTTCTCTTCATCTATCACTCTATCCGCCTTAGAACTCATTTTGGAGCATCAAAACATCCATTTTTCATCAAATCAAGCATTGTTGTTCTTTAGTTCACGGCCGTTTGCCCTTCAAATCTTCATATTTCACCAAGAACACCAAGAACAGGTCGTAAGCCATTCAAAGACCGTTCACGACCGACAACAGTTCACGGCCACAACAATCCCTAAGCCGTGAACTTGGCTGAAAACCCGCTTTTTCCGATTCAATCGAGTCCTGATAACATTCCTAAACCAAAAGCAAGTGTTTTTCCAACACTATAAATTAATGGTTTTATTAATAAAAATGCATATATGTGTTTAATTATTATTAGGATTCCGTTAGCTTTGCGTACAACAAACTCGAGGGTCATCATATCTAGTCTCATTGTCCGGCACATACATACAACCAACAGTGAGTTCATACCACTATGCTTTTACTATTTTAACGTTTTCAGGGGGAATACAAGTAAAAGCACAAGTAATCGATGTTTAAAAATATAATTTAATTATTATATTTCCTTATTGCTAACATACATTTGAACGCAGAACTTACTAAATTTGAACTACAAACAAACGTACTATTTTCATAAGGATACATGTTAATAACAAAAACGGGTTTTCATAGTAATATTCGTGAATTCGTTAAGAGAACTACATTGTAAGACACGACTTCTAGGAAGTCTACTCCTTAGGAACCAGAGTCTCCTGGAGCGAGAGCGTGATTTTGTGTATAGATCTATACGGGACTGACAATCCCGCACCTTGACTATTAGCTACAGTCAACCGAGGGTGACAAACGTCATTTTAGTTTACGACGTCTGAAGTACGTCTTAGTTTTTATCGTCCATTAGCATGGTTATAAGAACTCACATGGGAAACAACGACTCGTTCACGTAATAATATACTTAACAAACAGTCATCAGGGTTAATAACTAAGGGATTGCTTAGTATATACATGAGGGTGATATAAAATTAACATCCGACATGTAGTGGGATGTGTGACTTCCACCTCATTCCTTGTTCCTTGTTTGGTTGTGGGCTTAGGGTGGAATCACCTAATCGATTGTCTGTTCGATCTAGATTTCTATAACTCATATGTACTAAGTGATCACAGGAGAGTATTAACAACACTTTCAGTATATTGAACAATACGTTTTCAGCTAGTTTTATTTTATGTAATAAAGCTATTATATTTTACTGGTAGTAGGTAGGGTTTTCATTCAGAACAATGCTTTAACAGCATAAGTATGGAAGATACTCGTACTTTTCAATTTTGGAACAGTTATGACAACAACTTACACTTAGGGAAAATATAGGATTTTCCAGGACAACATCAGTACTTTACAAACGATCAATTTATCATTCAACTAACAAATATTCATTAATAATTCTATAATTCCTTAGTGTAACGTCCCAAAATTCAAGACTAAAAATTTCTTTTAATAAAACATTACTTAAAGTAAAATCATCAATTCCAAACATAATCAGAGTATTAATTTCCAAAATACATATCCGTTATCAGAGTAAAATATTCCCAGGCTGTCTGGTCTATGGTGTGTGCCATGCGATCACCCCGAGCTCTTCCCTCTGCTACCGGATGTACCTGAAACCAAAACTAAAAACCATAAGCAAGAAGCTTAGTGAGTTCCCCACCCTACCACATACCATGCATAAGCATATACTGCACATACTGGGCCATGCCCGCTATTCTGGGCCTCGCCCCTACCTCGGGCCTCGCCCGCTACAACGGCCCCGCCGTTCCAGGCCCCACCTCGCTTCGAGCCCCGCTCGGATACAGATCTGTTTCACTTAGGCCTGGCCTATCACAGGTCCTCGCCCGCAAACATATAATAAATCATAAAGATATCACAACACATAAGCTAAACACATACTAACGAATCCTGTCCAAAGGTCTCTCCTATTCTGAGTCATGGAACCCCGTCCATGCTCCTACTGGTAGCAAGATACCGGCCCCGCCCACAATCACTCCTTCCCTAACTTGGGCCTCGCCCCTGATCTGCTGCTAATGAGATGTGGAATACCATCCACACTCCGCTAATGGTGAGATACGGGACTTTGCCACACTCACCTCCCTACCAGGCACATACAAGTATCACACAGACAACAAGTATAAACTATCACATAAACCATTCCTTGGGCACTCGCCCGCTATCATTGGACCTCGTCCTGAATATCATACTAGCATACTGTGCCTAGGGCTAACCCCTGGGTCTTCTTAATCATAACTACATGGGCTGGCATTGTGGCCGTAGACCCATTCACACAAAAGGGAAACTCACTTGCACTGGCTGAACTCGCTGATGATCCCACTAGCTGCTGACCTGCAACACTCTGAACTCCTGCTCCACTAGCTCCCCGAGCTACCAATATCAATGCAACACTTAGTCTAACTGACCCCCGAAAGACAACCAAGTCAACTCTGGTCAAAGTCAAAGTCGTGGTCAAAGTCAACCTCCCAGGTCAACCCTACTCGCCGAGTCAACCTACTGACTCGCCGAGTTCATAAGTTTAGAGTCCTTCCATTCGCGACTCGACTCGCCGAGTCAGTCCATGACTCGCCGAGTCTACCGATTTCCGAGTCCTGACCTGTCCAACTCATCGAGTCTCCACTCGACTCACTGATTCGAGTCTCAACTCGAACGGTTTGGGGGGTTTTGCGACCTAACTCGCCGAGTCCAAGAACAGACTTGCCGAGTCCAAGACAACCTTCAATAGACTCGCCGAGTTGTTCTTCAAACTCGCCAAGTTCCTGCCTAACTTCATCCGACTCAACGAGTTGTTCATCCCACTCGTCGATTTCCTCCTCATCTTCATGCTACTCGCTGAGTCCACTCAAAGGACTCGCTGAGTCCATTCAGATCTACATATATGCAGAGGGCTTTTGAGTCATGCATGGACTCCAAATTATAGATCTACCCTTCACAAGCCTATTCCTCACGTAAAGTTGCAAACTTTACGTGTAGCGAAGGAGATCTAGTCTAAATACACCATAAACTAGGGTTTAAGGCAAAGAGGGTCCAAAATCAACTCAAGGACAGATACTTTATTCTTCACAAGGCCAAAATATTCTTTGATCCGAAGTAGCAACTTCAGATCTGGCTTCTAACTCAATTGGATAGCTAATCATGGCTAAAAAGCCCCAAAACTCACAACTATAGTAGATCTAAAGAAGGGAAACGACTTAATACCTTCAATACCTCAGAAAGGTTCCCGAAACTTCAGATCTAAGGTCAATCCTTGAAGCTTCAATGTTTCCCCTCTTTCTTCTTCCTTCAAATCACCCAAAAATGGCTTGGAAGCTTGAATGCACAACAATGGAGACTTAGGGTTCGTATTATGGGTTAGAGAGGAAGTAAAGGAACCCTAGGCTACAAGTCCCGAATTTAGGGTTTTCCTCATACAGACCAGACTCACCGAGTCCCCTTGGCCGACTCGCTGAGTCGGTCACTTACTCCTCGACCCGGATCCCGCTCGAACTTGCCGAATTCCTCCTTGGACTCGTCGAGTCGTCTCTTAAACTTAGGGTTTCCTTTCCTTTCTTGGCCTTCCTAACTTTGGGTGTTACACTTAGTTTATGCATCCGGGTTACGTATGAAGAATATTCGATAGGCCGTGGAATGTGTGGTTTCTGCCTCATTCCCTGTTCCTTGTTTGGTTGTGGGTTTAGGGCAGATCCACACAATTAACTGTCTGTTCGATATTGGTTTATATATAGATAGTGTAAGCATAGTGGTTATAGAAGGAATTGGTATTATCATACTTTTACAAATAGAATATTAGATTTTCTTGGGGAACACTTTCAACAGATTTCAAAGGACCAATACAGTCAATTTTGTAAGTATCTAGTGAATACTTCAGGGTTATGTACATGAGGATCCGACAACCAGTGGAATGTGTGGCCTCCGCCTCATTTCCTGTTCCTTGTTTGGTTGTGGGCTTAGGGCAGAACCACACAATCGATTGTTTGTTTGATTTGGATTGTATATGATATGTATACACTAAGTACTCGCAGAAGGAAATTGGTACAAATATTTTTACTTAACATCGATTACATCAGAAATTATAAGGTTTTTAGGAGAAACACAGCGTACTTTTCAAGAACATAGAACCTGTTTTCTAAAACAAAATTCTTATGAACTCACCAGCTTAAATGCTGATAGTCTTTCATAACCTAATTGTATTCTCGGCACACTAGTAGACACATACACACAGGGTCCAAGAAGATGCAACATAGTAGCTTCGAGTCTTTACTTGTTATTTACTTTTGGAGTCAGTCATATATGATTCGAAAACAATGTAAACTTTATTCTATAAATACAATGGTTGTGGTTGCTTTGATTACTATTACTCAATTCTTGTGATACTATACATGACGTCCTCCGCCCACGAACGTTTCCGCCATTCCGGTTTGGAGGTGTGACATTGGTAGAAGCAGCCAGATCTATGTTAAACTTTGCAAACCTTCCTTTATACTTCTGGTCCGAAGTAGTGGCAATGACATGCTTTGTTCAAAACCTAAGCATTATCTGCTACTAATCATCAATTACCTCGTTTACATGTCATGAAAAAAGTACACCCTTCGGGTCAAATCATCGGAAACCCATCCGCTGGCATACAGACTGGATCTTTTCATGATCTTACGGACCACTGCTACTATGCAATCTTTATGTCCGCATTCATGTAACAACCAAAAATTTCAACCAATTTAAAATTTTCGAAAACAACTCGATTCCATTAAAGTTATTACAAAAAGGTTTTCATTACAGTTTATTTTAAGTATTCCCAGAATCTCATCACAACATAAACACGAGGAGCGGTACGATCATGCCTTTGCCTTGCCACGGTCTCCTGAAGAACCTGAAAAACATAAAACCACAACTGTAAGCCCGAAAGCTTAGTGAGATATCCCCAGAATACCAACCACATATACCATACACGCATACCATGCCATAACATATCTGATCACAGAACAACCATGCACTTCGGGTCTACTGTGGGACTGGTCCGCCGCACCGGCCAACAGTCCATCTGGTCCACCCTCCGAGTATAGCCATATACCTCGAGTCTACAATGTGATTGGTCTGCCGGCACCGGGCCTTCAATCCACCTGGTCCACTCTCCGAATCTAACCACATACATCGAGTCTGCAGTGTGATTGGTCCGCCTGCACCGGGCCTTCAATCCACATGGTCCACTCTCTGAGTCTACAGTATGACTGGTCCGCCCGCACCGGGCCTTCAGTCGGCCTGGTCCACTCTCCGAGCCTCGGCACGTCTGGTCCGCCCTCTTGGGGCCTACAGCCCATCCAGACCGCTCGATGGGCCTTCGGGACAACCGGTCCGCCCTGGGTATCTTGGCCTACAGCACAAAGCAGGACCCGCCTCAACCCAACTCCAGTCCAAACAACCATGTGCACATAAACATACAATCATATAGCAATTCATAGTCAACAAGCCGATCAAACAGATCACATAACATATCATCATCCTAACCAGGATACCGACCTAACCGGTCACTAGCATAACATCACCCTACCTCTCGGGATACCTATCTCAACCAGGTCCCTAACATATACCATCCTCGCTATCAGGATGCAAGCATATCAAAGCAATAACATAACAACAACTACCCGGATCTCAATCCGATAAGGGCCGGCCTTGGTGCCTTAGACCCTGTTGATATAGTGAGGATAACTCACCTCGAAATTGTCGGCTGAAAGGATAAGATCCCGCTACTCCAAACTCCGACACGAACTCCTCCACTGAACAACAACAAAGCACAGAACTCATTAGATACCCATGATTACCAAAATACCCCTGGGAGACAACTGTTCAACCCTTGAACAAAGTCAAAGTCAACCCCTGACTGACTCTGGTTGCCGAGTCAACCCGATGACTCGCCGAGTCCCCAAGCTCAGAACTTCCCTCAATCCGCGACCTAACTCGCCGAGTCACCCCGAGACTCGCCGAGTCCAACAACTCTGAGTCCACTCGCACACAGCTCACCGAGTCATCCCTTGACTCACCGATTCTCGACTCAACCAGAAAATATTGGGAATCTTCGACAAGACTCGCCGAGTCCAAGAACAGACTCATCGAGTCTGAGGCTATCTTCAACCTACTCGTCGAGTTGTTCTTCCAACTCGTTGAGTTCCAGGCCATCTTCATCCAACTCATCGAGTTCCAGTTCGTCTTCAAGCAACTTGTCGAGTCTACCCATGTGACTCGCCGAGTACCACCGGTCTGAATCCATACAGAAGCATTCCAGGGCATGCAATTGATCCAAAACATAGATCTAGCCTCCTACAACCCATCCATCACGTAAAGTGGAAAACTTTACGTGAATCCAAAGAGATTTAGGCCTTTTACACTTTAGGGCTAGGGTTTGGGACATGATAGCTTCACTACACACTCAAACACCGGGACTTTCAGGCATTCCAACCCTTCTTCATTCCAGATCTGAGGTAGCAACCTCAGATCTAACCTCTAAAGTCCAAAACACCAAAAGATATGATCTCTAACACCCCCAAAATGAAGAATCTAGACAATAGCAGCTCAAACAATGAAATGATACCTCAAAAGGAAGCTCTCAGGAATGATCAACCCGAATCCTTGCAAAGCCCTTTGATCTAAGCCTTTTCTTCTTCAAGATCTCTTCAATAACCACCTCTCCAAGCTCCAATTCACTCAACAATGGGGTTTATCCACGAAATTAGGGTTTCTGGAACTCAAGGGATGATAAGGAGGCTGGGGAGGAAACATAATGCTCTTTATATAGGGCTCAACCTCCAGATTTAGGGTTTTCTCCATTCAGCGCCTACTCGCCGAGTCCATCTTACTGACTCACCGAGTCGGCCACTTAACACGCGACCAAGTCGCGACTCTACTCGCCGAGTCCACCCATGGACTCGCCGAGTTCCCCTTCCAATTTTACTCTTTTTGCCCTTCAACTATACTCTTGCTATTCCGGGATGTTACAATTCAAGCCTCGATCCATCAAGGAAGCTCTTTTGGAGCTTGACTAGAGAACTGCCATGAAAGAAGAATTAGCACACTTTGAAAGAAATAAAGTGTGGAAACTTGTTCCGAAGCCAAAAGGTCACACTATTGTTGGAACAAGATGGGTGTACAAAAATAAACTTAATGAATCTGGTGCGGTTGTATGAAACAAGGCAATATTAGTTGCTAAGGGGTATAGTCAACTAGAAGGTGTTGACTATGATGAAACTTATGCTCCCGTAGCCAGGATGGAAGCAATACGCATCTTTTTAGTGTATGTGGCACACAAAAATATTAAAGTACATTAAATGGATGTAAAAAGTGCCTTCCTGAATGGAGAACTAAAGGAAAATGTTTACTTGCAACAACCTACAGGCTTCGAAAGTCAAGGTTTCCAAGATTATTGTTTCAAGCTTGAGAAAGCAGTCTATGGTCTTAAGCAAGCACCAAGGGCATGGTATGAGACTCTCACTGAGTTTCTTGTTATGTCCGGATATAAAATAGGTGTGATTGATCCCACATTATTTAGAAAGACAAATAGTACTAAACTTATGCTTGTCCAAATCTACGTGGACGATATCATATTCGAGTCAACAGATCAAGGTATGGTGGATGAATTCGCAATGTTCATGACCAACAAGTTCCAAATAAGCATTAATAGAGGGATTAACTTCTTTCTAGGACTCCAAGTGAAACAAACCCCTCAAGGGATATTCGTTCATCAAGAAAAATATACCTCTGAACTGTTGAAGAAATATGCAATGGATAATTGCTCCTCAACCAAGGTTCCGATGGCCTTCGGATATAAGATTTCTGCTGATCCTTTCAGAGATTCAGTGGATAACAAAACTTATAGAGGAATGATTTGTTCTTTGATGTATGTCACCGCAAGCAAACCATATATTGTGTTCACAACAGGCTTATATGCCAGGTACCAAGCTGACCCAAAGTATCACACTTAACCGCAGTCAAACAAATCTTTAGATACTTGAAAGGAAGCAAAGCTCTCGGCCTATGGTATCCTGCAGGGAACAACTTCCGCCTTCAAGCTTTCACAGATGCAGATCAGCCCGATGGAGATTGGATAGGAAAAGCACTTCCGGTGATTGTCAATTTCTTGGAGGAAGACTGGTTAGCTGGTCATCACGGAAACAAAATTGTGTTTCTTTGTCTACCGTAGAAGCCGAGTACGTGGCCACAACTAGCTTTTATTTTCAAGTCGTATGGATGAAAACTCAACTGATGGACTACGGATACAGAATGCTGCAGATATTGATTTATTGTGATTCAAAGAGAGCCATAGTGATTTCTCACAATCCTATTCGTCATTCAAAGACGAAGCACATCGAACTACGGTAACATTTCATCAAGGACCACATACTCAAAGGTAACATTGAAATAATTTTTGTCCAAACTCTAGAAAATATTGCGTATGTGTTTACAAAGGCACTTGGTGCAACAAAACTCAACAGTTTTCTTCAAATGTTAGGTGTGATGAATCTGGACCCTCAATTCTTTTTGAATTCATAGGAACTGAAGACCACCTCTGGTCTCTGTTGCGGTCCTAGTCTACTATATCTATCATACATGGTTTCAGTATACTCTGTATACTGCAACCACACATCATACTTGTATTTCATGGGTCCTTATTGTTTGTTATTTATGATCTTTTATCAAGTGTTCCTTTCAGTACCACTACCGTAGTCATATTACCATCCACCGCAATGAAGAACCAATCCACAGTAACATTTAATGATTTCTCAACATCAACTTCATAAATTCCCCGGAACATTGTGTGTTATTTAATTATTCTCATTAACTAAAGAAAAACATTCTCAATATATTCTTTTTGTAGCATACAACGTTTCATTTTCTTTCAAAATCAACTTTTTCATGTCATACAAATTTTAGGTTAAAAGACATATAATTTATTTTACCAATAAAAGAAATCTTTTACCCTTTTCTATCACATTACCTTACCCCCAAACTGTCTAATCTGTTTCAACTTCCTCGTTACCCAACGGATTTTCAACTCCCCCTCCACATGATCTTCAAATGTGGGCTGACATTTCATTAAATTCCACATTTTTTATTGAATAATAATAATAATAATTTCTTTTAATTTATTTTATTTGTGGCTAATAATGGTTAAAACCCAAGGGTTTTTAACTTTAACAGTTATAGATAGGGTAAATTCAATAAACTTTTGAGATCCAGAACTATATAAACACTTTTTCCCTTCCAAGAAAGTTTTACGCTTTCTGAACACTTCGACGGTCTTCATCTTCTTTCACTTAGTTTTTTCTGCAAGTTCTTCAAATCTTTTCAAAATGGTGAAGTCAAGTGTTTCGAAAAAACATTCAAAAGCGTCAGGGTCAGTGCATCCCACTAGTTCTGAATCAACCACGAGAAATCAATAGCAAAAAATTGCTTCGAGCAATTTTAGGGCTATTATTGAAGATCATCCATCCTACAATGAATCCATTCGCCTGATGATCATGTTCTTATCTTCTCACCCTCTGTTTGTTTCTATTGACTCATTCACAAATGTTGTTCCTCTCTCAACTCTTTTCAAGTGTGCATTCTCTGCATTTTGCCCAATCAACAATCTACAAGAAGTTAATCTGAACTTGATTGATGATTCTTTAGTCATCTTGACTAAAGAAAAGTTTCTGAATGCAATCAATCTTCATGTTCTTCCTTCCACAAGATTTTACTCTCAAAGCATGAACGACATCATCACGACTCTATACCAGATGGGATATCAGAAGAAACTGAGAGGCATTGGTGAATTCAAGAAGAACCAACTGCCTGCAGTTTGGCAATTTTTATGTCATTTCATCATCCGGAGTCACTCTGGGAGAACCGGAAGCACAGACAACATGGCTCTCAAGCTACTAGAACTGGTGTGGAGCATCTTAACAGGAAACGATGTTAACTACGGGTATATCTTGTGGGATGACTTTCTCCAATACATTCCTAAGGAGAATCCAAGGGCAGCCCCTACTGAGCTCACCTTTGCACGTTTTTGGTCTCTGTACATCCCAGACCTCCACAGGGATGCAAGCCTCCACATGCGCAATGACATCAATCTCTGCATCACCAACGATCTCAAAAGGTACACACCCTCGGAAGACCAATCTATTTTTGGACCACTTAAATGATTACCTATACACGTCTTGATATTTGTTGGACTTGAAACCAAAGAAATCACAGATCATATAGAGGCTACGGAAGGTATTGACCCCTACCTTTCTACCCCGCCTCTACCCAATAAGTCTATACTAGCCTCAATAGAACCCCATGGTTCAGTGAATACCTTAGTCCCTACTACTACTAGACAGTCAAGTCAACAACTTACCCGAAGGCTAAAGAAACTGGTGTCATCAAAGAAAGGTCACCGCAAAAAATCCAAGAAAGTTGAAACTTCCAAGAAACGCAAAACTATGGTGTCCTCATATGAAGCTCTTGCTCATCCTCAAATCCCTCCATTCAATATTGAAAAAAAGTCTGATAATGACTTCGGACCATCACTTGTACACAAAAGACGGAAGACCAACCCAAGCCCTAGACATATGGTTGACTGGACTGATACCACAATCTCTCAAAAGACTCTGGTAGTCCTTGGGGTCCCTGCAGACCTATTCGCTACAACCCTCTCCAGCTACTAAAACACAACAAGTATGCCTGTTTCATTTGATAATGGAGACTCGACCCCAATTGAATCCTAAGAGGATCTAATTGGCTCTAAACGCCCTAAGGACTCCAGGGCTTCCCATCTTCACTTCTTTGAACCACAGGAGTTGCGCTCCGTACTTCTTGTTGTCACCCAAACACTTGATACACCCTCCCAACCACAAGCCGAGGCCACACTTGACTACGGGTCAAGGAGACCAAGGAAGCTCAGGAAATCCTACTCTACTTACATTACGATTAGGTGGTTTAGGCATGGTGAGCACAAATGTGCAAGGATCCATAAAACTGGGGGACACCCCGGTGCGACCTCAAAGTTTTGATGGATATGACTCTGATGACTCCTGGATTCGGTATCAAATGAATAATGAATCCGAAGTCAAAAAGTATGAAGCTTTCTGCAGGACATTGTAGGCCTGCAAGGATCAACAAACCAAACAACAACAGAAGGAGCAGGAGATACAAACTGTTGCAAAATACTGGGCGGATGCGATCAACAACGCCAACATAGTTTCTACTATCGTCAAAGTACAAGACTAGATGACCATTATGTCCGAAACAATCTAGAAAGCTCAGAATCTTCAAGGTGGTGCAGGTCCTTCCAAGCCCCCTCTAACTACTGAAACCCACAGATCCAATGATGATGGTACATCGATTGAAGTTAGCTCCAAACCAACCTTTGGTCTAGATGATCTGGAAATGACTGAAGTAAATCAACCGACTCAATCTGATGACATCATAATGATTTCAATGAAGAAGAATCAAGTACTTCTCAACACTTCACCTCTAAGCCAAAGGAGAAGAAAAAGAAGAAGAAGTTGGCTGTCACTCGCAAGGAATTTCTATATCTTCCAGAGAAAGTGGACAATATTTTAGCTGCAGTCACAACCTCGCAACAAACTGAAGTTGCTGGTCCGCAGTCCATTGCTGAGCGGGTGGAATGTTTAGAAACACAGGAACGACTGGCTACTGAAAGAATCTCACTCAAAGTTGAAATGGGTATTAGAGCCTTGGAACACAATAGAATCGCAGACCACAAAGAATTCCTAGCCACAACTGAACGTCTAACTGAAGAAGTCTCCGCAATCAAAACAGAACTTTAATCAACGATTGCGGATCAGGCTGTTCAATCCAAGAAGCTTGTTGAGGAAACTCACAATGCTTATGAATCCACCATTGCAGTGCTGCAATCCACTATCAACAACCTTCGACGCTCCCTGACTGCAAGCTTCCATGGTCAAGAACAACTAAAACTCACCAAATACATACATCAACTTCTATTCAACACCAAGATCACTGACAATCAGCAACTCTCAGATCTTCTCAAATCACAATTCAACTCTATTTTCACCAAGATGGATGGCTTCAGACCATGGTTTGAGGAGCAATAAGTTACTTCCTTAAAAGGGGGAAGTGAACGTTTATATGCGCAGCACCATCAATCTCATTTAGCTATCCCTATACCAAACTTCGGTCCATCGCACTTTGCATCTAATCAACAAAAGATCGAAACTCATCAATCTCCAATTTTAACTTTGGATCAAGAGAAGACTCCTACTCTGGTGCCATCTCACCAGTCTCCACCGCAACATCCTCCTTCTCCACATCAATCTCCACCTCGTCAAGCTTTTCCACATTAATCCCCGCCTCATCAAGAAACTCCACCACTAATCAAAAACTTGGAGCCAACCATGTCATCTGAACATTCTAATGACTCTCCTTCAACCAAATAGCATAAAGCAGACTGGAAAGCAGCAAAGTTTGCTGAACAAATCTGTAGAGATCATTGTTTTGACACAACAATAGATGAGACCCTGATCAACTCTTGGTTTAATCCGTCAAGAAGACTACTGGACGAAGACTAGAGGCCAATCTTGACGTATCCTGCACCACCTGAAGATGGTTACAGGCACATTCCCATCTCACCAAATGCTAAGTACTTCACGGTCTTTAAGCCATTTGACTGCAGTCTCCCTGATGATTAGAGGCTTCCTCTTGAATTTGAAAGATTAAGCAAGTTTCATGACAAGCACAGATCAGTCTATGAAAATATATGGTCCAATGACAGACCTTCCGGAGTCAAGAACTACAAAATCAGAAAGTTCATGAAATCAGAGTTCATTCAGTACACTTTGACGCAAAGAGACTGTGATTATATCCGAAATGAGTCTGTTTTTCCCTATATGAACCCGGAAGAGGTGTTCTTAATTGCCACGGTTTTCAGATAAAGTTAGAGAAACATCCCAAAATGAAGATTGCATACAAAAAAACTTGTAATTACTTGAGATCCGCAGTGTGCGATTTTGACCATATAGATGTTGATATTCATCTAGCCCTTGTTCAAAAATTTACCCTTCCTGCACTTGAACCCGCACTTGTTTATACTGAAGGATATCAAGATCGATCCTTAGGTGGAACCAACTTCTAGAATTGGGAGTTGTTTTCAAGAGAGTCAATAGCAGTGTGAATTACTTTGTCCCCATAACAACTATGCAACGCCTCACCTGCAGGCAATTGGAAGTCACCCTGACTTCATTGCAGAGGTCGAAGCACACGAATGATGAAGTAAAATTCGAGATCACAAGAAGGATCACCTGGTTGGGTGAAGTGAGAAAATTTTGGTGGTTGCTAATCAAGTTTCTAAAACTCAACAAGTGAAGGTTAAAGAGATCACTTAGGGGGAATTGTTGAATCAAGAAAGTGACCCTCTTGAACCTCAATCCGAAGTCTTACTCGCTACACCAATGATGATATTGTTATAGCAATGCGTAGAGATGAAGTCATCCGCAGCGACCTCATCTAGAACAAAGACTTAGTTTTTAAGTTATGTATTTACAATGTATTTTCTAGTGTGCCTTGCATGGAAACTTCTTTTGAATTATAGTCATTGTTTGTTTCTACTATATGTTCTCGGAACTCTATAAATAGAGTATTCCACTACAAATGAAAACACATCTTTCATCAACTATCACATATCTCTTCTCTAATTACTTACTCTCCATCAGAACTCTCTCTTAAAGATCTTTCTGAACTTATATTCATATATTCAAGATCTAATTCTCAAACTCTCCTTCGGATCAAGTCCTTGTGACTTCAATCACTTTAAACGGATCGCATCTACTAACTTGTGTTTCATTGGAAACCTTGTTAAGAATCAGTTTAGCGTTTACTTGATATATAACTTATTGTCATTTATATTTCCTTACATTTACGCAATTACCTTTCTGCATCTAATCAGCTTACTATCTAACAATTCTAACTCATTATTGTTGAGCTTCATGATCCTTTGAGTTAAATTTTATTCCACAATATATAACTTGTTCTAACGTTTGTTAAAGTGTGTTTCTTAAAAGTTTTTCTATCAACAGTTTTGATTGTAGTATCGGAGGGTCATCATACGTAAGATCCGACTTTTGGGTCTGATTCAAGTTTCAGGAAGGATTGTCCAAACAGCCTGGGAAGCAGTAAACAACGAATTCTAGGACAAAATCTAAATTAAGTGGGGGAGAGTTGCAACACTGTGTTCCAGATGGGTTAAACGTACTTTGATCAAGGACTAAAAATGAAGTTTTGGAGGATGTCTTGCACCACGATGTAGGAAAGGATGCCCACGACGTGGCAGAGGTTTGAAGGATAGCATGTTTTATTGGACCGCCACGACATGGCAGCTGTTTTTGCCAAAGCCCAAGATTCTGATAGTGGTTGCAACATATTAAAACCTCTGTAAGCCATTCCTAGGGTTCATCTTTACCCTCGAACACCCTTATACCTCGTAGAGACCCTAGCCTCCATTCCAATTGTGTTTGTGGCCATTCCTTTGTAAGGGTTTGCAACATATTTAAACCTTTGTGAGCCATTCCTACGGTTCATCTTCAGCCTCGAACACCCTTATAGCTCGTAGAAACCCTAGCCTCCATTCCAATTGTGTTTGTGGCCTTTTTGAGCATTTGTTAACTTGAAAAAGAATGAAAAGAAGATGCTCTATTGTGGGATTTTTTTAAGGAAGCAACACCGTCAACATACCTCATAGCTTCTGGACGTTTGTAAGTGTTAAATTCCCTAACTTTAAGGATTTTGTGCTTAGATCTTGAATACTATCCCATGTTCTTGATGGGTTTTGATCATTCTAACACTCCTATGGTATATATGCAACCCTATAAACGTTGGATCTATGTTTTTTTCTATTATACATGCAAATATTCAATATTCCAAGGTTTCATCCTAACATACCTTTTGATATGGCTTGAAGTCTTGAACTTTTAGAGCTTAGCCTCAATAGTATAGAGGCCTCAAGTGGAATCACAAATCACCAAAACACCTTGGAAAACTTCAGAAAATAGTAAGCACACTAGAAATTGACCCACTCTTGTATCCTCACACACTTGTTCCTTTTCATGTGCCAAAGACCTCTTTATATAGTATGGAGGATTAGGATTTCATCCGTGTAAACCCTAATACCCATTACCTTTCATTTCCATGGGATCCGTGGGTTAAAATCTCCATGGACTATCCATGGAAGCTTAGCCCAACCGAAATGAACTTGGCCCATACTATATACAAGAGTCCATATTTAATTAATTCATTTTGATCACTAAATTAATTCTAAATTAATTCTTCATCAATACTAATTAAATAATATGATTCCATATTAATATATTAGAACTTATAATATATTAATATAAATCATAAACATACTATTGTCAAAAGACTATCCATATAAATTGTTCTGGTGAAGTGCAACCCTAATGGACCATACCAAATCGGGTCAAGTACATACCAATTATAGTTATGGACTTATGTCACACCCCAAAACCAAGAACGGCAGAAACGTTCTGGGGCGGAGGACGTCATGTATAGTATCACAACACAGTATAATAGTAAACAAGTAAACAACATCATCCATTTCATTAAATATATAATTTTAATACAAGTGTGCTCCGTAGTATATAAGACACCAAAATATGAATCAAAATATAAGATGCGTCTTGTACGCGTTCCATCTTCCCAAAAGCTGGCCTCGGTACCTGTCTACTGATGACATGAGAATACAAGTTATTTTGAAAGAGTATATCGTCATTAAAGCTGGTGAGTTCATAAGTATTTAGTGTCTATGTTTGTATCAAAATGTTTGAACCAGTGTTTGAAGTACGAGTTTGTGAACGTTTGTAGTGAGGGTATGTAAATGTTTGTAAATTTTTGTAAATGTTTGTAACTCCTACAAAATCCTATATTTTCTACTAAAAATAGCCTTCTACCAAGGCACAACTATTTCGTATGTTTGTTTCTTGTAAAAGCGTGTAATTTTCCCAACTGTAACTATCTTTATCAAAATATAGTTTGTACATTAATTTTTAAGTGAAGTAATCACCAAATAAATGTAAAGGGTAAATTAAAGTAGTACTGTAGTGTTGTAATATAGGAACTACTACTATACTAACTACCTTAAACCGGATTTATATCAATGTATTATGTGATTAATTGTACCATACTATCGACTATGAACACGACAATGTAAGTCGTCTAAAGGTATGACATTTGGCACCCGAAGACCTGCCGGTCCCACTGTAGCTAGTAGTAAGGTGTAGGATAGTCAATCCATATGCAAACTCACGCTCTCTCTCCAGGAGATTTTGGTTACAACTCGGGCCATGACAATGAAGGCATGCTCCGATACAGTGGATCACATTTATGTTATAGTATACTTGTATATGTAATGTATGTACATGTGTAATGAATGTATTGTTTCTCATCATATTATTGTTGTATAAGTTCTCATCGTAGTATAGTTGTATAAGTTCTCATAGTAGTAAGTTGTGACTCATGAATGAACAGAATCTTGTATGCTTCATTGGACTAGAAGTAGTAAGTAGTAATACCCTAAAATATACCTATTATAGTATATTAGTAGACTTGTTTGTATGACTGAATGTATTCAACTGAGATAAAAGTCTTTATATCTATACATATATACATAATATATAACTAAGGATTCAACGACACTCGGACAAACAACCGGGTAGTTTAAGTCCACAACCAAACGAGGAAAAGGAAGTAAAGTGAGCTATTAGTCCTAAGTCCTTCAAACCTTATTTATATAACTATATATATATATATATAGTAGACATGGTTTTAACAATATATAAGTTTGAAAACTGTAAAAGAAAGGTTTAGTATACAAAAGTGAATTTGATAAAGAGTTTAACATGTAAAATAGTTTGATAAGCAATTTGAAGTCATTTGTGTGGTAAAACAGTTTAAAGTATAGAAAGTCCATTTGTATGCTACTTATTAATCACATGTGATTGATCTAATAACTAACATGATTCAACTTGTATGGAAGTGTTGGACAGGGTGCCAGGTGTCAAGTGAAGACTTGAACACACACAACGATCCTAGTTAACATATAATAAACATATATGTATCTAATTATCCATTTAAAAACTAATTAATCAAGTTAAGACATCCTAGGACATGGAAACTCTTTGATTCAAGTGTTATAGGTACCAAAGGGTTGCATCTAAGGGTTGAATGGCATGACATTGGAGTTTATGGCCCAAGAACCACTCCTTATGGAGTTAACGGCCCATGGTCATTTCCCAATGAGTTTATGGCCGTAAACTCATGGTACTAAGTGCCATTTTGTGGTTTAGGTCTTATAAGTCATGATTGAGCATCCGATAATCAAGTCCAAGCCTTAGGAAAGCATTAGGGGCACAATATCACTACCTTGTAGAGTTTACAGCCTACGGACCATATCCTTATGTGTTTACGGCTATAAACTCTTATGGGGACATGTTTTGATTGTTTTTTAAGGTCTTAAACACTTCTAGGAAGGATCAAGACTAGTATCCTAGGCCTAGGAAGGGACTAGGGTCCATTTAACCCCATTCAGAAGGGTTTACGACCCAAGAACCTCCCTTGGCCATAAAATCCTTTGATCGTATGTTTCTTGGTGATTTTCAAGTGTAAACAAGTTCATATTTAGCACACAAGAAGCTAGGGCAAGTGTACTTACAAGATAGAAGCTAGATTTGTTGATTAAGGTCCAAGAACACTAGTGTGTCTTCTTGGTGTTTTGAAGAACACTTGAAGATCTAAGTGAAAATCATTAATCAATGGATAAAATGATGTATAACAACTAGATGTTAGGTTATAAAAACAAATCAATTCGAGCAACACTTACGTTTTCGGAAGATCGGGTGAAGAATGGGATACTACTTGAGAGAGAATGAGGAGTGTTCTTGAGGGTGGAAGTGAGAAATGAAGGAATTGGGGACTAAACTCATGCCTAAGGCATGAGTTCATGGCCATATGAGAGTTTACAGCCCAAACTCTAAAATTTTGGCCGTGAACTCTTTATTAGGGTGTTAAATGTGGGTTTGCTACTGCAAGACCCGAAACAGTACTTCCTTTCATTCGTTCGTTTGAAGAATAAATACGACAAACACTAAAACAGACTTTAAACTGGCTAACAATTATCATAAATGTAATTGACTTTTAAATTGAAGTGCTTGACTTTTGAGTTTGTACGAATGAAAATTTAAGGTTATCACAACTTAGACACTAATCCATATTAATATATTAAAGCAAGCCTAGGCTTTGATACCACTGATGGGTTTTGATCATTCTAACACTCGTATGGTGTACTTGTAACCCTATAAACCTTGGATCTATGTTTTCTCTATTATACATGTAAAATATTCAATATTCCAAGGTTTCATCCTAACTAGCATAATATGGAGCACCTATACTACAAAAGCCTTGTTAGATGACATACCTTTTGATGTGGCTTGAAGTCTTGAACTTTAAGAGCTTAGCCTCAATAGTGTGGAGGCCTCAAGTGGAATTACAAATCGCCAAAACACCTTGGAAAACTTGATAAAATAGTTAGCACACTAGAAATTGGCCCACTCTTGTATACTCACACACTTGTTCCATTTCACGTGCCAAATACCTCTTTATATAGTATGGAGGATTAGGGTTTCATCCGTGTAAACCCTAATACCTATTGCCTTTCATTTCCATAGGATCCATGGGTTAAAAATTCCATGGACTATCCATGCAAGCTTAGCCCAACCGAAATGAACTTGGCCCATATTATATACAAGAGTCCATATTTAATTAGTTCCTTTTGATCACTAAATTAATTCTAAACTACTTCTTGATCAATACTAACTAAATAATATGATTCCATATTAATATATTAGAACTTATAATATATTAATATAAATCATAAACATAGTATTCTCAAAAGACTATCCATATAAATTGTTCCGATGAAGTGCAACCCAAATGAACCATGCCAAATCGGGTCAAGTACATACCAATTATAGTGATGGACTTAGAAACTAATCCATATTAATATATTAAAACAAGCCTAGGCTTTGATACCACTGATGGGTTTTGATCATTCTAACACTCCTATGGTGTACATGCAACCCTATAAACTTTGGATCTGTGTTTTCTCTATTATACATGTAAATATTCAATATTCCAAGGTTTCATCCTAACTAGCATAATATGGAGCACCTATACTACAAAAGCCTAGTTAGATGACATACCTTTTGAGGTGGCTTGAAGTCTTGAACTTTAAGAGCTTAGCCTCAATAGTGTGGAAGCCTCAAGTGGAATCACAAATCACCAAAACACCTTGGAAAACTTGAGTAAATAGTAAGCACACTAGAAATTGGCCCACTCTTGTATACTCACATACTAGTGCCATTTCATGTGCCAAAGACCTCTTTATATAGTATGGAGGATTAGGGTTTCATCCATGTAAACCCTAATACCCATGACCTTTCGTTTCCGTAGGATCCATGGGTTAAAAACTCTATGGACTATCCATGCAAGCTTAGCCCAACCTAAATGAACTTGGCCCATACTATATATAAGAGTCCATATTTAATTAGTTCCTTTTGATCACTAAATTAATTCTAAATTAAATCTTGATCAATAGTAATTAAATAATATGATTCCATATTAATATATTAGAACTTATAATATATTAATAAAAATCATAAACATACAATTCTTAAAAGACTATCCATATAAATTGTTCCGGTGAAGTGCAACCCAAATAGACCATGCCAAATCGGGTCAAGTACATACCAATTATAGTTATGGACTTAGACGTTAATCCAACAGTTCTTCATGTTTTAGCAAGCTTGGAAAGAAGGAACTCATAAAGCTGGCAACTTTATGACTCTCCTAGGTCCAAAGAGCAACATATGTTGTAGATCTAGACTTTGGTTTCGAGTTTTTATCATTGCATTGAATTTTGGGCATTCTTAGCTTATTCTGGCCTAAAATGGATTTTAGACAGGTTTTATGCATGCATGACTATAAAGCTTCCACCTTTATGATAGATCTGGTATTATAACCCCTTTTGGAGTGATTGGATTAAGGTCTTTTTAAAATTTAGGACTTAATTTTGAACACGTTATGGATTGTGTCTTTATTTTGACAAAGAATTTTAGATCTTCATCTCTTTGGGTGTGTTAATGGATAAACTCAGAAACTTTTCCCATTTAGACCATAGTATGGACTAGATCTGAGTTTTGGAGCTCATGGAATCGAAGAAAATAGCTTAATCCATTAAGTTGTTAGAATCTCAGCTCCAACGGCGTGGCCATAGGTCGTCACGGTGTTGCGAATGGGAATTTCCCGTCTGTTTGATCGCATGAGGGCCAAGATATGACTATGGAAGGCCACGACATGGCGCTTGAAAAAGTCAACAGTAGATGTTGACTTTGACCATTGACTTTTTGTCACACCCCAAAACCATGAATGACGGAAACATTCTGGGGCGGAGGACGTCATGTACAGTATCACAAACAATGAATAATAGTAAACAAGCAACAACATCATCCATTGCATTAATAGTATAATTTCATACATGTGTGTTCTGTCAAAGATATAGACACAAAAAATATACATAAAAAAATAACAGATGAGTCTTGAACGAACTCCATCTTCTCAAAAGCCTGGCACATATACCTGTCTAGTGGTGACCTGAGAATAAAAGTTATTTTGAAAGCGAGTATCAGCTTAAAGTTGGTGAGATCATAATTATATTAATGTCTGACTTTGTATGAAAACGTTTGTAAGATGTTTATGTATGATGTTTTGTACAATGATTTGTATAATGTTTGAACTCTCCTAGAAAACCCTATGTTTCCTACTAACTGTAGCCTTCTATCAAGGAATCTAGCGTCTGTGTGTATGTCTCTTGTTAGAGTGTGTGTTTTCCCAATTCTGACTATCATTAACAAAAATATAGTTTCTACATTACCGTGTATCGTGTGTATATTCACGAAGTGAACGTAAAGGGAAAATATTATCGTACCGTAGTATTTGTAATAAGTGACTACCGTGGTACTAACTACCTTAAAACAAAAGTTGATCCAAGTAACATGTGATCGACCTATATCCTGCTACTGACTCTAGTAAAACGACGATGTAATACGCCGTAAGAAATGACATTTGGCACTCGTAGACTTGCAAGTCCCACTATAGCGAGCAACAAGGTGTACGATAGTCAATCCAGTATAGATCTATACACAAACTCATATGCTCCCCACTTAAGGAGATTCGGGATACAAGAGCATTCATGGCAGGAAGTTCCATGACCCGCTCAATGGTTCACATAATTGCATGAATGTATGTGTAATGAATGTGCTAACTGAAAGTGTAATCTTTCTCTGTCTAGCCTGTATGTACTGAAATATTCTGCGTGTGCTAGCTGTAATATATGTTCTCTCTATCTAGCATGTATAGTAATGTACTGTGCGTACTAGCTGTAATGTACTGTAAGTATTACTCATACTGACTCATGAATGAACTGGCTCATTGTATGTTTCATTGTTCTAGTAATAGTAATAGTATCTTCCTATGCTACCCATATGGTAACTTACTAGTGATGTAACTGGTACGTATGTACATGGAAGTATACCCTCGCTACTCAAGGGTATCGAATGAACTGGAAGGAACTTTATGACTATATATGTACACATGATATATAACTAATGTTTAAACGACCTTCGAACGAGTACCCGATATCCCACCAGACCACATCTCAAGCGCGAAAAGGAAATAGGGCGGGCAGGCCTTCCTAAGCTTTTTAAACATTTATTATATAACTATACATACCTAGACATGCAATTGATAATAAGTAAAACAAAGTTTAAGTTACTGCAACTGTTCTGACTTCTATTGAAGTGATATTGGTTGTACATAGTAGAATTTCGGGTTGTCACACTTTTGGCATGGGTTAACTTTTGGTCAAATTTCTATTTTTAGAAGGTAGAATTAGGGTTTGCCTTGTTTCGATTGATAAGAAGTGTTTAACACCTATCTTTTGGCGGTGAGAGTAGTAAGTTGTGTTCGGTGCTGCATTGAGCTGGGATTTAGTCGACATTGTGAATCAGGTGAATCTTCTCACTATTCTTCTGGGTCGAAGGCACCAACGATGGGCCACTGGATTGTGTGTGTAGGATGCGAGTTGTCTTTGTGACTCTTGCAAGTTTGAATGATTAGGTTGATATAAAAACCCATGGTTGGGCCCATTAGTATATATGTAACGCTCTAAATTTTCAATAAATTTTTCATTTTTAAAACTTCACAAAAGACAGTTTCACATTTCTTAAAATAATATTTATAAGTTGTTCAAAACACAAGACAACAAAATTTTTGACAATATCCCAGAATCCTCAATACATAATCTCTAGCTGGTGTGTACAATCATGTCAGCGCCTTCCCGCGATCCTTAGAGGTACCGGAAACACACTTCACACAACATTGTAAGCACGAAGCTTAGTGAGTTCTCCAAAATACCGCATGCAAATAATTAGCATCTCATGGCTATATCTCGATAAGGACTCTCTGGTTCGTGTGTCTCAGTGAGGACCCTCCGGTCTCACAACTCGGGTTGGAGCCTCCGGTCCTAGCCAGTAAAGCACAGAATAATTACAGCTAAATCACAAAGACAAATACATTATATCACATAAGTAGGCATAAGCATATAAGACCCTTCGGTCACACTGTATTACCACTCAGGTAAGGATACTGAGAAGACTCACCTCAACTGGTACGCGAGAAACCCTACACTGTCGTTTCTCTTGCGCACTGACTCTTGAACTGGGCGAAAACAACCCAACACTATAATCAAAGACTAAACAAGGCTACACCCCAACACTATGGCAAATATATGGCCCAACTATCCAGGACCACTATTAACCCAACTCATTGGGCCCATGTAGAACCAAGACCAAAAAGGTCCACCAATGGCCCAATTTTCCAAATTGGGCCTAAACCGTTGCTTGGGTCTTACCCTAAAGCCCACGACTTAACTCTAATCGAAAACACCCTTTTTCAGATGGCCGAACCAGTCACCAACACTCGGGCCTAAGAAGACATCCCAAATCGGAGCCTAGATATGCAAACCCACTTAGACAGAGTACATAGGGCGAACTCAGTGGTACATTGCACGTACCCGCTTAATGGCTTGTACGTTGCACGTACTAGCTTGTACGTCCAACGTATGTTCCTCTTAAACCTTCTTTTCCCATTAATCGCTTAATGATTTAAGCCATAAGTCCAAACTACATATCTGAGTCCCAAATAACGTTTAAACCCATAAAGTCACTGCCTTGGTGACTTTGCATGCCCCACATTATACCAAACTCCAAAAATGTCATTCTACTTCCATGTAAATGGTCTCAACTCTTGCATGACCACATTAAGAATTCCAAGATAACAACTTTATGATTCTAGGTCCCAAATAACATTTTGAGGGGCAACTTTAAACACCAAAAACATCATGGACTCAAGGGACTTCATCAATGGGACCAAAAGAGTCCATAAAGTCACCCCAAAAGAGATCTAAGAAAATAACCACCAAGTTCGAGACTTTATAAATGAAATGAGAGCCAAAGGTTGATGAGGTTCTGGATCTGAAAGCTCTAGCTTCTTCAATGAATCTTCAAGAGTGAGCACCTTCTTCAAAATCACTAAAACACTCTTTTAATGTTCTTTTAAGCTCCAAGAACACACAAGAAGTATTAGGGTTTCGTGAAAGTTGGCAAAGGGTGATAGGGAGGATGATCTTTTAGGCATTATGTTGTTTATATAGTGTCCATCCCTAAAATTAGGGTTTTTCATTCTGACCCTCGTACGCCTCACGTACCTTCTTGTATACCCCGTGTACGAGACCATGCACCTCATTTCAAACTTTGTACCTACGTTGCGCGTTCTTCCTAGATACGCCTCGCGTATACCTTTTTTCCTCGGTAAGCCCTGCGTATCACTCGATACATCCCATGTACTAGGGTTTTCCCCCAAGCCCTAACTCTTCCGAATGCCATAACTTACTCGATACAACTTTGAACTTGACCATCCATATATCCATAGAAAGGCATCCAGGCGCTCAAAACTATTATCAATTTGTACTTGCCATCAGATATCCCGAATCTGAAATCCATTTCCCATAAAGCTAGATCGATAACTATCGAAATACTCTTTTTGCTCCAAGTCACAACCGAATACCCAAAACATCCAATATAGCATCCACCTCCAAATGAGCCCAATAACTGACTTCGCCAAGGATTCTAACCCTGCTAATACGTAAACCTTGTTCACCATTTCGAACTGAAAACGTACTGAAAACAGGATGTTACAAATCTCCCCCACTTAGATTAGATTTCACACTCGAAATCTCTCCTTGCAAACACTTAGATCATCCCAAACAACCCGAGAAACGCAACAGAAAAATGAGAATGTAGCATAACCTCACCAAGACAACCGAATCCAATAGAAACCTCCAACTCAAAGAAGAATGAACCTCAATACTCTGCCCTCAGGTACTAAAATAATAAATTTAATAACTTGTCGATCCGCATGAAAACCGAAACTCCACACTAGATCTGACATCCCGTCGGACCGAACCATTCTACTACCAAACCCGGGACAATTCTACCCCGACCCCGAACTGAATGACCATGCCCAACCAGAACTATACACTAATATACACAAACATAAGCCCCAATTACCTTCCAATGTTTAATTCATAATTGAATATAAGGGCGACTCCCGACCCAAATGTTAAACCACCAAAGGCTATCTCTAGCACATTCGGTGATACGACTCCACAGCCATTCCATCTAACAGAGCTATCTCAACCATTCACATTGTACACAGAGTCACTAAGTTCGCTTTACCCCAAGCGGATATTATAACTGTTTTGTAGTCACACATCACTGCCGACCTCTATCGTCTACCACTTAATTTCATCCGTGTTGTGGTCTTTCCCAATCCTAACGAAGCGACCCATTCAAGTCTAAAACATTAGGTGGAAACTATAACTACTCAAAATGAAATCCATCTAACAATCTGAAATACCAACCTGCCTATCATTTACACAGATAGAGCCAAACTCAAACATAAGAGTCTGGTCTGGTAGCAAAATTGGGACCACTAATATCCAGTCGGATACTCGACTCATGACCTGTGAGCTACGATTCAACACATGAATTACACCTCGATCCTTCCGACTTGCCATATCGATTCCTGACCATCGCTAAGATCGCAGTCTCGCCCCTGTTCAGGCCACCAGGTTCCTAAAGACTCAATTGGCAAGGCTACCCAGGCCTAAGAACCCCTCTACATCACATTCTGACTGGTGAGTGTTATGGCTTCTCATAGCCTTACAATGCTCTCTCACTGACTAGTGAATGTTACGACTCCCCGGAGTCTTATGATACTCTCTCACTGACTTGTGAATGCTACAGCTCCTCGCAGTCTTACGATACTCTCTCACCGAATCATGAATGCTACGGCTCCTCGCAGTCTTACGATACTCTCTCTCACTAACTCGTGGATGCTACGGCTCTCTGTAGTCTTACGATACTCTCTCACTCTCTCTCAATGACTCGTGAATGCTACGGCTCCCTATAGTGTTATGATACTCGCTTTTACTGACTCGTGGTACGGGAATGCTACGCCATATGGGGGTGGATGGGTGTACTTGTTGTGATGTTATGAGTATGTCTTGCGGTACGGGACTTGTGTTAAGACCTTTGGTGGAGGGATTAAGGGAAAAACCACCACCACCACCGTCAGGTGGTGGCTGCTGCCTTGAGCCGCCACTGACCACCACTACCTGAGGCAGTAGTGGGTGAGGTTTGGCATAGTGAGCCCTAATCGGATCAAATGCTCAATCATGGACTGGGCCGCTTTGTGATTGGGATAGAAACCCTAATTAAGGTTTAGAAAACCCTAATTTTGGGTTTGTTAGTTTGGATTTTACCGGGACCTATAGTTGACTGTTAGATTGATATTGTAATTATGTCCAACTTCATTGTGTGAATTGCCTAGTGGAGTGATGGACTTAAGGGGTTAAGTCCATAATGGGTTAAGTGAGAAACACTTAACCCTCATCATCATTTTATGTGGAAACCCTAATTTTCGCTTGGGCCTTTCTTTTGGGCTTTGGTGATTGGGCTATTTATGGGCCATCCAAGAGCAATCATGTGGACTATAATATTTAAATCGGCCTTAGAGTTTGGCCTAATTTCGAAATTTGGGCCATTAGTGGACTTTTGTGGATCCATGTGGTATTGGGCCTTGGTGGGCTGAATGGGCTTGGGTTACTTATGGCCGGGTTGGTGGACCGTATTTAGACCTAATATCTGAAGGTATGGTCTTAGATCCTTATAAGGTTACTTATGGGTTCGGCTTAATGTTGGAGACCGGAGTACTGCAGCAACATTTGTAGGATCTGTCCGCCATCCAAGGCGAGTCTTCTCACTATACTTACTTGTATGGTAATTTATGTGTGACTGGAGGGTCTTATTCGTGTTATTGACCAGAGGGCCTTAGTACATTATTGACCAGAGGTTTTATTACATTATTGACTGGAGGGTCTTAATTGTTTATATTGTGATATGTTGTATCGTGCATACTGTCTTTGTGACTTATATTGTTATATTATTCTGTGTATATGTTTATTTTTTGTGCTGATATTGAGTTATGTGATATCCTGCATTGTGTGAATTATGCCATATATTATTATGAGCTATATAGTTATGACCGGATGGTCCATAATGTTAGGACCGGAGGGTCCATCAGAGTGGTGGGACTGGAGGGTTCCACTGAGACACATTGACCGGAGAGTCTTACATATTTATACCCTCGAGTGGCTAATGAGTTGTATGCGGTATTTTGGGGGACTCACTAAGCTTCGTGCTTACCGTGTTGTGTGATATGTGTTTCAGGTACTTCTCAGGATCACGGAAAGGCGTCGGCTTGATTGTACACATGAGATGGAGTTATGTTTTGAGGATCCTCGATTTTTATTCAATAATTATGGACACGTGTTTATGATAATTGATATATTTAGATTTTGTGAAATGTGTTGATGATATTTACGTGATTCTAAAAACGAAAAAATTGTGCGAAATTTACTATAACATCCCCCTTTGGCACGTATCACAATATCGTCCGCTTTGGGCCACTCGGCACGAGGACTTCCCAGGGGGTCACCCATCCTGGTACTACTCCCGCCCGAGCACGCTTAACTGCAGAGTTCTTATGGGATCTGCTGCCCTCACGGTTTTAAAACGCGTAGTGATAGGGAAGGTATCCACACCCCTTATAAGGAATGCTTAGTTCTCCTTCCCAGTCGATGTGGGATCAAATCTAACCCACTTTCACCCCCCATTATAGGGTTCGACGTCCCCATCGAACACATCGACCCGTGCCCTAGCTCTGATACCAATTGTAACAACGCAAATTTTCAAATAAATTTTTCATTTTAAAAATAAAGTATTCCCATTCAAAACAAGGCATAAATAATTTCAGTGTCATATCAAATACAAATTGTCTAAACCCCAAGATCATAAAAACATTCTCTAGTGTGTACCGATCACGCCGGCGCCTTCCCACGGTCCTCGCTAGTACCTGAAACATATACATAAAAACTGTAAGCATAATGCTTAGTGAGTTCCCCAATATACAACTTACGCACATACGCCTTTCCAGGCCCTGACCTTCCGGTCCATCTGTCTCAGGGGACTTCCGTCCCTGCTGGGTAAACCTTCCGGTCCTACCCACGCCGACCTTCCGGTCCATCACACAACATATTGCCTTCCGGCCCATAACATATTGCCTTCCGGCCCATAATATAATCGCCTTCCGGCCCATAACATACATAGCACATATAACAAACAGCTTACCACATATAGCATACATATCACATATCATATATGACCTTCCGGTCACACAGTCAAACCCTTCCGGGTACAGTATAGTGAGAAGACTCACCTCGTGAATGCTGAAAGCTAGCAAATCCTGAAATCACTCGTGCACAATCCGTCGAGCTACAACCTCCTTGGATGATGTATTCTCTGTGTCCCCAATCCTCAGAATGTGACTCCCTTGCTGTTCCTTTAGCCAATCCCTTCTCTTTCTTGCACAACAACTCTTCTATAATCAACAATGGCCTATAATCCTTGCTCCAGATGCACACAATCGATTTAGGGTTCTTCTCAGAAGGCTAAAATGAACAATGACGGCCAATAAGTCTCTTTTATACGTCCCAAACCCGAACGGTTAGGGTTTTCGCTAAACAGCGTAGACTCGCCGAGTCCATATCTGGACTCGTCGAGTCCAGTCGCGAACCCGCGACCAAGTCTGCGATCCTACTCGGCGAGTCTAGGCTCCAACTCGCCGAGTCCCCTCTTAAAACACCCCAAAAACATAATTTAACAATACCTGAGATTCTGGGCTGTTACAACTAAAGTGGGTTAGATCTGATCCCACATCGACTGGGAAGGAGAACTAAGCATTCCTTATAAGGGGTGTGGATACCTTCCCTATTACAACGTGTTTTAAAACCGTGAGGGCAGCAGATCCCATAAGAAATCTGCAGTTAAGCGGGCTCGGGCGGGAGTAGTACCAGGATGGGTGACCCCCTGGGAAGTCCTCGTGCCGAGTGGCCCAAAGCGGACAATATTGTGATACGTGCCAAAGGGGGGTGTTACAAATGGTATCAAAGCCTTGGTTTGAGGGATTCGGGTGCACCTTCGGGAGTAACTGAACTCAAACCGAGGATTTGAGGAAACTTTTTAAATAAAGGCATAAACTTTTGTAAATGGTTTTGTGGTAAGCAAGAAAGAAGCAGTGTGTACGATCAGTCAGCGCCCGAACGGTAAAGATCCCCGAAATACCTTACAATATTATATGATATGAATTGTTATGCATGCTAGAAGACTAGGTATTCATGATAGGACTAGAGTGGCCTGATTTGTGATGCCTTAGTCTTGGGAAGTTTGCCGATATGAGATGCTTTGCTAGTGTGCGGATAGATAGTGCATAACAGAAGTAGAGTACTCACTATCCGGGGTTTGGGGAGGAAGACTTGGGATGAATGCTGATGCGGTGTGGTCGGTAGTATTGGGCCCGTACTACCGAAGACACCGGGTCAGTGGGAGACCCAAGTAAGAATCCATGGATATCGGAGACTGGGTAGGGTTGCATTATCGAGTGCGATTATACTCGATGGAGTCTCTAATAGTTTTATGTTGTATTTTAGAGACATCATGGTTAGACCATGCCACGGAGCGAGTTCGAGCGGTGTGAGTGACGAGGAAGTTCGTCAGATGATTCACGAGGAGGTAGCTGCGGCGATCCGGGCTGAGATCCCTGAGATGTTTGGGTCTATTAAGACCACCCTGATGGAGACATTTGAGGAGCGGTACGCTGCATTGACTGAAGCTGCAGCCGCTGCAGCTACCGCAGCTGTGGCCGCTGCCAGGCCACAGGGGGGTGACTCGTTGCTGTTCCGAGAGTTCAGCAACACAAAGCCACCTGAGTTCGATGGGACGCAGGATCCGATTGCTGCGATGAGATGGATCGCGGATATAGAAGGGTGCTTCTACACTTGTTCATGCTCGGAGCACCTGAGGGTACAGTTCGCTTTGAACCAACTCCGTCTGGGAGCGAAGGACTGGTGGAAGTTCGTGACGGCGAACTTCACTTTGGCAGAGATTACAGCAGTGACATGGGAAGGGTTTACTGCTATGTTCAGGGATGAGTACGTTCCCCCGGTGGAGAGGGAACGATTGGTTCAGGAGTTCTTAACCCTCAAGCAGGGTACTGATTCTGTTGCGGTGATCACGCGGAAGTTTCATGAGAGGGCGATGTTCTGCCCCGAGCTGGTGTCCACTGATCAGGCTCGGATGAGCCGGTACTTGGGTGTGTTGAGGAGGGATATCCGAGAGTTTGTGTCAAACTCCACCTACCATACTTTTGCTGAGCTTCAGGCGAATGCCAGGAAGCGTGAGATCGAGTTGGAGACCCAGGCCAGGGAGGAGGCCGAGTCTCAGCGGGTGGACCGGCGACCGGCTCAGTCCCAGCCGGCAGCCAAGTGGATAAAGTCCGCCGATTCGAGGACAGGAGGTTCGAAGGGCCGCACTTGCGGAAAGTGCGGCAAGGGTCATGATGGGGCATGTCGATCTGGTGCTTGCTACAAGTGTGGCAAGGAGGGGCACATTGCTAAGGAGTGCCCCAAGGGGTTTACGGTTTGCTTTCATTGCAACCAGACAGGCCATCAGAAGGCCGAGTGCCCTCAGCTTCTTCAGGGATCTGCACCTGCTACCAGAGCTACTGCGACACGACCGGTGAAGACCGAGGCCCCGAGGGCTCGGGGGAGAGCCTTTCAGCTGACTGCGGAGGAGGTCCGCGCTGCGCCCGATGTTGTGGCAGGTATGCTGTAATTCATGTAATTATTTTAATGTCGAGATGTTATGCTTATGTTATTATATGCATAGGTACTTTCCTTGTGAACTCTGTGCCTGCCCTAGTGTTATTTGACTCGGGTGCGAGTAGGTCCTTTGTATCTTTAGCTTTTAGTCAGCATATCAGCGTTAGTCGTGAGTCGTTGAGTCAGCCACTGAGAATTTCTATAGCTGACGAGAGAGTGATTTGTGCCACGGAGGTTCTTCGGGGGTGTGTGCTAGAGATTTTCGGGGTTGAGTTCCTGATTGACCTGATTCCTATTGCGATGGGTGATGTCTGTGTCATCGTGGGCATGGACTGGTTGAGCCGATTCGGCGCTGTCATCGACTGTGAGCGTCAGCTGGTGACTATACGAGACCATAGTGGGGGAGTCCTTTCGGTGTACGGCGAGGGTACCCGTTCGGGATCAGCTTTTTGTTCGGCCGCTAGGGCGAGGCAATGTCTACAGCAGGGCTGTAAGGGTTTTGTGGCATATGTGATGGATATGCGGGAGGTTTCCGAGAGACCGAGGTCAGTTGAGGAGGTACCAGTGGTGCGTGAGTTTCCAGATGTTTTCCCCGAGGAGCTGCCGGGAGTACCTCCTGTGAGGCAAGTGGAGTTTGGTATCGATCTGGTTCCGGGGGCCGCGCCTATTGCTAAGGTGCCTTATCGTCTTGCACCTCCAGAGATGCAAGAGTTGTCCTCGCAGCTCCAGGAGTTGCTGGGGAAGGGATTCATTCGGCCGAGCAGCTCACCGTGGGGAACACCTATTCTGTTTGTTAAGAAGAAGGATGGTTCACACCGGATGTGCATTGATTACCGAGAGTTGAACAAGTTGACGGTCAAGAACCGTTACCCGTTACCGAGGATCGATGATTTATTCGATCAGTTGCAGGGAGCATCTTGGTTCTCCAAGATCGATCTGAGATCAGGATACCATCAGGTAAGAGTGCGGGATGAGGACGTCCAGAAGACAGCGTTTAGGACGCGATATGGGCATTATGAGTTTGTGGTGATGCCTTTCGGGCTCACCAATGCCTCGGCTGTGTTCATGGATCTCATGAACAGGGTATGCAGACCGATGTTGGACCGGTCAGTGATTGTATTTATCGACGACATTCTAGTGTATTCGAGATATAGAGAGCAGCATGAGGAGCATTTGAGGGAGGTCCTTGAAGTATTGAGGTCGGAGAAGCTTTATGCAAAGTTCTCCAAATGTGACTTCTGGTTGCGGGAGGTCCTATTTCTAGGACACGTTGTTAATCAGGAAGGGATATTGGTCGATCCGGCCAAGGTTGAGGCGGTGATGAGTTGAGAGGTGCCGAAGTCACCCTCTGAGATCAGGAGTTTCCTTGGGTTGGCAGGGTACTATCGGAGATTTATTAAGGATTTCTCCAAGATCGCAGTGCCGCTCACCAGATTGACCCGGAAGGGTGTTGCATTCTCATGGGGACCCGAGCAGCAGACTTCCTTTGAGACACTTCGCCAGAGGTTGTGCGAAGCCCCGGTATTAGCTCTCCCGGAAAGGATGGAAGATTTTATAGTATATTGCGACGCATCGACTTCGGGACTGGGTGCAGTGTTGATGCAGAGGGGTCATGTGATAGCTTATGCGTCGAGGCAGCTGAAGCCTCATGAGGCGAGATATCCCACGCATGATTTAGAGTTGGGAGCAGTAGTGTTCGCTCTCAAGATTTGGCGTCACTACCTGTATGGGGTTCGATGTACGATATACACGGACCATAAGAGCTTGAAGTATTTGATGGATCAGCCCAACCTAAATATGCGTCAGAGGAGGTGGTTGGATATGGTCAAGGATTATGATTGTGAGATCCTGTACCACCCAGGCAAGGCTAATGTGGTAGCCGATGCATTGAGCCGCAGGGCGGAGAGCACTGCATTGCGAGATGTATGTTTGAGATTGACTGTGATGACTCCAGTATTGGATGCTATTCGTGGGCACAGGCCAAGGCTGTGCGACCAGAGATGTAGAAGAAAGAGCGGGTTGTTGGGTTAATTTCAGAGTTCGTTAAGGATGGACGAGGGCTTATGACGTTTCAGGGTCGGATTTGGGTACCGTTCGTGGGCGGTACGCGTATTACTTTGATGGAAGAGGCTCATAGATCGAAATTCTCGATCCATCCCGGTGCTACGAAGATGTATTTGGATTTGAGGAAAGAGTATTGGTGGCCCTGTATGAAGAGGGACGTTGCATGGTTCGTTGAGAGGTGCTTGACCTGCCGTAGGGTTAAGGCCGAGCACCAGAGACCGCATGGCAAGTTACAGCCATTGGAGATTCCCGAGTGGAAGTGGGAACAGATCACTATGGATTTCATCACCAAATTGCCGAGGACTGCCAGGGGAGTTGATGCAATTTGGGTGATTGTGGATAGGTTGACGAAGAG
Organism: Lactuca sativa; assembly: GCF_002870075.4. NCBI lineage: Eukaryota > Viridiplantae > Streptophyta > Magnoliopsida > Asterales > Asteraceae > Lactuca > Lactuca sativa. The sequence continues at coordinate 130,194,184 of NC_056631.2, forward strand.
TGCACACTTCCTTGCCATCAGCGAGAGTTCTTCAGCGGAGAAGTTGGCGGAGATATATGTGAGAGAAGTGGTATCTCGGCATGGAGTGCCGATCTCGATTGTTTCAGACCGTGATGTGCGCTTCACTTCCAGGTTCTGGAAGAAATTCCATGAGGAGCTGGGTACTAAATTGCATTTTAGTACCGCATACCATCCCCAGACAGATGGTCAGAGCGAGCGGACTATTCAGACGCGTATTTACCCTTGGAGGACATGCTCCGAGCGTGTGTGTTAGACTTCGGGGGTAGCTGGGATGCGTATTTACCCTTGGCAGAGTTTTCCTACAACAACAACCATCATTCGAGCATTGGTATGCCACCTTTTGAGCTGTTGTATGGTAGAAGGTTTCGGACCCCCATTTGCTGGGGAGAGGTGGGACAGAGAGTGATGGGCAGCACAGAGATCGTGCTTCAGACGACAGAGCAGATTCAGCAAGTTAGACAGAGGTTATTGACCACCCAGAGCCGACAGAAGAGTTATGCAGACAGGCGCCGATCCGAGCTTGAGTTTCAAGTCGGCGACTTCGTTCTCCTGAAGGTCTCTCCTTGGAAAGGAGTGATTCGATTCAGGAAGAGGGGCAAGTTGGGGCCCCGGTATATTGGGCCATTTCATGTGATTGCAAGGATAGGCCCCGGTAGCGTATCGGTTGGAGTTGCCAGCGGAGTTGGGACAGATCCACGACACTTTTCATGTGTCGCAATTGAGGAAGTGCATAGCCGACGAGTCGGCAGTGGTTCCATTAGAGGATATTCAGGTGGATTCGAGCCTGAATTATGCGGAGAGACCAGTGGCCATCAGGGATCGGAAGATCAAGGTTCTGAGGAACAAGGAGGTACCTCTGGTGTTGGTCCAGTGGCAACACCGGAAGGGATCGGAAATGACTTGGGAGCCGGAACGTGAGATGCGGGAGCTGCATCCGGAGCTATTTTCAGAGTGAGACTTCGAGGGCGAAGTCTAATCCTAGTGGGGGAGAGTTGTAACAGCCCGGAATCTCAGGTATTGTTAAATTATGTTTTTGGGGTGTTTTAAGAGGGGACTCGGCGAGTTGGAGCCTAGACTCGCCGAGTAGGATCGCAGACTTGGTCGCGGGTTCGCGACTGGACTCGACGAGTCCAGATATGGACTCGGCGAGTCTACGCTGTTTAGCGAAAACCCTAACCGTTCGGGTTTGGGACGTATAAAAGAGACTTATTGGCCGTCATTGTTCATTTTAGCCTTCTGAGAAGAACCCTAAATCGATTGTGTGCATCTGGAGCAAGGATTATAGGCCATTGTTGATTATAGAAGAGTTGTTGTGCAAGAAAGAGAAGAGATTGGCTAAAGGAACAGCAAGGGAGTCACATTCTGAGGATTGGGGACACAGAGAATACATCATCCAGGGAGGTTGTAGCTCGACGGATTGTGCACGAGTGATTTCTGGATTTGCTAGCTTTCAGCATTCACGAGGTGAGTCTTCTCACTATACTGTACCCGGAAGGGTTTGACTGTGTGACCGGAAGGTCAAATATGATATGTGATATGTATGCTATATGTGGTAAGCTGTTTGTTATATGTGCTATGTATGTTATGGGCCGGAAGGCAATATGTTATGGGCCGGAAGGCAATATGTTGTGTGATGGACCGGAAGGTCGGCGTGGGTAGGACCGGAAGGTTTACCTAGCAGGGACGGAAGTCCCCTGAGACACATGGACCGGAAGGCCAGGGCCTGGAAAGGCGTATGTGCGTAAGTTGTATATTGGGGAACTCACTAAGCATTATGCTTACAGTTGTTATGTATATGTTTCAGGTACTAGCGAGGACCGTGGGAAGGCGCCGGCGTGATCGGTACACATTGGAGAATGTTTTTATGATCTTGGGGTTTAGACAATTTGTATTTGATATGACACTGAAATTATTTATGCCTTGTTTTGAATGGGAATACTTTATTTTTAAAATGAAAAATTTATTTGAAAATTTGCGGTTTTACATTTACGGTGTTCCAAGTTGGTATCAGAGCCTTGGTTTAAAAGATTCAGATGTGCTCTCGGGTATCTCTGAACTCAAACTAAGGATTTGAGAAAATTTTCAAAAAAAAATGATTTTTCTAAAATGTGTAAGAGTTTTAAAGAGAAAACGAGATGGAGCAGTGTGTACAATCAGCTAGAGCCCAAACGGTGATTTCCCAAAATACCATTATTTGTTTGTATTATGAGATGTCTATGAGATATTAGAGCTTTATGCTAGATGACAGGCTAGATATTTCAGAAATTAGGGTTAGAGTTTCCTGATTCATGATGCCTTAGCCTAGGGGACGCTATTAATTGATATTATCTGCTATTTGCTCTGAATGTGCTAAGTAGAAGTACCTAGCAGGAATCTTTTAGATGGAGTCTTGAGTAGAGGAGTAATCTAGTAAAGATACCTAGACGAGGATTTGAGGAATCTTTTGAGAGAGTAGTTAGAGATCCACGAGAGGTAGGATTGTCTGAGTTCGGTGATGCTTTTGAGTTATGAAAAAAGCGAGTGGAGAGGTATGCTAGAGTGGTTTCACGTGTTGGTTATTCGATGCCTGAACGCTGCTTTCTTTGTGCTTTGTGGAACTCATGAATGATGGGTGTAAATTACTAAGTAAATATGATGATATTCAGGAGGTAGATGGCTGGCATCACAAGGAGTTCTTCAGCAGCTGATGGCGGAGAATTGTGAGAACCAAGGGAGTAATTCTAGTCCGAGGAGTACGTTTTTTAGAGTTGGTATTCGCTAGAGAGTGAATATTTGTAATGGGAATGGTGATCAAGAAGGTTGAGCAAGTACTTAGGAAATTTGGGACAATCCATGTGGAAAGTATGGGTAGATGTGGCAGGTAGTATGGGCCCGTACTACTAAAAGCAGAGGCCCCGTACTCGAAACATAGAGAATTCTGGAGGTTCTAAGTAGTAGGATGAGGAGAAATAACATGGTTCGGGTACCATGATTCGTGGGAAAGTGTGTTTTCGCCTTTCTCAGTTACCCGGTTATGATTATTTAGAGTGGGAGTGGAGATGGGAGATTATGGGGCTAGAGGGACATGACGGTTGAGCTTAAATTTAGTATACCCTAGGTGGGAAAATTTGAGTCTAGATCTCGAGGTTTTTGACTGGTGAGGTTCCAGTTGGAGTCGCCAGACTCAAACAGGGGTGAAGATGATGCGTCATGGGGGATTGTAGTCTGTGTTGAGTGGTCGGGCGATGGCCTATGATGTCAAGGTTCTATTTTAAGGAGTATATTATTCTTTTTCCCATTTTGAGATGGTGGGTGAGTGAGTTTCTGATGTCAGAGATTAGAAGAAGACCCTGTGGGGAACCATGGAGTTGCGATATTGGCACCAAGAGTATTTTTTTGTATGAAAGCATTGAGTTACATTCTTATGTCGGGAAGGTTCGTCAGTGAGTACTGTGACTACCGAGGGATCGGGTATGCCTTGTTAGAGTTTGGCAAGCTGTATACCAGCAACTGTTTTAGGAAAATGAGAGGAGTATATCGAGTTGTTAGCTTTCGTGGCTATGAAGCGGATCGACTGAGAGGTTGATGTCTCCCGTGCTATGTCGATTCTTGTAGTAGGGTGATGATTGAGGATTTAGAGAACGAAGTGTGTGATAGTCCATTATTTCTAGGAAAGGAGATAGTGCTATTTTAGGACCGTTAGGGTAATTTCATGTGTAGCCGAATGAGGTTCTGGGGGATTGGAGACACTCACATTAGGTAGTTCCAAGGATTTAATTTGAGATTTGGGAGATATGGAGTTGCTTGGTCTTTCTTTGGAAGATCATCTAGTGTTACGTTGTACATTCCAAGAGTCAAGTGTGTTGTATCTGGTGAAACAGTCTGTGGAGTAGACTGTTGATATGTCAGTTGGTGATGGTCGAACCTTAAGTGGGGGAGAACTGAGTATTATGTTGAGAAGATCAAAAATCTATTCAAATTGCGGTTAGAAGATTTGGTTATGGGGATCTGCGGTACAGATATATGAGACTTAGGTTTATTGGTGGACGTGGAAAGGTACAGAGCGAGATGATGCACATGGTACATGTACAGGAAAGAACGGGTGTACCCACGATGAGTAGCCGTGAGTCATGGATCTTAGTGTGGTGAGCGACTCTTCAGGTTTGTAATGGTTGGGTTCGAGGCGGTTGGTTCGTTGAGGTCTAGTTTCAATTGTTGGGATTTTCCAATTCAATGTATAGATTGTTATCTATACTAAGGGAGGAGAAATAATTGATTTGTCAATTAGTTTCAGGGTCGGTATGAGTAGCTACGCATGGGTTTAGATTAGTAAGAGGATGTGTTTTCGAATGGTGGTCAACGTGTTCTTAATCATTGACGATTCCTCCGTGTTTCAATTTTAAGTTGAGTATTTCGAGGTTACGAGTTGTGTGAGAGGGAGATCAGTGGTTGAGACAAGCGAGTGTGAGATACTATAATGGGGTATCGAGTAGCTATTGTTCCAGTGGGAACCCATCAACTAAGTTGTGTTTGGATGGGGAATTGTTCAAGAATGTGAATTATATCAAGGGAAAGTGTTTTGTAGCGACAATTGTTGTTAGGGGTAAAGAAGTTTAATCTGGGTGTGTGTATGCACCTGTCCATGATGGATCACAGAGCATGAGTTTAGCGAACACATTATGGTGATGGCTTAATGATGAGATTGTGGGAAGGTAAGAGAGTGGGAGGATCCAGGTGGGCGTAATCTCTTTGTATTAATGGGGAAAACCATGGGGAGAGCCCATGGTGAATGAGCGGGTGATGTAAGCTTGCGGGGAGTCATAGCATTCACGAGTCAGTATGAGAGTGTCACAAGTCTACGGAGAGTCGTAGCACTCATTAGCCGATACGAGAGTGTTGTAACACTGCAGGGAGCTGTGGTGTTCATGTTGGATTAATGTCTAAGTCCATAACTATATTTGGTATGTACTTGACCGGACCCGGCATGGTCCATTTGGGTTGCACTTCACCGACACAATTTATATGGATAATCTTTTGAGAATAGTATGTTTATGATTAATATTAATATATTATAAGTTCTAATATATTAATATGGAATCATATTATTTAATTAGTATTGATCAAGAATTAATTTATAATTAATTAAGTGATCAAAAGGAACTAATTAAATATGGACTCTTATATATATGGAATGGGCCAAGTTCATTTAGGTTGGGCTAAGCTTTCATGGATAGTCCATGGAGTGTTTAACCCATGGATCCTAGGAAATGAAAGGTCATGGGTATTAGGGTTTAACCCTAATCCTCCATACTATATAAAGATGTCTTTGGTTGGTGAAATTGGCACTAGTGTGGATACACTAAAGAAGGGCTAGCCAATTTCACTAGAGAGAACCAAGTAATCATATTCTCTAAAGTATTCCAAGGTGTCTTGGTGATTTGTGATTCCACTTGAGGCTTCCACACTATTGGGGCTAAGCTCTTAAAGCTTGAAGACATCAAGCTACATCACGAGGTATGTATTCTATCTTGTTACATTCATAGTTTTTGTATGCTAGATTAGGATAATACCTTGGATGTTCTTATTTGCATGTATAATAGAGAAAACATAGATCCAAGGTATTTAGGGTTGCATGTACACTTAGGAAGTGTTAGAATGCTCAAAACCCAACAGTGGTATCAGAGCCACGGGTTGTTTTCTGTTATATTGATGCAAATATTTTATTTTCAAAGTTGAAAAAAAAAACATGAAGTTTGTCAAATTTTAAGATAATTACTTGTTCTTGTGAAAAACTAATTATTTGTAAAATTTGAATAATTTGCTTTATGAGTTGAATTAGGTCAAATTTAATGGAAGATAAAATAATATGATTATTTTATTAGTTTTAAAAGTTTGATCTAAAGAGTTTTATTTTTTGAAACCTCCATAAGTTATGGATATGAAAAGGTTTTAAAAAAAAATTGATTCAAAGTTTTTTTGGAGTTACAAAATTTGGTGTTAATGTTTTAAAGGATTCCATAACTTAAGAATAAGTTATGGATCACCAAAAGTTTTTTGTGTTACCTTGTTTTATGAGTGAATTTAGATTAATGAATAAAATTATGTGATAGTTGGTTTTAATCCAAATTAATCTAAGAATTGATTCTAAAATGTGTTTTTGTAACTTGTCCTCAAGTTATATGAAAAGTCACATTTAAGAATCATAAAACTCATAAAAATTGGCAAAGGTTACAAAAATGAAGAGTCTAGTTCTAATTAAATGGTTTTATGACTCCATAACTTGTCCTCAAGTTATGGAGGACCAAGAGTCTCTTCATTTAATAAAATAAAATAAAATAAAAAAAAGGTGTAACCTTAATTAATTCCATAAGTTATAAAATAAAGAAAAGTTAATTCTTTTATTAGTTTAAAGTCTTCCATAACTTGTCCTCAAGTTATGGAACTTGAAGAGTTTTTGGATTAAAACTACTTTAAACACATAAGTTATGGAATTAATTAGTTTTGAATAGTTTCAAAACTTGCCCTCAAGTTTTGGAATTTGTAAAGTTTTCACTTATGAATACTTTAATTCCAAGTTAGCCCTTAGAATTTTAAAAGTTAAAATTCAACCCTTATACTTTATAATATTATAAGTTAATAATATATATATGTATAAGAGTAAAGTCAGTCTTACCGCTAGTACGCCTCATTCACGAAGCCGGTCTATAAGGTGGGTATAAGGTTGTTGCCTATAAAATGGCAACTTAATGGGTGTCCACTCTCACCCACCGCTTGCTTGACTGGTGGAGGGTCGTTAGCCGAACGGGTTTGACAGGACTAGAATTCTCCCTTCATTAAAAGTATTAATGATAATACTAAGTAACTAAACTCTTAATAATACCCAATCTTAGTTACTTAGGAAAAATGTGAATAAGGTGCTAACCCATGAAATTACACTTTACACTTTGTCTAAGTCGTTAGTGGAGCGTGTGTGGTTAACCGGCACACTAACTTGGACTTAACAAGGTAGGTAAAGGGTGACTTAATATTTATCATAGTATCGATGGAGCGTGTGTGGTTAACCGGCACATCGATTGAGGGGTAATTTATTAAGGGTACCAAGTGATTTGCATGGTTACTTCACACCTTGTTTTGTGATCCTCGGCATCCCAGTCACAAAACCTGAAGGGCACACTCGAGATTGAAACATGCCTTTGAAAAGTTTAATGAATATCAAAGATCTAGGAGTTTCAAAACCAATTAAAACCTAATAATTCATTTCATTTATCTTGGTGGAAATTGGTGAATCGTCATTCACCTACCTTCAAATATTTTATAGCTTGGATTACGGCATACCTCTTCTAAGTTATAAAATAGTTTGTTGGGTCCTAGCCTTAATATTTCATATTGGGTGTCATATTAAGGACTTTAAATCAACTATCTTGAATATCTCCCAAAAGATGTATGTAATAGACACCTATGATCTTCCTAAATCTAGTGAAACAAGGTTTCCTAAATGAAGATGATGTCCTTTGGAAATCATACTTCTTTCACCTCCTCCAATTATTCTCCCCAACCTACAAGTTCTTGAAAAGTTTAAGGTCACTCAAGCCCTATTGGCAAGGCAAGGTCTAGGTGTGAACACATCTTCGAGATGTAGTCACATATTGACAAGCCGGGAGAGTTGGGTGTCAAAGTCTTGAGAAAGTTGGTGGTTCAATCACTTTCTAAGTCACATAGTGAGTTCCTTTGGGACACCTATGAAACAGACTATGACAAGACCCTTAATGATCTTATCTATTTGCTAAGATCAACTTCCTAAAACTTTATGGACATTGACAATGATGACATTGGATATCCAGTAAAGCATTCTCTTCCCAATGGAAAGGGATCGACCATAGTCAACTCGGTTGACCAAATGGTAAAGAGAAAAGCTAAGTCTGTGATAGTCTTGTGTACCATTATCAAAGGGTCCATACGTTTATATTGCCAAGGGAAGGGGCATTGGTTGCAAAGCTGCCAAATTTACCCAAGGATGTTAAAGTCAATAAGTTTGACTCTACTTCAGGTAAAGACCACTATCTAACTATGTTAAGTTTCTATTCTGAGATTCCTGATACATGATGTGACTGGGTCACATGGTGATGTTTTAAGAATCAAAGAAAAATGAAGAAACTTAAAGAAAGAATATGCTGAATCTGATGGCGTAGATGGATTTCTATCGCATAGTTTGAAGATCAGATTCTTGAGCAACTTCTTAGGAGTTATGAGATATTGCTTAGGAATAGATAACAACAAGTTTTCATATGGATTGTAAGGATAAGTTTTTCCGCAAAGTTTTAAAATAAAAGAAAATTTTTTTGATTTTATTTATTTTAAAATATCCTTACAATGGCTTTTTAGGAAAAATTGTTGCTTATATGATTCCATTAAGAGCAAGAGTGGAAATATGAAATTGATTCTTTCATTTGTGGTAATGTCTAGATTTACCAAATAAGGAAAGATTCTCATCACCCAAGTTTCAATTGGACCGGAACTTGGAATCATGCAAGTTGTATAGCATGATGAATGAGAACTTTCAAGTTTTGGAAAATTAAGACTAATTACTCGGCCACATGGATGTGTGAGTCAAGTAAAGGACTAAGGGATCGAGTACACATTCTTGTGCACTGATTAAGTCCACCACAAAAGATTGATAAGACTATTCGTCATAGTTTACTAAAGCTCAATAAATATGATTATACTTACAAGCTTAAGTGTAACTCTTAGACATTGGAAAAGGTTCCAATGTATGGCAGGGCGAATAAGAAGAATCAAATTAGGCAGAAGGATAAAAGTTTCTCATATCTGAAAAGATGGGAGAGTACTTTAGTATCAGTTTTGTGATCATCTTAATGATTAAGAAACCATATCAAAATTAGTTCTCTAAGGAAATCTTAGTGCATTCTTATGACTAAGAAGAGGAACTTGAATTGTTGAAATGGTTAAATCAAGAAGATGAGTCATACTTCGTTCCAATACAAGTCTTAGAGTCATACTCCAAGATTGTCATTTGAGTGACATGTCTTAAAGAAGGTTTAAAACACTTGTCAAATGTAAGAGTAAAAGTTTTCTACTCTTGTACATTTGAAATTGGTAAGTTGTGATGTTTTGGATAAAACAAAGACCAACTTAGGCCAATTGGGTAAAGTGTTTTTTCTTGATTAGAATCCGCACTATCTCTTGGATGTTTGACAAGGGAGTCTTATATGTCAAGAGGACAGTGGGAGTCTTAAAGGTCTTGAAAGTCTCAAGAAATAATCAAGAATAAAACCTGAAGTTCTTCACTAGCACACGACTTGAGGTTTATAACCTATCGTGTTGACATATCTGTGCCCATTCCAGTTAAAGTTGGCTTTGCATATGAGTTCTTAGAGTTCTCAGTTTGTTGCATAACAACTTGGAAGCAATGGCAGGCCCTTGAGCTGCCAGGTGGCAAGAAGTTAAGATTGAGTTCAATCCATATGGTTTTGGATTTGTCATTATCTTTGTCTTGTGATTATGGTTTGACAAATTCATATGGGTAGGAACTCATACACCATATAAATCTAAGTGTCATAAGGTTTCTCTCCGATTCATGAAAATGCTGGTGAGGAAACGCTTTCACTAAGTAGATTTTACGAAGATATCAATTGCGTTATTTGCATTTTCAAAAGTCGTTAGTGGAGCGCGTGTGGTTAACCGGCACACTAACATGGACTTGTGAGAAATGGCAAATGCCTAAGCAATCGAGACCATGATTACGGTATCCCTTTTCATGGTTCTTGAAATTGCTTAGACACACAGGTGAGCTATCTACGGAAAGGGTGTATGAATCTAAATTTCAGACTGTCCAGCTGATTTCTGAGTACATGTCAAAGCTAGTGGGAGCATAAGTGTTATGCTAATAATCATCATGTTAGTGGGAGCATGATAATAATGATAAGTATTGCAAGTTAGCAATGTTAATTATAGAAAACAAAAGTTTCAATTGGGAAAAAGTTGTTTTGCTATAATTAAGGGAGAGGAAATTATGCTTCATCTCAAATCTATAAGCTTAGATCGTGAGGTTTTAATCATTTAGTCAAGGATATATATGAATTTCATGTTGGAATGGCTCAACATAAGGAAATTCTGTATATGGGTCCATTATTTGCGTTCTAAAATTCGATTATGATTACGGCATCCCTTTTCATAATTTGAATTATGAGAACTTGGCAAATTGAAATGGAAATATTATAGCAAAAGACTGGTTTAGTCTTTATGTAAGACATCATGAATCGTGTCCCATATGCTTCGGATATAGGATCGATTACATGTGATATATTCATCCGTTCTAAAATTTTCCAAATGCCTGGGGCATTAAGAAGGGAAAAGGTTTAGAACTGGATATGACTAAAAGGATTAAACAATTGTCGAGGACAATCTAAGGTTTACCAAAGATTGGTTATTCAAGGACAATTGGAAGTATAGTGATAATTCTGGAAGGACCATATTGACATAATCTGTAAGGAGGCAACTCTTGTTCAGAAGTGATAGTCAAAATGGAATCTGGAAATGTTTCAAAGTTAGAATTTTCAATCTGTGTAAGATTAAGGAAACTTAATGCAAGAAGGATATTTCCAAGGAGTTGATCTCCTTTGGAATACTCTGTAATGATTGTTTCCAAGTCTTTGTGACTTTGTGCATAATCGTTACAAGAGGATCAATGCATATAAGTTTAGAATCTAACAGATTTCTGTAAATGGCATGAATTTGGAATTCTTTCATTTGCAGTAAGGATTTGGGAGTGTGAAAAGAGAATCATTGAAGTTATGTTCAGTTGATCTAGTTCACAAAGTAAAGATCATAGACAAACATAGTATGCATACTTGGTGTGTGGCATGACTAGTGTTTAAGAAAACATAGTGTACATGCTTGGAGCATGGGACAACTATTGTTTTAAATTCAAGAATAAAGTTGATAGCTGAAACAGTATACAATGAATAATGTGTAATCATATGGTGATAAATAAAAGGTGTTTTATTTATGTTCAAAGGGTTGATACCATATTGGATTCAATTATTATTGTGTTTTATTTTGCATGTTTTGACTTCCCGAATAAACTGGGTTATTCTTCCTGAATGACTAAGTTATTCAAACCATCCACAGTCGGTCATATGTTGGAAGTAGATATGAATTAAGACTGTCATGGGTTGGCTTGTAGAGGTCTAAGGTGTTGGACAAAGGGCTACAACACTCATGAGTGCTCATAAGTTCTGAGTATTGGATTCAACCCGCGCTCATTGGAATCACTTCATGGATTTTATCACGAGTGATCATGAGACGATAATATCTTATATTCTTCAAACCTAGAGATATGAGTTGTTACTATGAGTTGATAGTACGTTGATTGCACGAAAACGCATTTGGTAACTCGGTGCTATAAAACGTGCCTTTGTGTATGATTCAACAAGTAGTAGAACAAGCCATATGAGTCGAAGTTTATCCGTTCCTTTTACCTTCGGGATAAAAGCGATATCTGTGGGCCCCTCGATGATTTGATGATGACAAATGGAAGTGCTCGGCCGGGCCAGGACTGATTTGATTTGTTCAATTAGTCAGTCGTCATAAATCGGAAATCAGGAAACAACAAATGAACAGAGAGAATGATTATAATCCATGTCTCGGTCCATATGATATCTAGAATGGAGGAATATATGATCCCTTATCTAATGGACAAGTTCGTTGACAAGATCAGAGTTCGACAGCAGCTTTAAGAGCTACGATTGCCAGTTAGGTTTGAAGTCATACGCAATAATAGTTTTAGACTTATCCAAGTGGGAGACTGTTGGATTAATGTCTAAGTCCATAACTATATTTGGTATGTACTTGACCCGACCCGGCATGGTCCATTTGGGTTGCACTCCACCGACACAATTTATATGGATAATCTTTTGAGAATAGTATGTTTATGATTAATATTAATATATTATAAGTTCTAATATATTAATATGGAATCATATTATTTAATTAGTATTGATCAAGAATTAATTTATAATTAATTAAGTGATCAAAAGGAACTAATTAAATATGGACTCTTATATATATATGGAATGGGCCAAGTTCATTTAGGTTGGGCTAAGCTTTCATGGATAGTCCATGGAGTGTTTAACCCATGGATCCTAGGAAATGAAAGGTCATGGGTATTAGGGTTTAACCCTAATCCTCCATACTATATAAAGATGTCTTTGGTTGGTGAAATTGGCACTAGTGTGGATACACTAAACAAGGGCTAGCCAATTTCACTAGAGAGAACCAAGTAATCATATTCTCTAAAGTATTCCAAGGTGTCTTGGTGATTTGTGATTCCACTTGAGGCTTCCACACTATTGGGGCTAAGCTCTTAAAGCTTGAAGACATCAAGCTACATCAAGAGGTATGTATTCTATCTTGTTACATTCATAGTTTTTGTATGCTAGATCAGGATAATACCTTGGATGTTCTTATTTGCATGTATAATAGAGAAAACATAGATCCAAGGTATTTAGGGTTGCATGTACACTTAGGAAGTGTTAGAATGCTCAAAACCCAACAGTTCACTAGTCAGGGCATGACACAGAGGAGTTCTTATGCTTAGGTAGCCTTGATGAGTGAGTCTTTGGGAACCTGTTGGCCAGGACATGGGTGAGACTAAGGTCTCCATGATAGCCGGGATCCATTATATCTCGAATTGAGGAGAGGTTGTCGCAAATCAGAAGGGATTGGAGAAGTAAGTTACGCATAGATTCGCGGATTATGAGTCGTGAGTTGGTATCAAATTGGATTTGAGTGGTTCCAATTTTACTGTCGAACCAGACTCTTGAGTTAGAGTTTGCCCCTATTTGTGTAAAGGATATATGAGTTGAGATTTTAGATTCTTGATGGGTTTCTTTTGAGTGGTTAAGGTCTCCATCTAATGTTTTAGACCAGGAAGGGTTGGTTCGTTTGGTATGAGAAGGACCACAGCACGCATGAAGTTAGTGAGTGTTAAACGACGGAGGTAGGAAGTGATGTGTGACTACAGATCGGTCATAATATTGTTTGGATGTAAGGCGAACTTAGTGGTTGAATGCACAACGTGGATGGTTAAGATAGCTCTGTTGCATTGAACAACTGGGGTTACACCCGGGTTTGTGGTCATGTCGTTCAAGTTACCTGGCGTGTAAGGATCGGTGAGTAATGATTTCGTGGGAGAAATCTAATTTAAGTGGGGGACAGTCATAACATCCCATTTGTTAAATAATTAAATAGATAAAATTGAGGAACGAATAGTAGCCCTAAATCCATAATATTCAGTGGAGTGTTGGTTTTGGGGATTAAAATGTAATCTCGGGACCTATTTTCTAAATATTTTAGGAGTAGGGGGCTACTTGGTAGATTATTGGGACTTAAATTGAGTAGATTTTGGGAAGCAAGGGCTAAATGGCAAATTCTAAATTTAATTTTTAAAGATATCTGAGGACAGGGGCTATCTGGTAGGTTTTGGACTTAAAGTGTAAGAAATTTATGGAATCAGGGGTAAAAGGGGAAACATTGGATTAAAGTTGAAGAGTTTATGAGAAGGAGGGACTAGAAGTGTAAAACTTGCAAGGAGTTTGTATGAGCACGGGATTAAACAAAAACCGTTCCTTCCCATCGCACCTTCTAACCCTAAATCTTGAGGAGTCAACCGCCACCACCGTTCTTGGGAGCTTTCTCAGCGTCACTCGCAAGTAGAGTCCGATCACCACCACTACAGTGTGGATAAGGATCGTCGCCACGATGTTTTCTGTCGGAAACGTCATGGGTAGCCGAAGACCTGCCGATGACCGGGGAAAACCGTTGTGTCATCGCTATGCAAGTCGTGAGCCGCCGGGAATGCACGGTAATTCACCCTCAACCTATCCTTCCTCTTTCTGTCTCGTTTTCTTATGGGTGTGATGTCAGAATCATCACCGCCACCGCCGGTGTCCATGAGGGGGTCTGATGTAGCGTTTTTCCGGCGACGTTCGCCACGTATGGGGTGGTTGGTTGGACGTATGTTGGATTCTAGTTGTTGCTTTTGTTGTTTGGGGTGTCAGATGTGCGTTTTTGTGGCCGAAAACCCACTGCCACCAACATGAGGTGGTAGCTTCCGCCTCCTGCCGCCCGTCACCACCACTAGCCGCCATATGGTGGTGGCTGGGTGTATTTGTTGTGATGTTATGAGTATGTTTTGTGGTACGGGACTTGTGTTAGCACCTTTGGTGGAGAGATTGAGGGAAAAACCACTACCACCATCGTGAGGTGGTGGCTGCTGCCGTGAGCTGGCACTGACCACCACTACCTGAAGCAGTCGTGGGTGGTGTTTGGCATAATGAGCCCTAATCGACCCAAATGCTTAATCTTGGACTGGGATGCTTTGTGATTGGGCTAGAAACCCTAATTAGGGTTTAGAAAAACCTAATTTTCGGTTTGTTAGTTTGGATTTTACCAGGACCTACAGTTGGACAGTTAGATTGATATTGTAAATTATGTCCAACTTCATTGTTTGAATGGCCTAGTGGAGTGATGGACTTAGTGGGTTAAGTCCTTAATGGGTTAAGTGAGAAACACTTAACCCTAATTGTCATTTTATTTGAAAACCCTAATTTTGGCTTGGGCCTTGAGTTGGGCCTTTCTTTTGGGCTTTGATGATCGGGCTATTTATGGGCCATCCAAGAGCAATCATGTGGACTATAATATTTAAATGGAATTTAACGTAACACTCATTTGAGGGTTTGGGCCCAATTTGGAAAATTGGGCCTTAGTTGGGCCATTACTAGACATTTGTGGATCCATGTAGTATTGGGACTTGGTGGGCCCAATGGGCTTGGGTTACTTATGGGCCAGGTTGGTGGACCATATTTAGACCTAATATGTGAAGGTATGTTCTTAGATCCTAATGAGGTTAATTGTGGGTTTGGCTCAGTGTTAAAGACTGGGGTACAACAACATCATTTGTAGAATATGTCCGCAATCCGAGCTGATTCTTCTCACTATAATTACATGTATGGTAATTTATGTGTGACCGGAGGGTCTTATTCATGTTATTGACCAGAGGGCCTTAGTACATTATTAACCGGAGGGTCTTACTACATTATTAACTGGAGGGTCTTAATTGTTTATATTGTGATATATTTTAGCGTGTATATTGTCTTTGTGACTTATGTTGTTATATTATTCTGTGTATATGTTTATCTTATGTGTTGATTTTGAGTTATGTGATATCTTGCATTATGTGAATTATGCCATGTATTATTATGAGCTACAGAGCTAGGACCGGATGGTCCACAGTGTTAGGACTGGAGGGTCCATCAGAGTGGTGGGACTGGAGGGTCCCACAAAGACACATTGATTGGAGGGTCTTATAGATTTATAGCCTCGAGTGACTAATGAGTTGTATGTGGTATTTTCTGGGGACTCACTAAGCTTCGTGCTTACCGTGTTGTGTGATATGTGTTTCAGGTACTTCTCAGGATCACGGGAAGTCGCCGACTTGATTGTACACACGAGATGGAGTTATGTTTTGAGGATCCTGTATTTTTATTCAATAATTATGGACACGTGTATTTAATAATTGATATATTGACATTTTGTGAAATGTGTTGATGATATTTATGTGATTTATAAACGAAAAATATGTGTGAAATTTACGGTTTTACAACCTTCCAGATAATGACCAAATAACTCCAAGTATCCCAAATCTCAGATGAAAATCTCGAAATCCTCCTAATGTGACTACCTCTAGTCACCCAAAATTTCGTACCAACACACCAGCGGACATCTCAATTGCCTGAATTATTTACAACACTCAACCCTTATCATCGATATACAACGTAGACAATGAGGGCCACCGCCCCTATATACTTCCCTTAATTACCTAGAACTGTTGCTAAAATATGCCTTACTATACTCAACTAAGGCATATCCTTATCCTCATCCATCTCAGTCCCCTCTGATGACTCCCTCACGGTATAAGAAATACCTTGTAGCAGACATACCACAAAATACTCTAGTCAAAATATCACAACTATATGCTACCGCACGGGGTTTACCTCCAAACTCTAAAACCAGAAGTTATTTATCTCTTTCACTCCACAAGGGAAATGGAAATAATGTAGTTCTCATCACAGAAAGTGACATCTCAACCATAGGACAATCACCTAACCCAGACCACAATGCTCCATAAAGCATCACCTCTACTTTCCTTGAGTCTCGCATCTCCAACAGGCACCTCCCCAGTCAAACCCTTCGGGATCTAACTCAATTTTCCTCATAAGGTACACCTCCATTGAAACTCGACCGAAATGGCCCTCTGGCCCCACAATCTACCATATCCACTCTCTGTCTGAACACCCATAGTCGGATAACTACTACAGACAGAAGCACACCTTGCTACAAATTATGGTACTCGAACCACATTATCTCCCGTCAATCTGCTACTTAGAACCTCTAGAATTCTCCTTGTCTCAAGTATGGGTCCTCTTCTTTCAGTAGTATGGGCCCAAACTACCTTCCACATCTACCCATATTTCCCACACAGATTGTCCTAGATTTCCTAAGTAGCTGCTCGAACTTCTCGATCAACCAATCCCATTACTCATGCTCCCTCTCCAACGAATACTCACCTCTAAGCAGCACACTCATCACACTAAAATCACTCCCTAAGCTCTCCTAGGTTCTCACGATTTTCTACCATCAGCTGCTAAAGAACTCCTCGCGATGTCAACTAGCCACTCTAACTAACTCACATCACTCGTGAGTTCCACAAAGCACAAAGCAAGCAGCATTCGGGCATCGAGTAACCTCCTCCACTCTAGCATACAACTCTACTCGCTCTATCCACATCTCAAAAGGCATCACCGAACTCAGGCAATCCTACTCCTCATGGGTATCTAACTACTCTCTCAGTAGATTCCTCAAATACACATCTAGGTATCTCTCCTAGATTACTCCTCTACTCAAATCTCTCTTAAAAAGATTCATGCTAGGTACTCCTACTCAACACATACATAGAGAAAATAGTAGATAATATCAATCAATAACATCCCCTAGGCTAAGGCATCATGAATCAGGGAACTCTAGCTCTATATTCCTAAAATACCTAGCATATCCTCTAGCATGCACCTCTAATATCTCATGATTATCTCATAATATAAACAAGTAATGATGTTTTGGGAAATCACCGTTCAAGCTCTAGCTAATTGTACACATTGTTTCATTTCGTTTTCTCTTAAAAGCTTTTACTCATTTTAGAAATCATTTCTCTTTAGAAAATTTTCTCGAATCCTCTATTTGAGTCAAGACATACCTGAGGGTACATCCAAATCTCTCAAACCAAGGCTCCGATACCAACTTGTAGTGCTTTAAATTTTCAAATAAAATTTTCATTTTTAAAACCTCACAGAACATAGTTTCACATTTTTTAAAATAACATTTATAAGCTATTCAAAACACAAGAGAACAAAATGTTTAACAATATCCAAGAATCCTCAATACATAATCTCTAGCCGGTGTGAATAATAATGTCGGCACCTTCCCACATTACTGAGAGGTACCTGAAACACATTTCACAGAACACGGTAAGCAAGAAGCTTAGTGAGTTCCCCAAAATACCACACGCAAATAATTAGCCTCTCATGGCAATATCTCAATAAGGACCCTCAGGTCCATGTGTCTCAGTAAGGACCTTCTGGTCTCACAACTCAAGTTGTACCCTCTGGTCGTAACCAATAAAGCACATAATAATATACAGCTAAATCACAAAGACAAATGCATGATATCACATAACCCGGCATAAGCATATACGACCCTCCGGTCACACTGTATTACCACTCAGGTAAGTATAGTGAGAAGACTCACCTCAACTGCTACGCAAGAAACCCTACATTGTCATTCTTATTGCGCATTGACTCTTGAACTGGGCCAAAACAACCCAACACTATAATCAAAGACTATACAAGGCTACATCCCAACACTATGCCGCATAAATGGCCCAACTAACCAAGCCCACTACTGACCCAACTCATTGGGCCCACCAAGACCCAAGACCAAAAAGGTTCACAAAGGTCCACTAATGGCCCAATTTTCCAAATTAGGCCCAAACCCTTACTTGGGCCTTACCCTAAAGCCCATGACTTAACTCTAATCCAAAACACCCTTTCTTAGATGGCCTAACTAGTCACCAAAAATTGAGCCAAAGAAGACATCCCAAACCGAAGCCCAAATATGCAAGCCCACTCAGACAGAGTACGCAGGGCGTACTCGCTTAATGGCTTGTACGTTGCACGTACTGGCTAGTACCCCAACGTACGTCCCTCTTAAACCCACTTTTCAATTAATCACTTGGTGCTTTAAGCCATAAGTCCAAACTACAGATCTGAGTCACAAATAACATTTAAACCCATAAAGTCACTAGCTTGGTGACTTTGCATGCCCCGCATAAGCCCAAACTTCAAAAATGGCATTCTACTTCCATCAAAATAGTCTTAACTCTTGCATGAATCCATTAAGACTTCCAAGATAACTACTTTATGATTCTAGGTCCTAAATAACACTAAGAGGAGCAACTCTAATATCCAAAAATGACATGGACTCAAGGGACTTCATCAATGGGACCAAAAGAGTCCATAAACTCATCCCAAAAGAGATCTAAGAAAATAACTACCATGTTTGAGACGTTATGCCTCAAATAAGAGCCAAAGGCTGATCAGGTTCTGGATCTAAAAGCTCTAGCTTCTTCAATGAATCTTCAAGAGTGAGCACCTTCTTCAAAATCACCAAAAAAACTCTTTTAATTGTCTTCTAAGCTCGAAAAAGACACATAAAGGATTAGGGTGTCATAAAAGTTGTCCAAGGGTGAGAGAGAGGCTGATCTTTAAGGCATTATGTTCTTTATATAGTGTCCATCCGTAAAATTATGGTTTTTTATCCTGATCCTCGTATGCCCCGTATACCTTCTTGTATGCTCCGCATACGAGGCGGCACACCCCAACTTAAACCTCGTACCTATGTTGCGCGTTCTTCCCAGATATGCCACGGTAGACCTTTTCTCCTTGGTACGCCCTACGTATAACTCGTTATGCCCTTTGTACTAGGGTTTTCCCCCAAACCCTAACTCTTCCGAATGCCATAACTCACTCGATACAGCTCCGATCAACACTATTATCAATTCATACTTACCATTAGATATCCCGAATCTGTAATCCATTTCCCATTAAGCCCGATCGACAAATTATCGAAATACTCTTTTTGCTCCAAGTCACAACCGAATATCCAAAACATCCAATATATCATCCACCTCCAAATGAGCCCAACAACTGATTTCTTCAAGGATTCCAACACTGCTAATACCCAAACTTTGTTCACCATTTCAAAATGAAAACATCTTGAAAAAAGGATGTTACAATATGATAGGTTGAAAGAAATACAAGGGTTGGGCCTGTGATTGTATGTTGGGTTTAAAGAAACCCTAGGGCTAACCCCAAGATTATATGTTGGGTTGAAAGAAATCACAGGGTTGGGCCTGATGATATGTATAGTATGTGGTATTTTAGGAAACTCACTAAGCTTTGTGCTTATAGTTTTATGTTTATGGTTTCTGGTACTTCCGATACGAAAGGGAAGGGCCCGTTGTGACTGCACCACATCCCTTAGAATTTTTCGCATTTGCTATTCATGATTTATACTCTCATGTTTAAATAGTATAATCACCTTGACCAGTTTTGGAACAACTTGTTTGTATGGTTATTTTTCTTAATGATAAAATTTACTATGAATTTTTGGGATGCTACAGCAGAAACTTTGTGTTCATCAGTAATGGAAACTCGCAACAATCCAATACCCCAAGAGATACTTTGAAGCTCCTACTAAAGGATAGTGATACAAAGGACCAACTTGCACCTGAATAAAACAAAACCAAAGAAAGAAATGGATTCACTAAGAGTACACCTAAGGAAATCATAAACCTAAGCACACATATTAAAATAATAGGTAACAAAAGCATAGACAAATACATACCAGTAACAACTTCAGGCATCACCCTGGTCTCCTCTACTGTCAACTAATAGGCATGATCCCTAGACTTCGTAACCTCAACTATCCCCTATCGGGCCTCTATGATCCTCAAATTTGTAGGGGATGGTGCATGCACTAGTCTAGAAAGAAAGGGACAATCATCCTTCATATGAACCACCAGATCATAGTGATTACAAATCATCATACTACGTGGATGTTGTGTTTACGGTTGTTGGAAATCCCTCGTATAATGGCCCTCTTTGCCACACAATGGCATCCCGTAGCGAACTGACATTAACCCTCATGCACGATGTTGCACTTGTTGCAAGTGCAACCCTTCTGGCCTCCAGATTGAGAATCAGTGGCCTTGAATCACTTAGTTGCTGGTTGGGCCTAGACTACTGTCCGCCTCTTCTCCCTCATTTTTGTCTGCAACTCAATCTCGCTCCTATGGGCATAGGACTACAACACTGCTATGGTCTAGTGTTCGTAGTCGATACAGAATCTCTAATCTCTTCTTGATCATACTCAAGTATCATGACATTTGCACATGTTCTGAAGCATCACACTCAAGGAAATATAGGGCACTCTATGTCAACATCTTGGTGATCTCCGTTACTTATTTTGTCGTCTTCTTGAGCGACTGATACTCCTAGCCAATTTCTCATTTTCAACTAATTGACATACTTCATACAAAACATCTCCATAAATTTCTCTAAAGTCACTACGGCCCGCTCCGCAGGATAAAACATCTGAGTCACAAACTTCCATCAATCATTCGCTCCCAAGTGAAGGAAGTTCAATGCAAACTTCACCTTTAGTTTCTCTAGACATGAACACGTGTAGAAACATCACTCAACGTAAGATATCCACCTCATGGAAATAATTAGTTTGATGATCCCTTCGAACTCCAGGGGTTTCATTTTACTAAACTCCCAAAACTACAACGACACTCCTACCTAAATCCCTATAGTGCCAAAAGTTGCAGCGGCTGCAACGATAGCTAAATTAGTGACAACAACATAATGCTCGTCAAACATATCAACCATAATGGTCTTGATAGACCCAAAAACCTTTGAAATTTCCTCCTAACCGCCAGAGTCACTTGAGTGGAAATCAACTCTCGGATCTCATCATCAATCAATTATGGCCGATTGACACTGCGAACACCTAAACTTGAACCCCTTATCATCACCATGCTAAAAAATAGACAAGATACATTTCAATATTAATTTGTAGCGTTAACACATTGTATAATCAACTACCCACTGCTCAGAATCCCATGACTCTCCTTGATACTTGTACGATTTCTATGGTTTCGGTAGTATGGGCCCATACTACCTTCCACACATACACGTATTTGTCTCAAGAATTGACATGAACTTCTATACTATTGGACCCGACACCATTACATGTGCTAGCATGCCCCAACTATACACTCTGGAGAGTAGATACTAACTCCTAGTCTTCCTCCTAGGATGCTCACTCTCATGTCACCACACCTCAATAAACCTTCACTAATACTAGAAGTTGACGTGTGTATACTAATTGGACATTATGTCGGATCTGATAGATAGTTGAATAATTGATTCTACCCAAAGTCCACAACCAAAAACAAACAGGGAAGGTCGAATCAATCATTTTAAGTCTATAAAATCCTAATTATTTACAACTATTATGCACACACTTAGCTACTAACAGTAATAATGTAAACTTAATACAACACATCTAAATAATTCCTTAGTCTATAATACATCACAAATTTGACAACTATATCATGTAATTCCTAAGGATCCTAGCCTATAAACTAGCATGTAGTTCTAACACTTAACATATCAACAATATACATATAACAAGTGTAGGTATCTTGGGGAATAACTTTCTCTTGAGCTTCAGCTGACTGTGATTGTATACTCGTTTTTAGATTTATTTTTAGAAAAATATTGTGAAAATCTTTTGCAAATCCATTCTTTGAGACTAAAATCACATGATTGTTCATCCAGATCCATTATACCAAGGATCTGATACCAACTTGTTACATCCCAAAAATCATAGTAATTTTCTGAAAGAGGTAATCATGGTTTCTAAAGAACAACGAGTCATCAAAACATTATTTCATAACATATACTAAAAAGTAAAGTATCAAAACATAATATATCTAAAATTATAAAGAATTTTGGATGATGTTTACACCCATGCCTTCGCCTTGCTCCGGTCCTCAAAATTACCTAAAACATTTAAATCCACACCTGTAAGTCAAAGCTTCGTGAGTTCCCCAAAATACCCCCACAAAAACACACATACAATGCATGCACACAAGGCCTACATCACGAGGATGGACTTTCATCCAGAGCCTACAAGATCCATATCGGGTCGATTCACGAAGCCTCCAATATCAAAGTCGGGCCAATCCCCTTGGGCCTACAGTATAAACTGGACTTCCCTAGGTCTCTTTTCCTACAATATAAGTCTCATATTCAATCTACATTCCTTTGAACATCCTTATTTGCATTGAGTTTTCCCACAGATTCAGAGAATAACTTCCACGTCTGGAAACAATTCCATATTACCATTTTGATTATCACTTCTGAACAAGACTTGCCTTTTTTCAGAATATGTCAATATGGTCCTTTCCAAAGTTTACGTTATACTTCCAATTGTCCACGATCAACCAATCTTTGGTAAACCTCAGATTGTCCTCGACAATTGTTTAATTATTTTAGTCATATCTGCTTCTATTCCTTT
The DNA here is from genome assembly GCF_002870075.4 of Lactuca sativa. NCBI lineage: Eukaryota > Viridiplantae > Streptophyta > Magnoliopsida > Asterales > Asteraceae > Lactuca > Lactuca sativa. The sequence goes on from NC_056631.2 coordinate 130,216,963, forward strand.
TTATTTGCCATGTTCTCACAATTCGAACTATGAAGAGGGATGTTTTAATCATAACCAAATTTTGAGAATGCAACATATATAGAATTTCCTTATGTTAACCGATTGCAACATAACATTCATATATATCACTGACTAAAGTTGATTAAAATCTCAATCTAAGCTTGTAAAATTGGAATGAAATATAAAATCCTCTCCTTCAATTACAGCAAAACAACTTTTCGATAGCGAGTTGAAATTTTTTTGTTTTCTATAATTAACATTGCTAACCTACAACACGTAACATAAGAATCATGCTCCCACTAACATGATAATTATAATTTAGCTAGCATAACACTTTATGCTCCCACTAGCTTTGACATGTACCCAGAAATCAGCTGGACTTCTAGAAATCAATACTTTATTGACTCTCTTACCAAAGTTAAATATTTTGATATGAGATGCTTTGATAAGACTTTATCAAAAACATACACCTTTCCTTAGATAGCGTACATGTGTGTCTAAACAATTTTAGAATTATGAAAAGGGATGTCGTAATCATAGTCTCAATTGTTTAGACCTTTGTCGTTTCTCACAAGTCTATGTTAGTGTGTCGGTTACCCACACATGCTCCACTAATGAATTTGAGAATGCAAATATCACATTTGCTATCTACTTAAAACCTACTTATTGAAAGCGTTTCCTCACCATCATTTTCATGAATCGGAGAGAAACCTTATGAAACTTAGATTTTCTAGTGTATGTGTTCGTATCCATGTGAATTTGTCATAACCATAATCTCAAGACAAGGTTAGTGACAAATTAATACTCATATGGACTAAACTTGCCCAATCTTAGTTTCTTGCAACCTGGTAGCACAAGGGCCTACCATTGCTTCCAGGTTGTTATGCAAACAATTGAGAACTTACAGAACTCACAAGCAGAGTCAACTTAAACTGGAATGGGCACAGAAATAGAAATATGTCAACACGATGCGTTACAAACCTCAAGTTGTGTGCTAGCAATTAAACAATAGGTTTTATTCTTGATTAGTTCTTGAAACTTTTACAAGATCTTTAAGACTGCCACTGTCCTCTTGACATATGAGATTCTATTGTCAAGAACCATTTCTTGAAAAAACAAATATTCAAGAGTTAGTGTGAATTCTTATTAAGATAAACACTTCTCACAATTGGTCTTAGTTGGTCTGTGTTTTATCCAAAACATCACAACTTGCCAATTTCAAATGTACAAAAGTAAGAAACATTATACTCTTACATTTGACAAGTGTTAGAAACCTTTCTTAAAATTATTTCACTCATGTTACAATATTAGACTATGACTCTAAGACTTGATTTTCGAATGAAGTATGATTTATCTTTTGATTTAACCATTTCAACAATTCATGATTCTTCTTAGTAGCCAAACAAATGCACTAAGGTGTCTTTAGAGGATCAACTGTGATATGGTTCCATAATCACTAAGATAATCATAAAACAAGATACTCAAGTACTCTCCCATCTCTTCAGACTGGAGAAACTTTTATCTTTCTGCCTAATTTGATTCTTCTTATTCATTCTGCCAATCATTGTGTGGCAACCCGAAAAACTTCTCGCGTGCACTCTTCAATTCTTTCCAATATTAGACTTATTTTACTATATGGTAATACCCTTTAGAGTCTAATGAAGCATTGTAAATGTGATATAATCAAGGTAGAAGTGTTAAGAACGGTTAACTCGAAGTGTAGGAATCAAAACCAGGCCAAACACTCCAACACATGGAGTGTGCGGCCATCCACTTGAGTGTGCGGCCACACATTCTTGTTTGCGGCCTCACACCTTCCCAACCGCACACTCTACCTATATATGCCACCCTTAGATCATTCTTGAACACTTCCTTCACTTCTTCAAGCATAGAACACGAAAATCCTCTCAAGTATCATCCATTCTCCTTGAAGATCTTCATAAAAGGTACCAAGAACACCAAGAACACCAAGATCTTCATCTGGCCGCACACATGGCAGCACACACCACCTAGCAGCACACATGGCCGCACACAGGGCCACACACATGTGCTGGCAGCACACTAGGCCGCACACCTGGCCGCACACACACATATAGTGTGTATTTTGGCCATACACCCTCTTGTATAGACTTATAAACCCTCATACAATCATATATGATTATAACACTTCATTATAAAAGTTTACTAGTACCTAAGGTGGTCCCAAAATCATCAATTAGTGGTTCATAACACTAATTAAATCCATATATATGTGCCAATATATGCTAAATAGGATTCGCGTGTGTACTCAAGTCACCACTTGGCACCTAGCGTCTAATCCAACATTGTCATCAGAACCACTCACTCCAGGTGAGTTCATACCCCTTTAATTAACCTTTAAAATACTTTTAAATGTTTTAAATGCTTTTATGGGGGGGGATACAAGTTGAATACTTATAGTTATTACATCAATCACATGTGATTAATAACTACAAAACCTATGATTTCATCACTGTTTCAAAATGTTTATCAATCTATTTTACTTCAAAATGTTTTACAAACTCTTTTACTTATCAAATACTTTTATTTAAACTTTATTATACTTCTTATAAATTGCGTGTCCATATATGCAAAGATATATAAGAAATGTTTAAAAGGCTTAGGAAGGCCATCCGCCCTATTTCCTTTTCCTCGATTTGGATGTGGTCTGGTGGGATGTCGGGTAGCCGTCCGAGGGTCGTTTCAATATTAATTATATATCATATGTGCATATATAGACATAAAAGTACTTCCATTATTCATGCGTTTCAGTTACATCATCAGTAAGTTACCATCGGGGTAACACATGATTTCATTTATACTATTACTAGATCAATGAATCAGTTCATTCATGAGTCATATACATTACATTACTATGAGAACATATACATTAAATTACTATGAGCACATATACAACTATACTAGAGAAGAACATATACAACTATACTAAGAAGAGAACATATACAACGATACCAGAACAAGTAACATTACATTACATATACATGAATACGTTTACAATTATGAATCACTGTATCGGAGCATGCCTTAAATGTCATGGCTCGAGTTGCTACCAGAATTCTCTTGGAGGGAGAGCGTGAGTTTGCGTATAGATCTATACTGGATTGACTATCCTACACCTTGCTGCTAGCTACAGTCGGACCTGCAGGTCTGCGGGTGCGAAACGTCATATCTTTTTACGACCTACATTTGTCGTTGTTACTCAGTCAATAGTATGGTACAATTAATCACATAATACCTTAATATAAATCCGGTTTAAGGTAGTTAGTACAGCAGTAGTTCCTATAATACAACACTACAGTACTACATTAATTTACCCATTACATACATTTAGTGATTATTTCACTTAAACATTAATGTACAAACTATATTTTGTTAATGATAGTTACACTTGGGAAATTACACACTTTTACAACAAACAAACATACAAAACAGTTAAGCCTTGGTAGAAGGCTACTTTAGTAGAAAATATAGGTTTTTCTAAGAGAGTCAAACTTTTACAAACACTTACAAACATCTACATACATATTACAAACTTACACTTGAGACATGTTCAAACATTTTGATAACAAACACCGACACTAAAATACTTATGAACTCACCAACTTAATGCTGATACTCGCTTTCAAAATAACTTGTATTCTCAGGTCATCAGTAGACAGGTACCGAGACCAGCTTTTGAGAAGATGGAGCGCATCCAAGACTCATCTTATTATTTTGATTTACATTATATTTTGGTGTCTAAAACTGTACAGAACACGCTTGTATTAAAATTATATATTTAATGCAATGGATGATGTTGTTTTCTTGTTTACTACTACTGTGTTGTGATACATTACATGACGTCCTCCGCCCCATAACATTTCCGCCGTTCTCGGTTTTGGGGTGTGACAGATTGGTATCAGAGCATTGTTTATAGTGAATTAAGTATATCAACCCATAAAAGATATACTAAAACATAAACCCATTTAGGAATAAAGCACTCTGACCAAGAGTCTATACATTAAATACCAAAATATTTAATTAAGTATGCTAGACTGCATTCATACTAAAATCAGTGTCACAATGACAGAACAAAAGTATTATGATTGTTAAATATCACAGGTGAGCTCGGGGATGTATGGTCAGTCTTGGGAATGGCATAGCCTGATCAACTATGCTGGTCCGAGGAGTGATTAGCATATGCCCTAGAATGGTTGTGATATGTTAACAAGTCTAAAAACTTACCAACAATACCACAAGAAGATAAGTAGACCCTAAACCTAAAATACTATAGGTGTATTTTGTACTACTAGCTACGTATATACTATATTCTCATACCTCTCTTCTCGGATAGATATCATGGCTGGATTCCATCACGGCGACCCGTACTTTCCAGATGAAGGCAATGCAGGGTGGATCGAAGAAGAAGAGCCCGAAGATGAGCATCCAATCCCTTTGGATGATCACCTCGCAGAAGGCTTTTCTGATGGATCCGACTCCGAGCCTGAAGTCAACAACCTACCGCTAGTAGGTCAAGCCCCAAACAACGATCCCCGACCAGCATTTCCAGGTCCCACTCCCTTTTGGGTAAACAACTTGAATCGCTGGAGCAACGAACAGGGTCAACCCTTACCTTACTTTGGGGACCGAAGCTTTTACAACGTTAGCGAAGGTGGTTCTGCGGATAGAGCTCTGCCTGTCATGGTGCGTAGAATTGCTCGAAACGTCGAACAAGGTCGAGCAGCCATCGACCGAGTCATGGAAATTGATGCCAACTCAGGCGTTAATATCGTCCGCATTCGACATCTAGAAGAAGCACTCGAAGGGACGAGGAGAATCAATGACGCACTGCGACAACAATTAACCACCGAAATCGCAGAACTTCGAGTTCGCCAGAGGGCTCACGAATGACACCTCCGAGAAGTGGTTCGGCAACTGGCATATATGAGGATTCCCCCTAGGAGTTGTCGTCGTCGTTAGAAGATGTCTAGTACATCTTTGTCTTATGATTAAGGAATAGCCTTTAGTGTTGGATAAGGTGTCTAAGTCCATAACTATTTCGGGCTTGTACTTGACCCGACCCGGCATTGTCCATTTGGGTTGCATGGCACCATGCAATTGGATAGACTAAATGAGAGAAATAACACTTGGAGATTATTAATATATTATAAGTTCTAATATATTAATAATATTATTTTATTAGTTGATCAAAGAATTAATTTGGAATTAATTAAGTGATCAAAGGATAACTAATTAAATATATGGGTTGATTATGTAAATCATCCATATCTTGTATAGTGGGCTAAGAGGCTCCATGGATTATCAAGTTGGGTTCTACCCATCGGATGCTCCATGGATGCTCCATGGGAGTTACAAACCCATGGGTCATGGAAATGAAGAGTCATGACACATTAGGGTTTACATGGTGTAACCCTAGAAGTGTCAACACTATATAAGAAGCATATTCTCCACCAAAATTGGCTAGTGAAAAGAAACTAGAGGGCTTGGCCGATTTTGAGAAGTGTGTGTTATCTCAAGAGTCTTTCCAAGAGCATTTGGTGTTGTGTGAAGCATTTGAGGCATCACACTTGGGGTGCTAGGCTCACAAGGTTTCAAGGAACACAAGCAACAACAAGGTAAGTTATTCTATCTATGATTCAAGTTAAAATTGTTCCCCATGTATGCTAGATAGGAATATAACCTTGGAATTCAACTTTGCATGATAATTAGACAAACATAGATCCAAGGTTATTAGGGTTGCATGTACACTTAGGAAGTGTTAGAATGCTCAAAACCCATCAGTGGTATCAGAGCCTAGGCTTGTTTGTCTGTTATTTGTGCTTAAAAGTTGAAGAAAGTCGAAAATTCTGCTGTCTGACTGATGGACTCGGCGAGTCCATGGGGAGGACTCGTCGAGTTCATGTGTATCTTCAACCTACTCGGCGAGTAGGTTTATGCACTCGGCGAGTAGGGTCGACAGAGTGCAGAATTTCGACTTGAGTTGCTGGAAATGGATTAGAATCATTACCCTAAAATATTTTGGTACTTGAAAACTTATTTTAGAAGGTTTAATGTCTTTTCTAATTCATTTACAACAACTAGTTATCAAAATTACAAAGTTTAGATGTGATTTTGATTCTTGAAGGTGTTCATATTCATGTTCTTGTTCTTATGATGTTTAGATGATCATAGGAATTATTTGTAACCTATGTGGTAGATTAATTCATGATCATAATGTGTTTTAATGGAGTCCATAACTTGTCCTCAAGTTATGGAAAACCAAAAGTCTCTTGGATTAAAAAACCATTAAAAGAACACAAGAGTTAGAAAAATGAAAAGTCCTCATTTTATTACTCTATTAAACTCATAAGTTACAAGAAATGAAAAGTTTTGAAAGTTTACAAAACTTGCCCTCAAGTTTTGGAACAAGTAAAGTTAAGTTAAAACTTTAGTTCCAGCCCCTAGAATTTTAAAAGTTAAAATTCAACCCTTATACTTATATTATTATGATTTAATAATTATATATATATGTATAAGAACAAAGTCGTCTTACCGCTAGTACGCCTCATTCACGAAGCCGGTCTATAAGGTGCGTATAAGGTTGTTGCCTATAAAATGGTGACTTAATGGGTGTCCACTCTCACCCACCGCTTGCTTGATCGGTGGAGGGTCGTTAGCCGAACGGGTAAGACAAGGACTTATTAATTCTCATTCAAAGTATGATGAATATTATAAAGTAACTAAATGTTTTATTAAATTCCCAATCTTAGTTACTTTAGGAAAAATGTGAATAAGGTGCTATTCCATGAAATTACACTTTACACTTTGACTAAGTCGTTGGTGGAGCGTGTGTGGTTGACCGGCACACTAACTTGGACTTAACAAGGTAGGTAAAGGGTGACTTAGGGTTTATTATAGTATCGATGGAGCGTGTGTGGTTAACCGGCACATCGATTGAGTGATAAACTTTAAGGGTACCAAGTGATTTGCATGGTTACTTCACACCTCGTTTTGTGATCCTCGGTATCCTAGTCACAAAACTTGGAGGGCACACTCGAGATTGAAACATGCCTTTGAAAAGTTCATTGAATCTCAAAGAATCTTGGAATTTCTAAGAACCATTCAAAAACCTAATACTAAAATATTGCGGTTTTCGTGGTGGAAATTGGTGAATCGTCATTCACCTACCTTTCAAATATGATATAGCTTAGATTACGGCATACCTCTTCTAAGTTATATTATATTGTGATTGGATCCTAGCCTTAATATTACATTTGGGTGTTTTATTAAGGACTCTCTTATATCTAAACTAATCTTGTCCTCTTTCCTTCAGATGTCTTCCAACAATGCTTTTGGCTCTAATCCTAATGGCTCCTTTACCCTTATGAACTTGTGTGGGAAAGTCACCTTTGATGGATCCAACTTCAATGAGTGGATCAGAAACATCAGGATGATTACCCGCTACGAGGACAAAGAATATGTCCTTGACAAGGAGCTTAAGGAGATTGATGAGACCACTGCAACTCCTCAGGAGATCGCTGAATTTCGGGCACATGAAAGGGATGCTACGAAAGTGGCATGCATCATGATGGCCACGATGACAACGGAACTCCAAAAGTCTTATGAGGATTTCTACCCTTATGAAATGCACCAAGATTTGATGGAAAGATACCATCAAAGTGCACGACAAGAGAGGTATGAAATCATCTGCTCCATGATAACAACCATGATGAAGGACGGGGAATCCGTCACGAGCCACATGCAGAAAACGCAAAGGTATGTGGATCGTTTGCTGAAGCTTAATGTGAACTTCCCGGAGGATCTTGCAATAGATATTATTTTGCATTCCTTACCATCGTGCTATGATCAATTCCGCATGACATATCACATGAACAAGGAAGAGGTCACACTCAGCAAACTTCAGGGACTTCTCAAGACCGCAGAAACAGGTCTTAAGGGGAAGTCGGTTGCTATCACTCCTACTCAAAACTCTACTCCGGTTTTGGCAATCGGGAAAAGTCGAGGGAGGAAGAGAAAGAGCTCTTCTAAGGGTACCAAGGCTCGGACCCTTGATGGCTCTTCTTCAAGTGGAACCAAGAAAGGTTTCGTTACTCCTTCTTCTGACCCAAAAGAGGCTGAATGCTTCTATTGCCATGAAAAAGCTCATTGGAAGCGGAACTGCCCAAAATACCAGCAAGATGTGAAGGATGGGAAAGTTAAACCCAACCATGCAGGTATTTACACTATCATTTTTAATAACTCACCCCATTCTAATTCTTGGGTCCTTGATACCGGTTGTGGTATTCATATTTGTTGTGACTTGCAGGGACTAAGAAGAAGTGAGGATGTGGAGCAAGGAAGGATAAACTTGATCATGGGGAATAGGAAAGCTATACCTGTTACCAAGATTGGAGTTTATACTTTATCGCTAATTAGTGGGTTTAGTTTAGATTTGAATAAGTGTTGTTATTCGCCAGGAATGGCAAGAAATATCATTTCCTTTCATGCTTTGTACAAACAAGGGTTTACCTTTTCATTTAATAATGAAGTTGGTTCTATAGATGTTTTCTATAATAATGTCTTTTATTTTAAAGCATTACCTTGTGATGGTGTGTATGAAGCTGTATCTGTTGTAGATAACTTGGGAAATAATGTTTTGTGTATTGATTCTACTAATAATAACTTGGATAAAGCATCTTTATGGCATTGTCGTCTTGGACATATAAGCAAGAAACGCATAGGCCAACTCCAAAAAGATGGAGTCTTGGAGTCATTTGACCTAAAGTCAGATGATAGTTGCGAATCATGCTTACTTGGAAAAATGACAAAGTCACCCTTCACAGGTTCGTGTGAGAGGGGTGAAGGTTTGTTGGACCTTATACACACGGATGTGTGTGGACCATTCAAACATGCCACAAGGGATGCTAATCGTTATTATTTGACTTTTACTGATGATTATAGTAGATATGGATATGTCTACTTGATCAAGCATAAGTCAGAGACTTTCGAGAGGTTTAAGGAATTTAAACAGGAAGTCGAGAATCAATTGGGCAGGAACATTAAGATGCTTCGATCCGATCGTGGTGGTGAGTATCTTAGTTCAGAGTTCCTCGACTATCTAAGGGAATGTGGGATAGTCTCACAATTGACACCTCCCAGGACACCACAGTTGAATGGTGTGGCTGAGAGGCGTAATCGAACCTTGTTAGATATGGTTCGTTCCATGATGAGTCGAGCTACGCTACCAATCTCATTCTGGGGGTATGCCTTAGAGACTGCCGCCCATATTCTTAATCTAGTCCCTACAAAGAAAGTTGCCAAAACTCCTCACGAGATGTGGACTGGTAAAGTACCTAAACTAGACCACATCAAGATTTGGGGTTGCGAGGCTTTCGTGAGACGCGAGACTCATGATAAGCTCGAACCTCGAAGCGAGAGGTGTATTTTCATCGGTTACCCACAGCGATCCTTTGGTTACCTCTTCTACAGACCCAGTGACAATGTGGTCTTTGTAGCAAGAAGAGGAGTCTTTCGAGAAAGAGAGTTTATAAGCCAAGGAGACAGTGGGAGGCAAATTGATCTTGAAGAAATTCAAGAATCAAGCGGTGAAGGAACTTCAAACTCTAGCCCTCAACTTGAGGAGGAAACTCCTGTTGAGCAAATTGACAAATATGTACCTCTGAGACGTTCCACGAGAGTTAGGAGTGCACCTGAGCATTACTATGGATTCCATATTACTGCAGAAGGTGAGACACTTATTAGTGATGAGACACTAGTAAGTCAAGATGACCCTAACAGCTACGAGGAAGCCATGGCAGGCCCCGAGTCTGCTAAATGGAAAGAGGCTATGGATAGCGAGATACAATCCATGTATGACAATCAAGTTTGGAACTTGGTTGAAAATGTACCAGGTCGTAAGACAGTAGGGTGCAAATGGGTCTTCAAGAAGAAGACCGACATGGATGGTAAAGTACACACTTATAAGGCTAGACTGGTTGCAAAGGGCTTCTCTCAAATTCCTGGAGTGGACTATGATGAGACCTTTTCTCCGGTAGCCAAGACTAAGTCTATTCGGGTTCTGTTAGCCATAGTTGCATTTCATGATTATGAAATATGGCAGATGGATGTCAAAACCGCTTTCCTTAATGGGAAGTTGGCTGAAGATGTTTACATGAGTCAGCCAGAGGGTTTTGTCAGCAACGAGTACCCTAATAGAGTGTGTAAGCTTGAGAAATCCATTTATGGATTGAAGCAAGCACCTCGCAGATGGAATCTTTGCTTTGATGAAAAGGTCAAGGAATTTGGCTTTTCTAGGAGTGAAGATGAATCTTGTGTGTATGTCAAGGCTAGTGGGAGTATAGTTAGCTTTTTGGTATTGTATGTGGATGACATACTACTCATAGGAAACGACATTCCAACCCTGCAGGAAGTAAAGTCCTGGCTTGGGAAGTGTTTCGCTATGAAGGACCTTGGTGAAGCTGCCTATATTCTAGGGATAAGAATCTTGAGAGATCGGAGTAAAAGACTAATTGGACTTAGTCAGAGTACCTACTTGGATAAGGTGCTGAAGAGATTCAGCATGCAGGATTCCAAGAAAGGAGAGTTACCCATCCAGAGTAACACCAGATTGAGTAAGACACAAAGCCCTAGCACTGAGGCTGAGATAGCAGAAATGAGTCGAACACCTTACGCTTCGGCTGTAGGATCGATCATGTATGCTATGACGTGTACTCGACCCGATGTAGCTTTTGCCTTGAGCATGGTTAGCAGGTATCAGGCGAACCCTGGCAAGGCACACTGGACTGCGGTAAAGAATATCCTCAAGTACCTACGGAGGACTAAGGACTGGGTTCTTACCCTCGGTGGAAGTGATGACTTGAGAGTTGTAGGGTATAGTGATGCTAGCTTTCAGACGGATAGGGATAATTTCCGCTCTCAGTCGGGCTGGGTCTTTACCCTAAACGGAGGAGCAATTTCTTGGAAGAGTTCCAAGCAAGAGACAGTGGCAGATTCTACTTGTGAATCAGAGTATATTGCAGCTAGTGAAGCAGCAAAGGAAGCGATATGGCTGAAGAACTTCATTGGAGACCTTGGAGTTGTACCAGCTATTAAAGAGCCAATGGAAATTTTCTGTGATAGTGAAAGTGCTGTTGCCTTAGCCAAGGAACCAAGGGATCATGGGAGATCCAGACACATCGACAGAAAATACCATTTCATCAGACATCAGATCGAAGAAGGACTCCTCGTGGCAAAGAGGGTATCATCGGATGAGAACCCTGCAGATCCCCTCATGAAGGGACTGAGTAGGGTTAAGCATCTCCAGCATGCTCGGAGCATAGGGCTGAAGGATGATATAAGTTTTAGTAGTTAGATAACCCAGAAGTTTGTAAAGTGTAATTGACATTTGATGATGAATAAAAGGTGTTTTATTTATGAGTAAAGTGTTGCTATCTCTTGTCAATCGTTTAATATATTTCTTTTGCATGTTTTGACTTCCAGAATAATTTTTTTTGGTATAACATATTATTCAAACCTCCACAGTCGGTCATATGTCGGAAGTAGGTATGAATCAAGACTGTCATGATGGGTTGTAGAGGTCTAAGGTGTTAGACAAGGCTACAACAATCATGAGTGCTCATAAGTTCTGAGCATTGGACTCAACCCACGCTCACTGGAATCACTTCATGGAATTTTATCTCGAGTGATCGTGAGACGGTAATATCATATAAGTCTTCAAACCTAGAGATATGATTTGTTACTTACAAGTTGGTTATGCATTGACTGTACGAAACCGCATTGGTAACTCGATGTTATAAAACGTACTTTTGTGTGTAATTTAATGAGTGGTAGAACAAACATATGAGTCGAAGTTTATCTGTTCCTTCTTGGATTAGAAGCTGATATCTGGGCCCCTCGATGATTTTGTTTTGACCCATGTACCGGGCCCGGTCAGAACTAAGTTGATGTGTTCAATTAAGTTCTATGTCAAACAAATCGGAAATCGGGAAACAAACTGCTGGACAATAAGTAAGACATTGTTCCATGTATTTGTCCGGCTGATATCTAGAACGGAGGATTATATGATCACTTATCTTAAATGGCGTACCATCATCTTCTCAGTTCCGAGAAACCTTGAAAGAGCTACGATTGCCGGTCGGTTCCTGAAGTACTAGAGATATAGTTATTAGACTTATCCAAGTGGGAGACTGTTGGATAAGGTGTCTAAGTCCATAACTATTTCGGGCTTGTACTTGACCCGACCCGGCATGGTCCATTTGGGTTGCATGGCACCATGCAATTGGATAGACTAAATGAGAGAAATAACACTTGGAGATTATTAATATATTATAAGTTCTAATATATTAATAATATTATTTGATTAGTTGATCAAAGAATTAATTTGGAATTAATTAAGTGATCAAAGGATAACTAATTAAATATATGGGTTGATTATGTAAATCATCCATATCTTGTATAGTGGGCTAAGAGGCTCCATGGATTATCAAGTTGGGTTCTACCCATAGGATGCTCCATGGATGCTCCATGGGAGTTACAAACCCATGGGTCATGGAAATGAAGAGTCATGACACATTAGGGTTTACATGGTGTAACCCTAGAAGTGTCAACACTATATAAGAAGCATATTCTCCACCAAAATTGGCTAGTGAAAAGAAACTAGAGGGCTTGGCCGATTTTGAGAAGTGTGTGTTATCTCAAGAGTCTTTCCAAGAGCATTTGGTGTTGTGTGAAGCATTTGAGGCATCACACTTGGGGTGCTAGGCTCACAAGGTTTCAAGGAACACAAGCAACAACAAGGTAAGTTATTCTATCTATGATTCAAGTTAAAATTGTTCCCCATGTATGCTAGATAGGAATATAACCTTGGAATTCAACTTTGCATGATAATTAGACAAACATAGATCCAAGGTTATTAGGGTTGCATGTACACTTAGGAAGTGTTAGAATGCTCAAAACCCATCATTTAGTATCCGGGCTTTTCGTAACGTTTGTCTGTAAAATATTCCTAACTCTCAGTATGCTAACTAGGAATCTAGTAACTGTCAAAATTTTCCGTATGGTATGATGTAAGACCTACTGTTAGGTCGATTTCCCCCTGAACACATTACATCAATAATACCAGTAATATTGACAGCTATCTAATCTATGAGAAAACCTGTACACTTACGTTTTCCTACTATTCCTCCCTATTATGACTTCAATTCGTACACTCATTTTATTGTTGGAATATGGCTATTTAGTCCATGTGTCACTCTCAACTTGCTTACCATTGATTCCTACCATTGTAATTGTCTTTATAAACTTATAGCTGAAAGATGCCTCCTCGCAAATCTCCCCGGAATAACCCTGCACCTCCACCTCCTCCTCCTCCAGTCATAGATACTGCGGCTCTGAATGCTGCAGTAGCTGCGGCAGTGGCAACTGCCATGGCCCAATACCACTCAACTAACAATAGCCAAGGTGGAACCCCTGTTGAATCCACTCATGCTGAGATCCATGTGCGTACGAGAGAATGCTCCTACAAGGATTTCACCAACTGTAAGCCGAAGTCCTTTTATGGAACCGGTGGAGTCATTGCCCTCTCGTAATGGTTCGAGAAGACTGAATCGGTCTTCGAAATCTGTTCATGCCCTGCTGCGGGCAAAGTTAAATATGCCGCATGCACCTTTGAAGGAAAAGCCCTAACGTGGTGGAACGGCCACGTTAAAGCTCTAACTCTCGTCGGAGCCAACGACATGGGCTGGGAAAAAATGAAAGATCTCATGATTGAGGAGTATTGCCCGAGAGGCGAAATCCAGAAATTGGAGCAAGAACTGTGGGGCCTAACCATGAAGGGCTCCAACATAGTCACTTATACCGCCAGGTTCAATGAACTGGTGGCTCTCTGCCCTAATATGGTTCCCACTGAAGGGAAGAACATCGAAAGGTACATTTGGGGGCTGGTGCCTCCGTACCAAGGAAATGTCCTATCATCAAACCCTACTACTTTCGACAGTGCAAAGCGGCTGGCACAACGACTCATCGACCATGGAATCCAATCCCCAACAGCAACAACAAGTCAAACCGTCTCAGAACCCTCCAAACTCGCTGACTCCAAGCGGAAGTTCTGGGATGACAAGAAGAAGCAGCGAGCTGCCAAAAAGCAGCAAATTGTGGTTGTGCATGCTGCAATAACCCCTACTGCTACTGCCCCAGTGAAGCAGTATGCAGGAAGTTTGCCTAAGTGCAACAAATGCAACTTCCACCACAACGGCCCCTGCCATGAAATGCAGTGTTCTAACTGCGACAAGAAAGGACACACTGTCCGTTTCTGTAGGTCTCCGGCAAGACCGATCACTCAAGTCCCTGGCTCAAGCGCGAGCCCAACCTGCTATGAATATGGTGAAGCAGGCCACTACAAGAGGGACTGCCCCAAAGCAAAGAATGCAGGTGGATCGGGGAGAGTACTGGCAATAAGCCATGGGGAAGCAGTTGCTGACCCGATGGTGGTGACTGGTACGTTCCTTCTCGATAACTCCTATGCATGTATTATGTTCGATAGTGGAGCGGAGTGAAGCTTCGTGAACCATAAATTTTCTCACATACTTAAACATCAACCACACGCACTTAAAGAACAATTCACGGTAGAAATGGCAAATGGGAAAACTAAAAGCACCAAGATCATATACTTAGGTTGTACCTTAACTCTAGATAACCATTCATTTCCAATCGACCTCATGCTAGTTTCCATTAAAAGTTTCGACGTTATCATCGGCATGGATTGGTTGAGTCTTCATCGCGCCGACATCATGTGCTTCGAGAAAGCAGTTCGTCTAAACCTCCCGTCTAACGAAACTCTTATAGTCTACGGCGACAAACCCAGTACAAGTCTTCGTACTATCTCCAGTATCCAAGCACAGAAATATCTACGTAAGGAATATCGCGCATTTCTTGCTCATGTCGTCGATACGAGCCTCGAAACGAAAGAACTAAAGAACATTATAGTAGTGAGCGACTTCCCCGACATTTTCCCAGAAGAACTACCAGGTTTACCTCCGCAAAGACAGGTCGAGTTCGGAATCGACTTAATTCCAGGAGCTACCCCAGTAGCTAAGTCGCCCTACCAATTAGCACCAGCAGAGATGCAGGAATTATCTGGTCAACTTAACGAACTACTCAGCAAGGGCTTCATAAGACCAAGCTTCTTGCCTTGGGGACCACCAGTTTTGTTTGTTAAGAAGAAAGACGGATCATTCCGTATGTGTATCGACTACAGGGAACTCAACAAACTGACGGTCAAAAATCGTTACCCTCTGCCTCGCATAGACGATCTATTTGACCAGCTGCAAGGGGCGAATTATTTTTCCAAAATTGATCTGAGATCCGGATATCACCAGTTACGAGTGATAGAGGAAGATGTTCCGAAGACAGCCTTCCGGACTCGTTACGGACACTACGAGTTCGTGGTGATGCCATTTGGATTGACCAATGCGCCCGCAGTCTTCATGGACCTGATGAATAGAGTATGCCGACCTTACTTGGATCAGTTCGTCATCGTTTTCATTGACGACATCCTGATCTACTCCCGGAGTAAGGAAGAGCGTGGCAGTCACCTACGACAAGTTTTAAGAACGTTACAAACAGAGAAGCTCTATGCGAAGTTCTCGAAATGCGAATTTTGGATCTGAAGATTCGAATTCTTAGGACATGTGGTAAGCGAAGAAGGAATCCACGTGGATCCATCCTAAATTAAGGCTATTGAGAACTGGTCAGCACCAATGACGCCTACAGAAATTCGTCAATTTCTAGGTCTCGCTGGCTACTACCGCAGGTGCATACAGAACTTCTCAAGTATTGCGAAACCTCTTACAACACTGACTCAGAAGGGCATGGCCTTCGACTGGGAAGAGAAACAAGAGAGAGCATTTCAAACGCTCAAACGAGCCTTGTGCACCGCACCAATACTATCCCTACCCGAAGGGATAGAAGACCTTGTGGTCTATTGCGATGCGTCAAACCAAGGGCTCGGTTGTGTCCTAATGCAACGGGATAAGGTCATCGCCTACGCCTTGCGACAGCTGAAGACACACGAAGTCAACTACACCACTCATGATCTTGAGTTGGGGGCAGTTGTGTTTGCCCTGAAGATCTGGAGACATTACTTGTATGGCACTAAAAGCACTATTTTTACCGACCACAAGAGTTTACAGCATATATTCAATCAGAAGGAGCTCAACATGAGACAACGACGGTGGGTCGAGCTACTCAGTGACTACGAATGCGATATTCGTTATCATCCGGGTAAAGCCAACGTAGTAGCAGACGCCCTAAGTCGGAAGGAATATTCTGGTCGAAGAGTCAAGTCGTTGACAATGACTATCCATTCACACTTGTCTAAACAAATTCAGGAGGCTCAACTTGAAGCTATGAAACCTGAACATGTGGCAAGTGAATCCCTCAGAGGAATGGATAAAAACTTAGAAGCCAAGGGTGGCGGAGCCCTATATTTCATGAACCGGATCTGGACCCCGAAGCACGGTGGTTTCCGAGACTTGGTCATGACCGAGGCGCACAACACTCGGTATTCCGTCCACCCAGGTTCAGATAAGATATATCTGGATCTTAAAAAGCTATACTGGTGGCCTAATATGAAAGCAGAGATTACTACCTTCGTAAGTAAATGCCTTACTTGCGCAAAGGTCAAGGTCGAGTACCAGAAACCCTCTGGTTTACTGCAACAACCAGAGATCCCAGAATGGAAGTGGGAGTGGATCACTATGGATTTCATAACCAAGTTGCCCAAGACAACGGGTGGACTTGATACCATATGGTTCATCGTCGATAGATTGACCAAGTCTGCACACTTCCTACCTATCAAGGAAACCGATAAGATGGAGAAACTTACGAGAACATACATTAGGGAAATCGTGCGACTACATGGTGTTCCTATATCCATTATCTCCGATAGAGATAGTAGGTTCACCTCAAGATTCTGGCAATCACTACAACATTCCCTGGGAACAAGGCTGGACATGAGCACAGCCTACCATCCACAGACCGATGGACAAAGTGAGAGGACCATCCAAACACTGGAAGATATGTTGAGAGCCTGTGTGATTGACTTCGGAAAGGAATGGGATACTCATTTACCCCTTGTCGAGTTTTCCTATAATAATAGTTATCACACGAGCATCAAGGCTGCTCCATTTGAAACCCTCTACGGCCGAAAGTGCAGATCCCCTCTGTGCTGGGCTGAGGTGGGTGATACCCAATTAGCTAAGGGTCAAGCTTCTGACAGTACTCTCACCGGTCCGGAAATCATTTGGGAAACGACGGAGAAGATCGTTCAGATCCGTGAACGTTTGAAAGCCTCTAGAGACCGACAGAAAAGCTACGCCGATAAACGTAGAAAACCGTTGGAATTCTAGGTGGGCGACCGTGTTTTATTGAAGGTCTCACCCTGGAAGGGCTTGATACGCTTCGGAAAGCGTGGAAAGCTTAATCCAAGGTACATTGGGCCTTTCGGGATTCTCACAAGAATCGGCCCAGTGGCTTACAAACTCAATCTACCGAACGAACTTCGTAACGTACATTCTACATTCCACGTTTCCAATTTGAAAAAGTGTCTATCCAACGAGACTCTTGTAATCCCACTCGACGAGATTGAGATCAACGAGAGCCTCAACTTCGTGGAAGAACCCGTAGAAGTCATGGACCGTGAGGTCAAACAGACGAAGCAAAGCCGTATCCCGATTGTGAAGGTTCGCTGGAACGCCAAGCGTGGGCCGGAATTCACTTGGGAACACGAGAATCAGATGAAACTGAAATATCCTCATCTTTTTACTTAGTTATTTGTAATAATCTAATAACTTAAAACTCAAATTTCGGGACTAAATTCCCTTAACAGGGGCATGATGTGACAACCCGAAAAACTTCTCGCGTGCACTCTTCAATTCTTTCCAATATTAGACTTATTTTACTATATGGTAATACCCTTTAGAGTCTAATGAAGCATTCTAAATGTGATATAATCAAGGTAGGAGTGTTAAGAAGGGTTAACTCGAAGTGTAGGAATCAAAACCGGGCCAAACACTCCAACACATGGAGTGTGCGGCCATACACTTGAGTGTGCGGCTACACACTCTTGTTTGCGGCCTCACACCTTCCCAACCGCACACTCTACCTATATATGCCACCCTTAGATCATTCTTGAACACTTCCTTCACTTCTTCAAGCATAGAGCACGAAAATCCTCTCAAGTATCATCCATTCTCCTTGAAGATCTTCATAAAAGGTACCAAGAACACCAAGAACACCAAGATCTTCATCTGGCCGCACACATGGCAGCACACACCACCTGGCAGCACACATGGCCGCACACAGGGCCACACACATGTGCTGGCAGCACACTAGGCCGCACACCTAGCCGCACACACACATATAGTGTGTATTTTGGCCATACACCCTCTTGTATAGCCTTATAAACCCTCATACAATCATATATGATTATAACACTTCATTATAAAAGTTTACTAGTACTTAAGGTGGTCCCAAAATCATCAATTAGTGGTTCATAACACTACTTAAATCCATATATATGTGCCAATATATGCTAAATAGGATCTGCGTGTGTACTCAAGTCACCACTTGGCACCTAGCGTCTAATCCAACATTGTCATCAGAACCACTCACTCCAGGTGAGTTCATACCCCTTTAATTAACCTTTAAAATACTTTTAAATGTTTTAAATGCTTTTATGGGGGGGGGGGGATACAAGTTGAATACTTATAGTTATTACATCAATCACATGTGATTAATAACTACAAAACCAATGCTTTCATCACTGTTTCAAAATGTTTATCAATCTGTTTTACTTCAAAATGTTTTACAAACTCTTTTACTTATCAAATACTTTTATTTAAAATTTATTATACTTCTTATAAATTGCGTGTCCATATATGCATAGATATATAAGAAATGTTTAAAAGGCTTAGGAAGGCCATCCGCCCTATTTCCTTTTCCTCGATTTGGATGTGGTCTGGTGGGATGTCGGGTAACCGTCCGAGGGTCGTTTCAATATTAATTATATATCATATGTGCATATATAGACATAAAAGTACTTCCATTATTCATGCGTTTCAGTTACATCATCAGTAAGTTACCATCGGGGTAACACAGGATTTTATTTATACTATTACTAGATCAATGAGTCAGTTCATTCATGAGTCATATACATTACATTACTATGAGAACATATACATTACATTACTATGAGCACATATACAACTATACTAGAGAAGAACATATACAACTATACTAAGAAGAGAACATATACAACGATACCAGAACAAGTAACATTACACTACATATACATGAATACGTTTATAATTGTGAATCACTGTATCGGAGCATGCCTTAAATGTCATGGCCCGAGTTGCTACTAGAATTCTCTTGGAGGGAGAGAGTGAGTTTGCATATAGATCTATACTGGATTGACTATCCTACACCTTGCTGCTAGCTACAGCCGGACCTGCAGGTTTGCGGGTGCCAAACTTCATACCTTTTTACGACCTACATTTGTCGTTGTTACTCAGTCGATAGTATGGTACAATTAATCACATAATACCTTAATATAAATCCGGTTTAAGGTAGTTAGTACAGCAGTAGTTCCTATAATACAACACTACAGTACTACATTAATTTACCCATTACATACATTTAGTGATTATTTCACTTAAACATTAATGTACAAACTATATTTTGTTAATGATAGTTACACTTGGGAAATTACACACTTTTACAACAAACGAACATACAAAACAGTTAAGCCTTGGTAGAAGGCTACTTTAGTAGAAAATATAGGTTTTTCTAAGAAAGTCAAACTTTTACAAACACTTACAAACATCTACATACATTTTACAAACTTACACTTGAGACATGTTCAAACGTATTGATAACAAACACCGACACTAAAATACTTATGAACTCACCAGCTTAATGCTGATACTTGCTTTCAAAATAACTTGTATTCTCAGGTCATCAGTAGAAAGGTACCGAGACCAGCTTTTGAGAAGATGGAGCGCATCCAAGACTCATCTTATTATTTTGATTTACATTATATTTTGGTGTCTAAAACTGTACAGTACACGCTTGTATTAAAATTATATATTTAATGCAATGGATGATGTTGTTTGTTTGTTTACTACTACTGTGTTGTGATACATTACATGACGTCCTCTGCCCCAGAACGTTTCCGCCGTTCTCGGTTTTGGGGTGTGACACATTGAAACCTTTCCAATGTTTCAGAATTACACTTAAACTTGTGAGCATAACCATATTTACTAAACTTTAGTAAATCATAATGAATAACCTTATTAGCCTTTGTGGTGGACCTGACCAACGCACAACCTAATATACCCGATCCTTTAGTCCTTCACTTGACTCACATGTACATGTGAATAAGGAATTAGTCTTAATTTACAAAAGACGAAAATTCTCATTCATCATAAAATACAAGTTGCAAGATTCCAAGTTTCTTTCCATCTGAAACTTGGGTGATGAGAATCTTACCTTATTTGGTAAATTATGACACTACCAAAAATAAAAGAATCAAATCCATTTTCCAATATTGCTATCAATGAAATCATATAAACAACAATTTTTCACAAATGCCATTTTAAGGATACTTAAAATAAATAAAAACAAAACTTTTATTTTATTTTAAAACTTGTGAAAAACTTATCCTTACAATGCAAATACATATGAAAACTTATTGTTATCTATTCCTAAGAAATATATAATAACTCTTAAGCAGCAGCTCAAAATTCTAATCATCGAACCAGGCGATTGAAATCCATCTTCGCGATCAGAATCAGCATCCCCCTTTTTTTCCTTTGATTCTTCCAAAACATCAAAATGTAATTACATTACATCATGTATTATGAATCTCTGAAAGAGACTTCATAGAGTTAGAAAGTGGACTCTACCTGGAGTAGAGTCAAACCCTTTTTGAATTTACCATCCTTACAATCTTTCAGGTAAAATGGGCAGCTTCGCAACCAACGTCCCTTCTCTTGGAAATAGAAACATATGGACTCTTTGGAAATGGTACATGAGACTATCTCATACTTATCCTTTCTCTTTACCATTAGGTCAAATGACTTGACCATGGTCGATTCCTTTCCATTGGGAAGAGAAAGCATTTCTGAACTTCTAATGTTACCATTGTCAATGTCCATGGAAGTTTAGGAAGTTGATCTTCCAATCAAAATTTGCTTTACCAGTTCCCCTAATCATTGTTTATTTAGAACCATCAAGTAAATAGGTAAGATCATTAAGGGTCATGTCTTGATCTGTCACCAAGGTGTGACTGAAGAACCAAGTCAACAGCCTGCTACCTCGAGACTTTGACACCCGACTCTTCTAGCTTGCCAATAGGGATTGAGTGACATTGAACTTTTCAAGTATTTGACCTTGTGGTATAGGGAGAATAATTGGAGGAGGTGGAGGAAGTGAAGCATGATTTCCAGTCCCATTAATGCACAACTAAGGAATTAATTTTTCACCTTGATTGCTATGTGGGATATCATCTTCAATAGGAAAGCTTGTTCCTAAAGATTTGGGAAGACCATAGTTGTCTTAACTAGACATCTATAATGGTAGAAATTCAAGTTTAGTTGATTTAAAGTCCTTAATATAACACCCAATATAAAATATTAAGGCTAGGACCCAACAAACTATTTTATAACTTGGAAGAGGGATATCCTAATCCAAGCTACAAAATATTTGAAGGTGCGTAAATGACGATTTACCAATTTCCACCATGAAAAACAAAATAAATTATTAACTTTTAATTGGATTTGAAACTCCTAGATCTTTTGAGTTTCATTGAACTTTCAATGGCATGTTTGAATCTCGATTGTGCCCTATCAAGGTTGTGACTGGGATGCCGAGGAACACAAACAAGGTGTGAATAACCATGCAAATTGACTTGGTACCCTTAATTTTATCACCCAATCGATGTGCCGGTTAACCACATGCGCTCCATCAATCTATGATAAAACTTAATTCACCCTTTGCCACACATTTTCAATCCCATGTTAGTGTGTCGGTTAACCACACACGTCCACTAACGACTTAACAAGGTGCAAAGTGTAATTTTGTCACACCCCTGAACCAGACGGCGGAAACGTCCGAGGGCTGTCGTGACTTAATTGAATACCATAACATTGAATATATATATATATATATATATATATATATATATATATATATATATATATATATATATATATATATATATATATATATATATATGAAACGTAACAACATTCATCACCATGCATTAATATAGTACAATCGATAAAGTTTACATGAAGTACATTGTTTAAACATTACATTCCCAAAAATAAATTGTTCGATTCATTAATAAGTAAACTGCAAGCCATCACTGAGTACATTTTCCTTTGATTCACTGGTTACCTGAGAATACAAGTATTTTGAAAAACGTCAATATGTGAAATGTTGGTGAGTTCATAAGCAGTTTTTGAAAAGCAACATTTTGTATCATTTTGAAAACCACCAGAAAATCCGATATTTTTTGAAAAGAGTTTTTGAAAACATTTGTGAAGATCCATAAGTATGCTTGTTTGTTTCTATAGTTGTAAAAAAAATGTTCATCAAACTTGTGTACATTTCGAAACCGTATGTATTGAAAAACTCTAGGAAAACCCGATGTTTTCCTAATTCTTTGAATTCCATGAAGTTGAAAATAAAACCATTGCAGTGTGTGAAGTCATTAATTCCAGGCGACGTCGGATTATTTTTGCGCATGATAAATTGCTATAAACACGCGTTACACAAACGACCAGTTTATAACTATACTAACGATCCCGTAGGCGTCGTCCGTACTAATCACGTTATCCAACCGCCCTGACTTCGAGTAATCCCACATCCGAAGAGAAAGAGGGCACGAAGACCTCGATGACTCCATTAGCCGGTTGGGGATAAAAAAAAAGAGTACGAGGGGCCCTTGACCCGCCTCGCATAAAATACCGACTTTACTAGCAATACCAAAGGACCCTTGGGGACCAATAGTATAAAAGCCATTGAATGTCCTTTTACGCTGTGTTAGATCATCTAAGACCCAACAACTCGTAAGGTAGAAGTCTTTGGGCCTTAAGATCAGGTCATTGGGCTAGCT
Source organism: Lactuca sativa (assembly GCF_002870075.4). Classification (NCBI taxonomy): domain Eukaryota; kingdom Viridiplantae; phylum Streptophyta; class Magnoliopsida; order Asterales; family Asteraceae; genus Lactuca; species Lactuca sativa. The sequence goes on from NC_056631.2 coordinate 130,240,181, forward strand.
AGGCCCAACAAACAAGATTTTACACTTTGGGGCCCAAAGATGGTGCGTAGACGTCTGTGCACTCTCACGTGTGTATTAAATTCCCAAATGTTACTTGTGTGAATCGAGGTATCGTCGCATTAGTAGTTTCGGATTTTTATTGGTTCGAGACCGAACCAATTCGTTTAACAACGATTTTTGGTATTGTTGTGTATTGTATTTCGTCGGTAGTCGCGGTGCCAATATTTGATCAAGTTGAGTGTATTGAATTAGCCTTGAAAATTTTCTGTTTTCAGCCCCTCTTTGTTTGTAAATTTACTTTTTCAACCCTCTAATTAAATAACTTTCCGGTTTGGTCCTTAAACCATTTTTCTTGACATTTTAACACCAAAAATTATTGAAATTGATATTTTTCAGCATATTTTTCATAGAAAACAGTTTGAGTCCCTGAAAATACAGTTTTCTCGGTTATAACCCCTCTTTTTCGCAGTTTTTACAATTTTGGCCCAAATTGGAAAATTATTGCAAATTTGGTCCTTTTTAAATTTGAAAAGCATTTTAAACCTTTGAAAAGTACTTGGAACACTAGTAGTCCACTGTTTTACAGAAAAACACAGTTTTGGTCCTCCAAAACAGAAATTTTCGCATATTGGGCCCTATTGGGCCGAAAATGCCATTTTTAGCCCATTAAGCTTGAAATTCATGTTTTTAATCCTCCAAAAAGTATATTTTTAGAAAATACATTATGGAAACTGTTTTGACTCATCTCACCCATCAGATTTCGAAATATTTCATTTTGGGCCCTTTAACTTTATATTTTTAACATTTTATGTCCAAAAATTGAGTTTTTAGCCCAAAGAAAATGTTATTAAGCCATTTAGCTATTTTTCATGAAACACTTTGTATGTAGAAATATATTTGATGCTAGTATCATTTAACATAGAGTATATCTCGATTTTTAGGGGTTTATGGCTAGATCCAACATCATAAACACACAAAAACACCCATATAAGCATAGAAATCATACAAGGCATACAAAACACATATAGATCTACACTTTCACTTGTATTCCCCCCCCCCCCCCCCCGCCCCCCCACAAAACTCATAAAAACAGAAAATAGGGGGTATGGAAGAAAACTCGGTGATTTTTGGCCTTAGCACCATTTTCTTGAAGATCTCGAGTTTGATGTGCTTCTAGGATGTAAGATCACGATTTTTGCATGGATTAGGAAAAGATTTTGATAACAAAAAGAATCTAAGTCATAGATCCAAGCATAATCTTACCTTAGATGAAGAGTTTGTGGAAATATCCTCTTGAAAGCTTCCTAATTTTCGAGATTCTTGAGTGGAGAGGGAGGATGTGTTCTTGAGTATTCTAGAGAGAGTTTGAGAGATATTTGTGTATGTGTGTGTGTTTCGGCCGAGAGTGAGGGAGGGAAAAGGACAAGTGATCTTTGAAGTGATACTTGCTTCGAAATATGAGTTATGTGCATGGATACCCAACAAATAAAAGTGAGGTGGCAATCCAAAGTCAACTCCGCCTTTTTCCTTGGGCTTGGGCCGAGAATGGAGAGGGAAGAAAGGATTTTTGGGCTTTTTGCCCCTAAGCCCAATATTATAGTTAGTTTGGGTGATCATTGGCCTTTTAAAATAAAATTGTGACTTTTATGCTTCATTAAGCTAGATTAGGTTAATTATGGATCAAAGCTTTTAATTCATTTCATTCTAGGCCCAAAATGGCCCAAAATGTTGAAATAAATGATTGTGGGTCCAATTAGAGCGCAATTAGGGTTCTAATCCCATGATAGTCAAATTGGAAGCTTATTGGTCCATTTGGGTCCAATAAGGAAGTCCTAGTCCAAAGTGGACCTAAACAAGAACTTCTAGGGTTTCCAATTGTTTGATGACTATTTGTAGTACTTGTATGATGTATTTCTTTGAAGTTTTTGATTCACATTAACTTGAGTGTATAGATTACATGACACAAAATTTCTAGTTGTGACATCATCCCCCCGTTAGAGGGAATTTCGTCCCGAAATTCTGTTTGAAAGCTAGATTTGAGAATGCTAGAATAGGTGAGGGTACTTTTGCTTCATTTGGTCTTCGCGTTCCCACGTGAATTCTGGCCCACGCTTTGCGTTCCACCGTACTTTCACGATCGGGATGCGACTTTTCTTAGTACGCTTCACCTCCGTGTCCATGATTTCGATTGGTTCTTCAACGAACAGGAGATTCTCATTGATTTTGATTTCTTCAAGAGGAATGACAAGGGTTTCATCTGATAGGCACTTCTTCAGGTTAGAGATATGAAACACGGGGTGTACACCGTTTAGCTCTGTGGGTAGTTGTAGTCTGTACGCTACTGGACCTATTCGGGCGACGATTTCGAAAGGTCCAATGTATCGTGGGTTCAACTTTCCCCGTTTTCCGAAACGTATAACCCCTTTCCAGGGTGAGACTTTCAACAGTACTCGATCACCGACCTGAAATTCTAAGGGCGTTCGCCGTTTGTCGGCGTAGCTCTTTTGTCGGTCACGCGATGCTTGCAATCGAGCTCTGATTTGAACGATCTTTTCCGTGGTTTCGCGAATGATCTCCGGTCCCGTTAGTGCCTTGTCTGACGTATGTGTTCTTGCTAGCTGGGTGTCACCTACTTCTGCCCAACATAACGGTGATCTACATTTACGTCCGTACAGTGCTTCGAAAGGAGCCACCTTGATGCTCGAATGATAACTGTTGTTATATGAGAACTCGATCAAAGGTAGGTGGGTATCCCAAGACTTCCCAAAGTCTATCACACATGCACGAAGCATGTCTTCAAGCGTTTGAATGGTTCGCTCACTTTGACCGTCCGTTTGTGGGTGATACGTGGTGCTCATGTCGAGATGAGTTCCCATTGCCTTGTGGAGTGATTGCCAAAAGCGCGAAGTGAATCTACTGTCTCTATCCGAGATAATGGACACTGGTACTCCATGGAGTCTCACGATCTCTCGAATGTACAAACGAGTCAGCCTTTCCATCTTGTAGGATTCTTTTATAGGCAGGAAATGGGCAGACTTCGTCAGTCGGTCGACTATTACCCATATGGTGTCCAGTCCGTCCGACGTCTTGGGTAGTTTGGTCACGAAATCCATAGAAATCCCCTCCCATTTCCACTCAGGGATTACCGGTTGCTGTAACAATCCTGGGGGTTTCTGGTACTCCACCTTTACCTTGGCGCACGTAAGGCACTTACTAACGTAGGTCGCAATTTCCGCCTTCATGTTAGGCCACCAATAGTGTTGTTTAATGTCCAAATACATCTTGTCTGAACCGGGATGAATGGAGTATCGTGTCTTGTGGGCTTCCTTCATAACGACCTCCCTAAATCCTCCGATTTTTGGGACCCAAATACGGTTCATGAAGTAGTATACCCCATTCTCCCTTGCTTCTAGGTTCTTCTCCATCCCGCGCAATGCCTCGCTAGCTCTATTTTCCGTTTTCATAGCCTCCGACTGGACTGATGCAATTTGAGTGGCCAGATGAGATTGAATGGTTATCGAGAGAGTTTTCGCACGACGATTAGAGTACTCCTTCCGACTTAATGCATCAACTACCACGTTGGCCTTGCCTGGGTGGTACTTGATTTCGCACTCGTAGTCGTTTAGCAATTCAACCCATCATCGTTGTCTCATGTTCAGCTCCTTCTGGTTCAAGATGTGTTGGAGACTCTTGTGGTCCGTGAAGATGGTGCACTTCGTACCGTACAGGTAGTGCCTCCAAATTTTCAGAGCGAAGACCACGGCTCCCAATTCTAGGTCATGGGTCGTATAATTTACTTCGTGCGTCTTTGGTTGGCGGGACGCGTATGCTATCACTCTTCCACGTTGCATGAGAACGCAACCTAAGCCCTGATTTGACGCGTCACAGTAGACTACAAAATCTTCCGTTCCTTCAGGTAGAGATAGTACGGGAGCGCTACAGAGAGCTTGCTTCAAGGTTCGAAACGCAATCTCTTGTTTGTTTGTCCATTTGAATGGTACGCCCTTTTACGTAAGCGAGGTAAGTGGCTTGGCGATCTTAGAGAAGTTTTGAATGAATCTCCTATAGTAGCCCGCTAGGCCTAAGAACTGACGAATTTCTGTCGGCGTGGTCGGGGTTGCCCATCCTTCCACAGCTTTGACCTTAGCGGGATCCACATGAATTCCGTCTTGGCTAACTACGTGACCTAGGAAGTTCACATTTCGGAGCCAGAACTCACACTTGGAGAGTTTGGCGTAAAGCTTTTCCGATCGCAGAGTTTCTAGGACTTGTCGGAGATGTTGGCCATGCTCCTCTTTGCTTCGAGAATAGACGAGGATGTCATCGATAAACACAATGACGAAGTTGTCGAGGAACGGTCGACAGATTCGATTCATTAGTTCCATAAATGCGGCAGGTGCATTTGTTAGACCGAAGGGCATTACGACGAATTCATAATGTCCGTAGCGAGTTCGGAAAGCGATTTTAGGAATATCCTCTTCCCGGACTTTGAGTTTGTGGTATCCGGACCGTAGATCTATTTTAGAAAAATAACTGGCTCCTTGGAGCTGGTCGAATAGATCATCGATTCGTGGGAGTGGGTAACGGTTTTTAACAGTGAGTTTACTTAACTCTCTGTAATCGATGCACATTCTGAAAGATCCGTCCTTCTTTTTGTCAAAGAGCACTGGAGCTCCCCATGGCGAGTAGCTAGGTCGGATAAATCCCTTGTCCAGAAGCTCACTGAGTTGGCTGGACAATTTCTGCATTTCAGCAGGAGCCAACCGATAGGGTGATTTAGCGAGAGGAGTTGCTCCTGGAACGAGGTCGATTCGAAACTCAACCTGTCTCTCTGGGGGTACTCCCGGAAGATATTCAGGAAACACGTCTGGAAATTCACACACTACCGGAATATCTTGGATGTTAGTTTCTTCCTTGGCCTTATCCACTATGTGAGCCAAGAACGCCAAGTTGTTCTTTCGTAGATGTTTTTGTGCCTTGATGCACGAGATGAGGCGAAGATTCATGCTGGGTTTGTCTCCGTAAATTACTAGGGTTTCTTGATTTGGGAGACGAAGGCGAACGACCTTCTCGTGGCACATAATCTCAGCATGGTGGGGGCTTAACCAATCCATGCCGATAATCACATCGAAACTCCTAATTGACACTGGCATTAGGTCTATTCGAAAGACGTGTCAGTTAAGGGTTAGGGTACATCCGATGTAGATTTCCCCAGTGGATTCGGTTTTCCCATTGGCCATTTCCACCGTATAGGTTTCATTTAGCTTTTGGGGTTGTTGTTTTAATAAATGTTTAAACTTCTCGCTTACGAAACTTCGCTCCGCTCCGGTGTCAAATAAGATGCATGCATAAGTGTGGTTTAGGAGGAACGTACCGGTCACAACTGCGGGGTCCTGAACCGCCTCACCCTGACCCATAGTCAGCATCCTTCCTGCTCCTCTGTTTCCTGAATTGTTGTTGTTAGGGCAATCTCGGCGGAAATGCCCCGTCCTTCCACACCCGAAGCAGGTGTGGCTAGGCCCTGCATTATTGCCGTCGGCATTGGTGTTGTTGTTATTGCGATGGTTGTTGTTGTTGTTCTTTTTGTGGTTGTTTCCCTGATTTTGATTCTGAGGAGGATAAGTCCTGCAGTACCTTGCAGTGTGTCCCCTTCGGTTGCAACTGGTGCAATGAAAATCCCTGCATTCTCCGTTATGATGGAGACCACACTTATTGCATTTGGGAAGATTACCGGAATAAGGTCTTGAAGCATTTGAAGCAACTGAGGCTAGGGCATGTGGTGCGGCTGGAACCGGTGCGGTGACGGCGTTAACTGCCACTGTCTGCTGCTTTTTAGAGGTCTCGGGGCCCTGACATCCCTTCCTTTTGTTGTTCTTCCCTTTCTTGGCATCACCCTCCTTTTTCTTCTCAGCCTCCACTGGCTTCTCGCCCTTCTTGTTGTTATGATCATACAGCCTCTTCGCCAATCTCTTCGCACTGTCAAACGTTTCAGGGTTTGCAGCTATCACATTCCCTTGAATGGGTGATGTCAGTCCCCAGATGAATCGCTCAATCTTCTTTCCTTCTGATGGGATCATACCCGGGCACAGCAGAGATAGTTCACTAAATCTCGATATGTAGGCATCGATATTCGCATTCTGCACAGTGAGGTTCCATAGCTCTTGCTCCATCTTCTGTATTTCGCCTCGTGGGCAGTACTCAGCCATTAACATTTCTTTCATTTCTGCCCATGGTATAGAGTTGGCTACAGGGAGCGTCATGGCTTCCACGTGTCCGTTCCACCAAGTGAATGCTTGGTCCACAAAAGTGCAGGCCGTGAACTTCACCTTCATCTACTCGGGGCAATCGCATATCTTGAATACCGACTCCACCTCTTCAATCCATCGCTTCAGAGTGATCACCCCTCCAGTGCCGTTGAAAGTTCGTGGTTTAGCGTTTGTGAAGTCCTTGTAGGTACATGTTTTGGTAGATCCTTGGTTCATCCCGTTGTTCGAACTTCCTGCCCCTTGCCCGTTGCCTCCTCCATTATTCCCCTGATGGAGTTGTGCCATAGCTGCGATGACCGCAGCAGACATGGCTGCCTGGAATGCAGTGGAGTCAACCTCAGGCGGAGTTGGTCCTGGGTTCCCGCGAGTAGGTCGGAGAGGCATCTTTCTGTCACGAAACGGAAAGATGGTGAGTGTATGTGGTTTCTGTGAGGTTGTGATCCTACTAACTAGGTGCATGGTACGAACTTAGAACACTACTACCGTTGAACATACATTCATAACTTCTTAACACATAGCAATTTGTAATATCATAGCAAAGCACGTAAAAGTTCATTAATATTATCCGCATTTGATACAAGAAAATTTTGCTCGTAGGAGCATACATGAGTTACACTAATTCGATAGCATAACGGCCCTATGAGTAGTGTAGTCACTTAAACATAGATTCGGGGTACATAGCATAGTTCCTAACGATCTACTAAGATAAGTCTATCCCTAACTGCGATGAGCTGCGTCCGGAGGTGGTGCCGAGGATGTGGATGCTCCCTGAAGACGGGCCACCAATCGTTCAGTGTCTTGAAGTCGAGAATCCCACCTTACCTGCCTCATGTGAAACTCCCGAAGGACGTCACGCGTTTCCTGTTCCACACGCTCGACCCTAGTCCACAGCTGGCGCACCTAATCAGCAGTGCCCTGAGCAAGGTCACCAGTGTCCCGTAATCGTCTCACCATGACCGGTAGGGCTCGGTCGGCCGGTCCTCCATCCCTCAGGTCAAAGAACTCACGTGACATGCCGAACGGAGGTCGCTGTCCCTGATGTCTGCTCCATCTCCAAAGGTCAATACCCCAAGGAGGGGTAGGACCAGTTGGGCCCACACGGTAAGCAGGCACCCTGATTGGGTAAGGGGGGTTGATGACTTTGGACTCTGCGTCCGAATCACCCCCTTTGCTGTCATCAGGTTCCTCTTCGAAATTCTCTTCGTCTTCTTCGGGTTCGGCAGGCTCGCCCTCGACTTCTGCCTCCGATTCCCCGTCAGATTCCTCTTCGGGGTCTTCCTAAGGTTCCTCCTCCTCTAGCCATCCGTTGTTTCCCTGGTTAGGGAAGTAGGGATCCCCGGGATGATGAAAACCAGCCATGCTGTCTGCGAGAGTGTGTAAATATGCTAATATTATTCCTAAGGCGCCACGACTATTGCATAAGCTAAACAGGCATTCTCTTTTTGGTGCTAAAAGGGTATAGTTTTAGGTTCCCTAGCTATCCCGATCTCATCAGGACGTGTGTTAGTTTTACTTTGGAGAGAATGTAGTTGATCAGGCTACATCCACTCCTTGGTACCACTAAGAACAGTCCTGAATTAACCGAGATACTAGCCTTAATTTGTTTGGTTCAGCGTTATGTTCTTATTCCTAGTGCAAGCAAGGGTGTTTTATTTACTCGTTTTGTTTAGAGTTATGTTAGTCCCTCTTTTTGGTTTATAGTTGCATATCAATGTGTGGCTCGACATGCTAGTTCACTATAAACAAAGCTCTGATACCAACCTGTCACACCCCCGAACCAGACGGCGGAAACGTCCGAGGGCTGTCGTGACTTAATTGAATACCATAACATTGAATATATATGAAACGTAACAACATTCGTCACCATGCATTAATATAGTACAACCGATAAAGTTTACATGAAGTACATTGTTTAAACATTACATTCCCAAAAATAAATTGTTCGATTCATTAATAAGTAAACTGCAAGCCATCACTGAGTACATTTTCCTTTGATTCACTGGTTACCTGAGAATACAAGTATTTTGAAAAACGTCAACATGTGAAATGTTGGTGATTTTATAAGCAGTTTTTGAAAAGCAACGTTTTGTATCATTTTGAAAACCACCAGAAAATCCGATATTTTCTGAAAAGAGTTTTTGAAAACATTTGTGAAGATCCATAAGTATGCTTGTTTGTTTCTATAGTTGTAAAAAAAATGTTCATCAAACCTGTGTACATTTCGAAACTGTATGTATTGAAAAACCCTAGGAAAACCCGATGTTTTCCTAATTCTTTGAATTCCATGAAGTTGAAAATAAAACCATTGCAGCGTGTGAAGTCATTAATTCCAGGCGACGTCGGATTATTTTTGCGCATGATAAATTGCTATAAACACGCATTACACAAACGACCAGTTTATAACTATACTAACGATCCCGTAGGCGTCGTCCGTACTAATCACGTTATCCAACCGCCCTGACTTTGAGTAATCCCACATCCGAAGAGAAAGAGGGCACGAAGACCTCGATGACTCCATTAGCCGGTTGGGGATAAAAAAAAGAGTACGAGGGGCCCTTGACCCGCCTCGCATAAAATACCGACTTTACTAGCAATACCAAAGGACCCTTGGGGACCAATAGTATAAAAGCCATTGAAAGTCCTTTTACACTGTGTTAGATCATGTAAGACCCAACAACTCGTAAGGTAGAAGTCTTCGGGCCTTAAGATCAGGTCATTGGGCTAGCTAGGCCCAACAAACAAGATTTTACACTTTGGGGCCCAAAGATGGTGCGTAGACGTCTGTGCACACTCATGTGTGTATTAAATTCCCAAATGTTACTTGTGTGAATCGAGGTATCGTCGCATTAGTAGTTTCGGATTTTTATTGGTTCGAGACCGAACCAATTCGTTTAACAACGATTTTTGGTATTGTTGTGTATTGTATTTCGTCGGTAGTCGCGGTGCCAATATTTGATCAAGTTGAGTGTATTGAATTAGCCTTGAAATTTTTTTGTTTTCAGCCCCTCTTTGTTTGTAAATTTACTTTTTCAACCCTTTAATTAAATAACTTTCCGGTTTGGTCCTTAAACCATTTTTCTTGACATTTTAACACCAAAAATTATTGAAATTGATATTTTTCAGCATATTTTTCATAGAAAACAGTTCGAGTCCCTGAAAATACAGTTTCCTCGGTTATAACCCCTCTTTTTCGCAGTTTTTACAATTTTGGCCCAAATTGGAAAATTTTTGCAAATTTGGTCCTTTTTAAATTTGAAAAGCATTTTAAACCTTTGAAAAGTACTTGGAACACTAGTAGTCCACTGTTTAACAGAAAAACACAGTTTTGGTCCTCCAAAACAAAAAATTTCGCATATTAGGCCCTATTGGGCCGAAAATGCCATTTTTAGCCCATTAAGCTTGAAATTTATGTTTTTAATCCTCCAAAAAGTATATTTTCAGAAAATACATTATGGAAACTGTTTTGACTCATCTCACCCATCAGATTTCGAAATATTTCATTTTGGGCCCTTTAACTTTATATTTTTAACATTTTATGTCCAAAAATTGACTTTTTAGCCCAAAGAAAATGTTATTAAGCCATTTAGCTATTTTTCTTGAAACACTTTGTATGTAGAAATATATTTGATGCTAGTATCATTTAACATAGAGTATATCTCGATTTTTAGGGGTTTATGGCTAGATCCAACATCATAAACACACAAAAACACCCATATAAGCATAGAAATCATACAAGGCATACAAAACACATATAGATCTACACTTTCACTTGTATTCCCCCCCCCCCCCCCCCCACAAAACTCATAAAAACAGAAAATAGGGGGTATGAAGCTCACCTTAGGGTGTGATCTCGGTTTTTGAAGAAAAGATGGAAGAAAACTTGGTGATTTTTGGCCTTAGCACCCTTTTCTTGAAGATCTCGAGTTTGATGTGCTTCTAGGATGTAAGATCACGATTTTTGCATGGATTAGGAAAAGATTCTGATAACTAAAAGAATCTAAGTCATAGATCCAAGCATAATCTTACCTTAGATGAAGAGTTTGTGGAAATATCCTCTTGAAAGCTTCCTAATTTTCGAGATTCTTGAGTGGAGAGGGAGGATGTGTTCTTGAGTATTCTAGAGAGAGTTTGAGAGATATTTGTGTATGTGTGTGTGTTTCGGCCGAGAGTGAGGGAGGGAAAAGGAGAAGTGATCTTTGAAGTGATACTTGCTTCGAAATATGAGTTGTGTGCATGGATACCCAACAAATAAAAGTGAGGTGGCAATCCAAAGTCAACTCCGCCTTTTTCCTTGGGCTTGGGCCGAGAATGGAGAGGGAAGAAAGGATTTTTGGGCTTTTTGCCCCTAAGCCCAATATTAGAGTTAGTTTGGGTGATCATTGGCCTTTTAAAATAAAATTGTGACTTTTATGCTTCATTAAGCTAGATTAGGTTAATTATGGATCAAAGCTTTTAATTCATTTCATTCTAGGCCCAAAATGGCCCAAAATGTTGAAATAAATGATTGTGGGTCCAATTAGAGCCCAATTAGGGTTCTAAGCCCATGATAGTCAAATTGGAAGCTTATTGGTCCATTTGGGTCCAATAAGGAAGTCCTAGTCCAAAGTGGACCTAAACAAAAACTTCTAGGGTTTCCAATTGTTTGATGACTATTTGTAGTACTTGTATGATGTATTTCATTGAAGTTTTTGATTCACATTAACTTGAGTGTATAGATTACATGACACAAAATTTCTAGTTGTGACAAATTTCATGGGTTAGCACCATTTCACATTTTCCTAAGTAACTATGATTGGGTATTTATAAGTGTTTAGTTACTTAGTATTTATCATTATACTTTTAATGAAGGGAGAATTATAGTCATTTCCTACCCGTTCGGCTAACGACCCTCCACCAGTCAAGGAACTGGTGGGTGAGAGTGGAAACCAATTAAACTGCCATTTTATAGGCGGTAACCTTATACCCCCCTTATAGAATGGATTCATGAATGAGGCCTACTAACGGTGTGACAACCCAAAAATTTCCATTCGGTAAAACCATCAACTACAATTGAAGTCAAATATGTATCTGCTAACTTTCAAACTTTTGGGATAATTTTGAGTGTTTTAAGGTTAGTGCTCCAGAGGATATTAGGAGAGGGGATACACTAGGGTTTACTACGTAACAATAAGTTTCCAAAATTTAAGAGTTTAGAATATTACGGTCCAAAAATGGTATTCGGACCGAAAACCCTCAAGACTATATAAGGAAAACTTAGCCATTTGGAATTCATTTCTTACATTTCCAACTAGAGAAAAGTCGATTTCTCTCTCAACGATCTTCACCCGATCACCCTCAATTGTAAGTACTTCAACCTAGAGTGCATTTAAGTGTGTTATATACCTCGATAACATGAAAATCAGCCAAAAACACCAAGGAAATGGTGTTCACGGCCCAAGATCTTCTTGGACCGTGAACACGAAATTTAGGGCCAAAGTGTGCCCAATGTCCCTCCAAACCTTGGAACTGAACCTAGAGACTACCCATGACTTGTTTAGACCTCAAAATTATTAAGAAACAAGGGCTAGAAGTGAGTTCACGGCCAAGGATGTTCTTAGGCCGTGAACTCCATTTTATGGTGCCAAAATGCCCTAAATACCTTCCATAAGCCAAGAGACTAGCCTAGAACTTTACCTTGATGTGTTTAGGACTCAAAGCAAACACAATACCAACACCCATAGGTGTTTACGGCCGCAAACACTTGTCAAAGTGGTCCATGGGCCGTAAACTCAAGTTAGAGGTGTTTTGATGCCACAAACACTTCCTAAGGCTTAGAATTGAATTTAGGATGATTCCTTATGACCTTTTAGGACCTCATAAACATAAATGGCCATGAGTTTACGGTTGTAAACTCATTTGGGCCGTGAACTCCTCAAAAACTCCAAAGAAAGTGGTTTTCTTCATCATAGGATAGAGCTAACGTCCCTAAATCATTCCCTAGCCTTCTAACTTGCATTCATACATGAGTAGCCATGAGTTGACGGCCGTAAACTCCCTTGGGCCATAAACCCATGGTAGTAAAATCATGTGAGTGCCTTTATACCTTCCTATGTTGAATCTCATGTGATTCAGCACTTGGTCAAGGTGTTTCCTAGTCCCGGAAGGTGTTTCCTTTCATATAGTTGTTATAAACACTATATTCATGTCAGTATGTGTCCTCATATGTCATTTAGGACTTATTGTGTCTCGGGACTTCATTCGTGGAACTTCTCATCCATACGCGCATACCCGTTTGAATCACCCACGTCAGGTGAGTTCATACCCCGTAATGAATCTTTTGTATATTTTAACTGTTTTAAGGGGGGAATACAAGTTGAACACAATGATAATTGTGTAAATATTTGTTATAAACATCTTTCAAAATGTTACTTATGTTATTTCTAAGTTGTCAATACATTCCAAAACTCTTTTAAAGGTTATGTTACTTTATAGTTATACAAAACTCTGTTTTTAAAGTACAAGCATAACTTAGTAAATAAATGAGTCTTTTCAGTGACGGTATAGTTAGAACATTAGGAAACTATTATAGGAATAGTTTAGGAGAATGCTATTCATTACTTCTAGTACAATGAAGCACACAAAGAGTCAGTTCAGTTCACGAGTCTATACAAATACAATACGCTTACGTGAATACTTTTACATAGATATGCTTACATGGAATACATTTACATAAATACAATATCAATACACGATTAGAGAACAGAACATAATAAGGTGCTATAGCATGGAACAAGTTCAGGATCTAACAATACCAATGAATCACTTCTGCATTGTGATAGTTATATTGGGTATACATGATCATAGTGATGTGGATGTTTGCGGCTTGCACTCATGCAGGGGTCGCGTGTAGTTCCTAGAATCTCTTGACAAGGGAGTGTCTAGGATACGATCTAGCCATCACATTATGCCTTAACCCTCAATTAAGGCAAAATAGTACTAAAAGTAGTCACTTATTACAAATACTACAATACTTACACTGTCAATACGACAATTACAGAAGGATATAAAATTCCTGTTTCAAAATTATTAATACCTTTACCATGTATCATATTCACATAATCGATGAGGTAGATTAGATTAAATTAATAATAGTCGTATAGTAGAGTCTTGGTAGAAGGTTACTTTCAAAACAGTCGAGTCTTGGTAGAAGGCTACTTTTAAAAGATAGGATCATAATGCTAATCTTATGATTCCTTAATATATACACTATAGGATACATATATACTAATAGATTCTGACGGCTAATAGCATGTATGCCTTCGCTTCATTTCCTGTTCTCGTTGGATTGTAGTCTTGCACCGAGTTCCCCCAATCTATTATCTACCCGAATCTATATATATTTATACTTAGTATACATTAAGTCATCATAAGGGTATCAAGTATGGATCAGGTCATAGGACATAGAGTCGAAGCCCAGTTTTTCTAGTACAAAACATACTTTTCAAAGTCAGTACTTTTGGTATACAAAATTAGCGATTTCCCAGATAAGGGCTTAATCCATTTTATTAAGCCAATATAGTTTTAGAGACTTTAGGTGAATTAACTCTATAACACCTTAGTTTATACACCATGTTTATATATAAAACTAATATCCAATAGATAGCTAAATGTGTGTTTTCCCCCGACGTCTTGTTCTCGTTTGATTGTGGGCTTAGGGCAGATACCCCCAATTAACTATCTACCCGATATCAGATTATATATAGCAGTATAAACAAAGCTATTATAAAAGTAATCACCGTAGTCATTATTTTACTATAAGAAATATAGGTTTTCTTAAAAGAACTCTCCATTTGATATAAAGGAACCATTACAAATAACTCCATGAGTAACAAGTGAATACACCAAGGTTATATATGACAACGATCTAACAACCAATGGAATGTTTACTATCCGCCCTACTTGTTGTTCCCCGTTGGGTTATGAGTTTAAGGCAGATGCGCACAATCGATTGTTTATTTACTCGAAGTATATATAACTTGTACCCACTTAGTACTCATAGAAAGGCTTGTAGGTCATTTTACTTAACTTCCATTAATGTAGGAAATATAGGATTCTCTAGAGGAACAGGTGAACTTTTCAAAACAGAACTTACAGCTTACATCACTTTTACATATACATTTTCAACAACACTTTACAGCTTACTCACATCACTAAAATCTTATGAACTCACCAGCTTAATTGTTGATCAACTCTTTCAAATAACTTGTAGTCTCAGGGGACTATTAGACAGGTGCTCGTGCTGGGAATTTAGAAGATGGAGCATTACAACTTCAAGTCTTGTTTTGTTATTTGTTTATGACTTCTATGTTTTGTGAACACACACATTGTAAACACTTTCTAAATGAAATGGTTGTTCATTACTTGCTTACCATATACATATCTCGTGATACTTGACATGACGTCCTCCACCCCCGAACGTTTCCATCATTCCAGTTTTGGGGTGTGACAAACGGTAAGACTGACTTTGGCCTTACATATATATATATATATATATATACATATATATATATATATATATATATATATATATATATATATATATATATATACACATAAGTATTAACTTTTAATATTATAATAGTATAAGGGTGTATTTTACTCATTTAAAATACATGATAGTTTAATCTTATTAATTAAAATATACTCTTAATTTAATTAAACTTAAACCATGTCATTATGGAACTATTAACTCTTTTCACTAAACTCTTTAATTAATTTAATGAAGTCCATAAAGTTTGAATTTTAACTTTTAAAATTCTTGAGTTTGGAATTAAAGCATTAATGTGTGTGAGACTTTACAAATTCCAAAACTTGAGGGCAAGTTTTGAAACTATTCAAAACCTTTCATATTTATAACATATGAGTTTAATGTTTCTTTAATGGCAAGACTCTTGAAAATCCATAACTTGAATACAAGTTATGGAGATCATAATGCAATTTATGGAAAAGAGATTCTTCATGTTTTATAACTTATGACTTTTAATGGTCCATTTAAAAGAAAAACCTTTAGAATTCCATAACTTGAGAACAAGTTATGGAGTCCATTAAAATCATTAACAACAACAATTACACCAAGAAGATTACAAGTTCTAGATTAAACTCATATGAACTAGGTAATTCAAGTCAAACAAATTCCATGCAATTAGACTTAATCATATAAACTAATAGAAAACATTAAATTTTGACAATCACATTTCAAATGGATTAGCATGATCATTATCACTTGTTTAAAACAAATAAAAATTTATGATTCAAAACAGTTTGGAATAATGATCCTAACCATTTGGGGCCAAAAAACGTTTTTCTGCACTCTGTCCAGCCAACTCGGCGAGTCCATGAACATGACTCATCGAGTAGCACATTTTGTACATGGAATCGGCTCGTTCATCACCCAGAACGGAGAAAACTTGATTTTTTTCAACTTTAAACAGCAAGTAGCATCAAGTATAATTGAAAACAAGCCTAGGCTCTGATACCACTGTTAGGTTTTAAGCATTCTAACACTCCTAAGGTGTTCATGCAACCCTAAATACCTTGCATATATGTTTACACTAGTTATACATGGAAAGGTGTTTCCAAGGTACTAAGCCTATAACTAGTATACAAAGATGTAAACTACACAAAATACTAGTTAGTGTAACATACCTTTTCATATGGCTAGAATTCTTGATGCATTTGGCCTTAAGAGCTTAGCACTAATAGTGTGGAAGCCTCAAATGAAATCACAAATCACCATCAACAACTTGGAAGAACTTGAGAGAATATGGAGCTCACTAAAATCGGCCACCTTTTCTTTTACACACACTAGTGCCAATTTTGTGAGCTAAGGACCCCTTTATAAATTATGGAGGATTAGGGTTACATCCATGTAAACCCTAATACCCATTACCTTTCTTTTACATAGGATCCATGGGTTAAAAGCTCCATGGACTATCCATAACTTCCATACACTCTTAGCCCATCCTAAATAAACCTTGGCCCATTCCATATATATATATATATATATATATATATATATATATATATATATATATATATATATAAGAGTCCATATTTAATTAGCCTCTTTTGATCACTAAATTAATACCAAATTAATTCTTCATCAATACTAATTAAATAATATGATTTCATATTAATATATTATAACTTATAATATATTAATAAATCATGAATATCCTTTTTCTCATAAGTCTATCCATACAAATTGTTCTGGTGAAGTGCAACCCAAATGGACCATGCCGGGTCGGGTCAACTATATACCAATAATAGTTATGTGCTTAGACATTTAATCCAACATTGATACCTTGGTATTCTTGCCCGTACTCCCTGACTGAACCCCTCGGGTTTCTTCTTCTTCTCCATCTCCAAATCCAACTCCTTTCTAGAGCGCTAGAAATCATATTTTCCAGCGTCTTGCAGCTGGATCGACTCACAAACAGGAGGATATTACTCTGCAACATCTCATGATATCGGGCATTTTTCATCTCATCGTCTGCCACATACAGCAGAATGAGAAGGGCCCTCTCCCTGAACATGGCAGTGATCTTAGTCACCGTCTCAGTCCTCTACTGGAGATCCTGGAACTCCATAGAAGTTGTTGCACCTCAATCACAAGTGAAAACTTGGCCGTGAACCTGGCCGAAAAGTCACTCCAAGTCATCGCATCTAAAGCTACATCATCTCCAATGGCATCTCCGACCTCCTCCCACCAGTCGCGTGCTCTATCCATCAGAACACAGGAAGCAAGTCGAACTTTGTCCCCCTCGAGACATCGGCTCGTACAGAAGGCGTTGGCGACATCAGCCAACCACCTGCTGCTAGCAATGGGGTCCCAAGCCCCATGATAGTCTGGAGCTCCACTTGCTCAGAACTCCCTGAAATTCATCATGTGCGCCCCTAACATGGCCACGGTCTCGGTGTGGAATGCACCCAACCTCTCGTCAAGTATCTCCAAGATGCCCTCCTTGACTGTGCCGAAGATCACAGGTGTCTGTTCTAAAATGCTACACATAACCTCAGATGAAATGAACTCTTTCATCCGCTCGTCGAGCTGCCCGGCTCCAGAGCCCGAGCATGATCCCTCACTGGCACCTGAACTACCGATTGTCCTAGTGCTTAGCATCACCAAATTGAAAATACACCATAACAAACATCAGTATACACATTATAACTCGAGGGATCTCACATACTACAATTTCCCTGGGTTCATCTCATCCTTCCTTGATTCGAGTATGGATCCTCTACTTTCAGTAGTATGGGCCCATACTACCTTCCACATCTATATGTATTTTCCTAAAGAACTGCCTTGACTCCACTAAGTCCCTTCTACTGCTACTGATGTTCTCACGTTAATCTTATCTTAGGCTTGCCCTAGGCTAATCATCAACCCACTTTCCGCCATCAGTTGCATAAGAAGTCCCTACTATCTCCCCTAACTAGCATGCGAATAATATTACATATCACTAAGACCAGATAATTCTTCGAATGAGAGGTCGTACCGTACAACGGTTAGACTCAAACGTGAGCTACGAAATAGAGCTAAACCTAACCTTCTGAAATTATTTAGTCCTCACAATATGTAACTAAATATTCATTTATTAGTTAGTTAAAGATAACTAGAACTCCTAAAAGCACAAAGCACGCAGCATTCAAGCATTGAGTAAACATAATCAAGCATATCCTACTCAGGATATCATATCACCAACTAATCAGTACTAGCATGCGGTTCATAAAGCTCGTACACATATAACAGACACATAAGGCATCCTTCCTAGATCCTTAGCCCTAATCTTGCATGCAGTTCTTATAAGCATATCACATAACATAAACTTGGATGGGTAATTTGGGAGTACTTACTTGAGCTCGGCTGAATGCATCCACCACACCCTTTTTCTTTTTTCGAAATGCCTTTTTTGTAAAAATGATCTTTTTCTTTATAAAAAAAATTTATACCAAGTCCTCAGTTTGAGTTCAGACACACCTGAGAGTATGTCTGAATCCCTTAAACCAAGGCTCTGATACTAACTTGAAACATCCCAAAAATACAGTCCAAAATTTTCATTTTAAATCATTAAGAAAACCATATTCATCAAACATCATAGAAAAATCATAACTCGTGTATCTCAAAATATCATAATATCTATCATATATATATATATATATATATATATATATATATATATATATATATATATATATATATATATATATATATATATATATCAAAGTATAAACATACCAGGCTAAACATATGGTGTGTGCATTGCAATCATCCCGAGCTCTTCCCCTTGCTATCGGAGGTACCTGAAACCAAAACCGAAAACTATAAGCACCAAGCTTAACGAGTCTCCCCAAACCACCACATACCAAAAACATAATAATATAATCTCATAATAACATACATTGGGCATTGCCTGCTACATCGGGCACCACTCGACATTGGACCGAAGTCCGGCATCAGGCCCCGCCCAGTATCAGACCGAAGTCCGGCATCGGTCCCCGCCCGACATCGAGCCAAAATTCGGTATACATATAAACATATCAACAATGCATACAACATAAACACATAACATGACCATATAAACATTCCCTGGGGCCCGCCCGACATCGGACCGAAATCCAGAAACATAAAACATAACATATAACCATTTCTCGGGCTTACCCCGGCATCGAACCGAAGCCTGGAACATATAAACAAGCACATGAAACAATCACAAAGACATCAACCATACTAACATTCCTCTGGCTTTCCCCGACATCAAACCGAAGTCCGGAAACATATAAATGTACATCGGGCTATCCCGAACATCAGACCTAACCCCGGAACATACTAGCATACATATACGGGCCAGAATCAGTGCCTTCGACCCGTTCATATAGGAGAAAACTCATCTTGCAAAGTTGATTGTTGAATCTCACGGTGAGGAAATCCCTAGTGGATGCTCTAACGACTCCCCGGCTATCATTAGCACAACAACACCTAGTCAAAATCCATAATCCTTCTTAAGGTAAAATGACCATCTTACCCCTTGTCTAATTTAGACCACAACCTAGGCCCAATTCTATCTAATCTTTCAAAGCCCATTGATGGCCCACTAAAGGCCCATTAATGGACCAATTTTCTAAATTGGGCCCAACTCCTCAAATGGGCCTTCCCTTAAGCCCAAACTTGTCCTTGGCCCATTAACTGACTTATAATGGCCCATTAAGGCCCAAATGTTGATAAAAGATTGGCCTATTACAAGGCCCAAAAGACATGAAGCCCAAAACCTGAGAGTACGTTAAGCGTACTCCTCTGTATGCTAAGAATACAACTTGCATGGCTTGTACGCTACGTGTACTGGCTGGTATGCCATATGTACTACCCTGTTAAGCCATATTCTTTAAAACGACTTAATCCCTTAATACCTTTAGTCCAAATTACTGATTTGAGTCCATTAACATGTCTTATCTCATAAAGTTGATTACTTGGTGGCTTGCAACCCACCAAATGAACCCAAACGTGGAATATAGCAAATAACTTTCATGAAAATAACTAGAACTCATGCATGGTCACAAAAGAGCCTTAAAGATCAAAACTTTAGTGACATAGGGACATATTTAGCACTAAGGGTGGCAACCATAAGCCTAAAAACTAAGTTGAATCATAGAAATCCATTCTTGGGACCTAAGGAGGTCCAAAACTCCATTGACAAAGATCTAATCACTCATGAGGCAAGTTGAAAGTTTTATACCTCCAATGAGTGCAAATGGTGGTGTAATCTTGCATCCTTGAGCTCAAGATACTCAAGTTCTTCTTCTCCAACTTCTCCTTTCTTCTCCCGAGCTACAAATCGCCAAAGTAAGCTTCACAATGCCCAAAACACACAAATATGAAGTATGAAAGGGTTGTTGAATCGAGGTGGCTGGTAAGTAGGCTAGGGTTTGGAACATAATGTTGCTTTTATATGGCTTAAACCTTAGAAATTAAGGTTTTGAGTCTACTCGCGTACGTTATGCTTAATCCTTGTTATGTTGTGCATACGCGCATGAGCCCCCCGAATCCAATGCTACACTACGCCTCGCGTACGCCAAGCTTACGCCCAGCGTACGTCTCCAACAGCCCAACTTATCGGCCCACTTTGCTAAAGTCCAACTCAATAATCCACTTATCCAATTCATAGCCCAACAATAAATAATACGTATTTAAAATAAATAATACCTCAAGTGATGGATGTTACACTTTCTACGCTCCACGTCCGTTAATCTACACTTTCTCACTTGTTATTTCTAGTTTTCCCTTAAGTTTAAGATAGTTACACCCTTAAGTTTTGGTTAATATTAAACTGATTATATGATAATGTCTCCATTCATTTACTTGATTGGCTGACATAAGTAAAGTGATTGTTGAATCTTTAATTTTCAGAGTACATCAGGAAACAAAGAAAAGCAGGATCTTGCTGCAGCTACAGGTGTCGTGAAGGTCTGTCAACATTCAGTGTTTTGTTGGTAATAAAGAATTGTTTTTCACTAGGTTTTATTAAAGAGTTCACTAACATGTGTTATTTTTCATCTAAATTTATACAGTGAAGATATCCTACAATCAATGAAGACTTCCAATCCGGTGACATGTGAATTACTTTGATATGTGTTATTAAAGGCCCACTGATGAACCATTGGCCCGATTTTCCAAATTGGGCCCAAACCCCATACATAGCCTTGTGTCACACCTCGCTAAAACAGAAATATAGGGTGTGGCAGTACAAAGGGTTTCATAGTAAAAGATAAAGATAACACAAACCATAGTATTAAAAGCATTATAAATTTACAATGGGTTTGAACAACTTTTAAAAGAGATTACAATCTGAATTGAAATACAACACATGTGAGTGCTCCTAAAAGTGATGTGTCCCTAAGTGCCACTTACTCGATGATTCCTGAAAAAACATGTAAAACGATCGTCAACTATAAAAATAGTTGGTGATTACTCACATATTTATAACATAATATAGCTTGAAATCATAATAATCAGAATATTGATAACAGTTTCCATAAACAATGTTCATTTTTAAAATAAGTAAAAAAGTTTTCATGAATAGAATTTCATTCCTAAAGCGAGTAATAAAGTTTCCATAGATATATATATATATATATATTGCAAAAATGAGTAAATAAGTTTGCATAAACAAAGTTCGTTGTCATCATGAGAGATAAAGTATGTTATCCAAATGAGATGCAACGTTCATATTCTCATGGGAAATAAAGTTTCCATAAATAGAAATATATTGTAAAAATGAGTAAATAAGTTTGCATAAACAAAGTTCGTTGTCATCATGAGAGTTAAAGTATGTTGTCCAAATGAGATGCAACATTCATATTCTCATGGGAAATAAAGTATGTTGCTAAAACGAGATACAAGGTTCGTATGTGTATAATGATTATACCATGAGTTCACAACCCAAGCCTAATGACCAAGGGTGCCCTCTTTTATGTCTATCGCTAACATAGGGAAATATGGTAAAATGCACTCAAGCGAAATGTGCGAGTGAGGAGATGTCTACCTCCTGATAGCGTTATCCATACTGACGATGGACTCAAATGAGTTATTGAGTTGTGTGAACTAATTCTAGGGACTTAAACGCGATAAGGTCCCATGAGTTAACAATAGCATACATATACACAACAAAATATAGCAACGAAGTTTGATATAAGTCAAATTAAATTCAACAAACAATAAACAGTCTTTGGACAAGCTTTTCCACCCCACAACATTTAAAACCGAAAGGAGGGGGAGGAGTGAATACTCACAATGTTTCAAGTAGCTACAAGAGGTGCCTCGGAATACACCAACGCCTTACTACCAGGATCCTACAACATCAAACACATACTACTGAGTTTCTATGTAAAAATCTAATGCTAATATACTAAATTCTACATATAGAGACATGCTACATTTTTGTTCTAATATTGGTTTTATATTAAATGGGTATCAATTTTTCTGAAATGGTGACATTTTATAACTCACGTGATTAGGATAATTTTGGATATTATTTTCCTGATTTTTGTAATATTAATTGAGGTTATTTCAATACATTTAAAGGTGTTTTAGCCTCCTAAAATCCAAAAATATTATCAAATAGTTATCAAAATTCACCAAATTTTACATTTTCGTTCAAATTACAATATAGATCTTCCATAAATTTTCCCTTGAATTTTTGATAGGATTAAATATTTTTCCAAATTTTTAAGCCTTCTTAAAAATATAAATTCGTGAAAAATAGTATCTGAATGATAAAAATTCCTAAAATTTTTATAAAACTGCCATTAAACATAGTTAAGATCGGAGAAATAGAAAATTGAGTTTCTAAATAGTTTAACTGGATTTTATGATTTTTGTGCATTTATTCTAACAAAAATAGAAATAAATAGAAGAAAGTTTCCAAAATAACCCAAACTTTTTGTAACACTGTTCTTATATATATAGAAGGTGTGAAAAATATAAAAGATATTTTTCAGTTAGTTTTCCTATTTTTCTTTGTTTTATTCTCTTGAATAATCATTAATTGGTGAATAATTATCAAACAGTGAAAGTAAATTACCAAAGTTTTTGTAAACTTCAATTACAGTGTACATAATCTGAGAAATATTCCAATGGTGATTTTTATATAATGTAATCTGATTTTGTGGATTTAAATGTATTTAATCTTAGAAAATAGAAGTAAAATAGCATACTGAATAGAAAAATCATCAAAAGTTTTTTTTAGTGTTCTAATATTTTATAAGATCTTTTGATAAATTTTCATGAATTTTAGATTAGCATAACTATTTTTCCTATTATTAGTCCATTATAAATACAAAAATCAGGGGAAAATAGGTATGCATTATGAAAAATTATGAAACTATTTTAATGAGTATCCAACATGAGGTAGAATCTGTGAAAAGTCTTATATAGCCTTTGCACATTCACTAAATGGGTTTTATGATTTATGTTAATTAAACAAAAATAAAACTCAATACCATACCAAACAGTAACCAAAATCGATGGAACTCTCTGAGATGTCATCATTTACTCTAGGAGTCATCCACGAATTTACTTTGGATTTATAAACCTCATAAAGTATTTTATATGAATTATTGCCCTATTTTCTTGCAAAAATTATAATAATTCGTGAAAAGAGAATTATTCTCTACAAATTTGTAGAACTTCTCATTCTGTTGTTGGAATTCTGGGAAAAATCAGATTTTATCAGAAACAAAGTTTTAGAAATTTATCTGGGAATAAATCCTTTATGAACCAATTTGAAAGCTTTTAAAAACAAACTTTGATCATTTAGCATCTAAGCTTGAAGATCGTCACATGCATGTTGTTTTAAAGGCCATTCATGATTTTGAAAGGGTCAAAAATCGTTTTGGAAAGAAAAAATATGGTGCATGTGGTGATTTTCCTCTAAAACTTGTAGCAAAGTGCATTTCCATGATTTTAACTTAGATTTAGGTCATGGATCTTCACCATTTTGTAACATGAAAGATATTTTTGATCACAATCTACCACTATCATCATCAAAACTGTGAGTGCTAGCAAGTGTTCATGATTTTACCATAGAATGGAGTAGAAGAATGAGAAAGTGCAAGAAAAATAGGAAAACTTGAAGGAAAAGTGAAGTAGAATGAAAGAAAATTCGGGATTACCTTCAAGATTACTTCAAATTATGAAGATTTAGAGTTTAAGGTGAGTTCTTGGAGCCATTTTCTGAAAAATTTCGTGAGTTAGGGTGAGGGTGAGAGAAAATGTGATGGTAATGAAGAGTGTGAGAGAGAATGAGAGAAGATGATTGAGTGTAGGAGAAAGGAAAATGATTTAATGTGTTGGGATGACAATTTTTGAAGGAGGAGAGAGGGGGAACGAAATTTATGAGTCATGATGCCCTCTCTCACTCTTTTGTTTAATAAAAATTTTAAATTTTATAAAGTATGCTTCAAATTTTATAAAATCTCATTTCTATAAAATGCACATTTATTGAATTTTGGTTATAAAAACCCTTGGTTTTTAACTTATAAAACAAGGTTAAATGTTAACGACTTCAATTTTTATTTTCCTTGATTATATTTCCTTGAATTTAGTTATTTTAAATTGATACTGTAAGGTTCATAATTATTTTAATTGAATTTTAGAGTTAAAATTTTATAAATTTAGGTTTTTAGGGCATTTAGGGTTTTTGAGAATTTGTAAATCTTTGGATATCAAAATAAATAGAATATTTGAGACTTAAAATTATCTTAAGGTATTATAACTATTTTATAGTTATAAATAATGTTTGTAATTCTTTTTTGTCGGTTTATTAGAATTTATATGTAGTGATTCCTAGATTCAAGTGAACTTGAAGAACCAAGTATACTAGTCATATTTCAACTTTGACTTAAGTTCCACGAGACTCTGACCTAATTTCTACTACTAGGTCAAGTGTATAATGTGTGTGTATGATTCATGAAAAGGTGTTCAAGTCAAAGAGTGACCCGAATATGGATAGTCTGTATAGTTAAGTAGTTGCAAAATTCACATAACAATGTGAAATCTAAGTACACTGCCCATCATTTCTAATTGTTTCCAAGTTTCTAGCATGTTATAACTTAGCTTCTAGTTACTAAGTCTAGTATTTGTCGTGCCTATATCTGAAACTAAGTTTAGTCAAATCTAAACCAACTCGAATTTTGACGGTTGTCACACCTTGCCTTAAGGCCCAACAATTCTTTCTAGTCCAAGCACTTTGTATCCTAATTGCCCATTACTAACTCATGGCCAAAATACCACAAACTACTAGATCCATAAAAGCCCACTAATGGCCTAATTTTTCAATATGGGCCCAATCCCATATGGTCAATATCCTAAGCCTATATTTCCCTTAATTACAAATCAGATTACCTTAAGAACCCCTTGGGACAAACTTGTTCAATAACATAAATTGAAAGTTAAAGTCAACGATCCATAGTGACCCAACACGCCGAGTTGTCCTTCAACTCGTCGGGTTTCTCCATTAACTGCATAGATCGGGAAAAACCAAGTCACCTCGCCGAGTTGACCAACAATCTCGCCAATTTGACCAACAAACTCGCCGAGTTCGCCCAAGAACTAACAGCTTAATGCATTAAGCTGCCTTCATAGAATTCAAGAGCTCCAAAGCTCAGATCTTGACCAAAATGAGATCAAGAAGGGTAAAGTTTCCAACTTTAACCCTAGCAACCACCTAAATGGGTCCAAACCCAAATCCTAGACTTAAAAGATTGAGCGCTTAATCATTGAGCATTTAATCATCAAAGACAAAACCCTAAAATGCAGATCTGACCCTATAAGGCTAGGTGGCCACATAAAGTTTCCAAGTTTACGCTTAAGCATGACTAGGAGGACTCATAAGGTCAAAAAGGGATAAATGAAAGACTTAATGAATGGATGAAGCCCTTAAATCCATAAAGTTGGCAACATTATGCCAAAAGAGCTCATTTAGACCTTAGATCTAAAAGAATAAGCATTTGGGACGTCCTAATCCCCAATATCTGCCCAACCATGGCTAAAAGCATAAGATCTAATCCAAGAAGAGATCTAAGCAACTAATAAGCAAGGTGGGAACTTCATACCTAAAAAACATGGCAAATGAGACAGAGATTCTGGATCCAAGACTTCTTCTTCAAGCCAAGAAACTCCTAATTCCTTAGCTCCTTCAAGCTCAGACACTCAATAATGGACAACAATGCTCGAATTTAGGTTTTCTGGATAGAGGAGGCTAGTAAGGAGGCCAACTAAGGGACTTAAGGTCTTTAAATAGGGTGCAATGCCCTCGAAAATTAGGGTTTCTCAATCAGCATCCAACTCGTCGAGTCTCTCCACCAACTCGCCGAGTTGGTCCATAAAAACACATGTCCCAAAAGCCTCCAACATGTCGAGTTTCCCACCATCAACTCACCATGTTGGTCCCTAGGAAAGGGGATTTATTTCTGCAATTAATCTTCTATATTTTGGGTGTTAAAAACACCCTAGAAGCATATTGTGTAACCTAGCCACTAGATCTCTCACCACCATCATGCCACTATCACCTTTAGACACAACCACAACCCACAACCGTTCTCCTATAGACCTTTGTTCCAGTAAGAAGCTCTAATAGGGAAAGAAGGAAATGACTTTGTCGCCTTCACATACACATATTTACTACTATTGTCCATCGTCTTCGATCTCTATTACCGCCTGACAAGTAATGTGACTCACCAACAACATTCATTTCTCCATCTTCTGTTGATGTTGTTATGTGGATAAAGTAGGTATCTAGATACGCAACTTTGTCTTTAACTACATCTTTGTTCACCCTTCACTCTCTGTGTGTGTGTGTGTAACATACACGTTTAGTTATCGTGTTTTGTTAGTTTAAAAATGAATATTATTAAATATTATATGGTTTTCAGCATTGCGTTCTAACAAGATAGTTTTATGAGATTTGAAGTAAAACTATGTTTACAATCATTCAGGAAGTATTGGAAGTCTTATGAGATTCCGATAAAAAGTTAATTATTAAAATTAACAAAAATATAACATTTAAGTTGGAAATAAGTAAGACTAATGTTATTGAAAGTCGTAAATTATCTCGTTAGAAATATATAGGCAAAAGCCTCAACGAAAATGGAGTTCCAAGCGAGCAGTTATGACTTATCAAAGTTTCGCGACAGAATCGGCACGACGCCATATGACGTAAAAAGTGAGTTTACAATAAACTACTTTTTTTAGCTTTGATGATATAAATGAAAGTCGTAGTATTTTTTAAACCGAGAGCTTACACAAAAAGAAAATCCAAATCTGACTTCGTATGACGAAGTTATGATTTTTCTAAGATTCGGCATAACAATAAACAACCTGAAATTCGAAATAAAGATCGAGTGATTTTTAGCCGACACAACCTAAACGACAATCGAAGATCTCATGAATAGTAGTACAACAGTAAAAACACAGACGAAAACGGACGTCGAATGAAGAAGTTATGAATTTTCAACAGACTTTTCCTGTCCCAGCCTATTAAAAATATAATATTAAAACAATGATTACAAAATTAGCTGACGGAGTCTAAACGAAAGTTGTAGATTATAATTCCACCTATGTGTGGATATAAAGAACGTCAAAAATAGAGTTCATATTTCGAAAGATATGAATTTCTGAAGTTTGGAATACAAACTTCGAGGTCTGACCAAACTCACGACGTGAGCAAGTATGGCTCATGACGTGAGGTAAATGATTGAAACCTATCAAGCCTAAAAGACACGCAACAAACCTATGAGCTGACCGGGATCAAGCTCACGACGTGAACTTATATGGATCACGACGTGAGAGTCGTATTTTCAGCCTATAAATAGAGGGCCAGTTCTGTTGCTCCCGTTTACCCAAAAACGCAACCCTCTCTCCCGTATTTTTGATTTTGAGCTATATTCCCGAGCTAACGATCGCTAGCTGCTGACAGTGACTAGTCAGATTCTACCGGGAAAAAACGCACTTAAGGGGTAACTTCATCGCGACATTTAGTTATTTCATGGTGACTTCAATATAGGGACAATTGTATTGCTGACAATAAATCTCAGATCGTTTAGATCTTTCATAGGTATAAAGATGAAGAACAAACAATTCAAACACAATGTGATTATGAACATAGTATAGAATCAATGTAAAGCTTATGATTCAAATATAGTCACGCCTCAGCAGAGCTCGATGAAGAACTTCCACTGTAGAGGCGAGCTAGGGTTTACAAAACTTGATAAGAAAAATAATGAAAGTGTTACCAATAAAGGATGCATGCATGCACCTTAAATACTAAAACCCTAGAGTAAAATAATGCACAGTTGGACAGGCCCAAACCGGCAATCAAAACTGGGCTAAGGACCGAGCCCATGACGCAATACAATAAGCCCAATAATATCCCCCTTTGCGTCAAATGAGGCGAGAGATTATTTCTTTTGAGTAGGCTTCACTGTCTTCACAACCTTGAACAGCCGAGGAATGATAGCAAGAAGTGACTGCCAAAATTGAATGTACCATCTCAGCATGTCGGCAAACAACTTCTTGTCGGCTGCTGAGTTCCGATTACACCTCTGAATGATTTCTAAAATATGCTCCAAGCAAGCAGTTGAGAAGAGGTGCTTGTCAACAAGAGCGAACAGGCATTTTTGACCTTCGCCCCTGATAAACATCATAGTGTGATATTTTGTGTCAATTTTGCCCTTGATCATTGTATTTACATCACCTGCTTTGCCCATCGGTTTGATTGTGGTTCGCTTGTGAATAGCAGAGGCGATTTCTTGATCCATCTTTTCTACTTCATGAGTGTAGCAAACAAGCATTCGCTTGATGTGATATATAATCGGCTGATACTCCTGAGGATTTGACAGCAAAATGTTGTTGAGGAGTATCCAGTTGTGAGGATTGAGGTTCGGCAGATCAGCCAGAGAGAAGTTATGAATCGAGCCTTCAGAGCCTCGAGTCACTTTGACTTTGACGTTGATGAACTTCCCGGCTGAATAAGGATTCAGTACCTTGACAGTAGCAATCTTCTGTGAGCAGCAGGTCAAGTACTGTGGCTGAGAGAACTCCAGATAGAACTCTAACAGATCCCGATCCACCTTCAGGTCCGTAGAGGGGATGGCAACAGTTGAGTTGAAGCAATGAAAGATAAATGCCTTTCGAGTGATTGGCATGTCAAACTGTGCATCCTTGGAGTTTTCAAGGCCAAACGACATGATAGGTTCGAGCCATAGAGTACTTGGTTCATCAATAGCACTTCTTCGAAGCGAATCAATGGTTCACTCTGTAAAAATAGACTTCTTTCCTCCAAGAGCTCCTTTTCTTTTTTGCTTCTTCTTCAGCTCATCCGTTTCCCTTTCGATCTTTTTTGCATACTCTTTTGTCAGAAAGTTTTGTTTTCTGATAAGGCTCAGAGGGAATTTCACCCAGAGTATCTTCATAATCATCTTAATTGTCACACCCCCGAACCAGACGGCGGAAACGTCCGGGGGCTGTCGTGACTCAATTGAATACCATCACAATGAATATACATGAAACATAACATCATACAATACCAAGCATTGGAATATTACAACTGGTAGCGTTTACATTCAGTACATAGTTTCAAAATATTACATTCCCAAAAGTAAATTGTTCGATATTAATTAAACAACAGCAAAACGTCATAGAGTACAATTCTTCCTTCACTTTATCTGTTACCTGAGAATACAAGTATTTTGAAAAACGTCAACATATGAAATGTTGGTGAGTTCATAAGTAATGTTTGAAATCCAATGTTTTGTATTGTTTTGAAAACCACCAGAAAATCCGATATTTTCTGAAAATTGTATAGTATAAAAGGTGTGAAGATCCGAAAGTATGCTTGTTTGTTTCTATCAATGTAAGAGTACGATTTGTAAAACTCGGTATGTAATTCTTAGGTGTAATAATTGAAAATCCAAGGAAAACCCGACGTTTTCCCATTACTTTGCATTAAATAATTTTATGTTTCGTTATTTCGTTACGACAGGTGTATTCGTTGAGCTCCGGGGACGTTGGATTAATTGTGGATTGTGAATTGTTGTAAACGTACATTAATGAAAATGACCAGTTGACAACCGTACAAACGATTACCTTAGGCGTCGCTCGCACTATTCACTTAACCCAACCACCCGAACTCATGTAGCCCCACGACCGAGGGGAAAAAGTGAGTGCGAAGCCCCAGGTAATTCCCTACGTCGTTCAAGGCTATAGTGAATGCGAAGGGCCCTTAGCCCAACTCACATTGGTGAATTCTCGACTTTGCTAGCAGTACCGAAGGACCCTTGGGGACCAGCAGCAAGTTGCCATTGAAAGTCCTTTTACGCTGTGTTGGATCATGTAAGACCCAACAACTCGTAAGGTTGATGTCTTCGGGCCCAAAGATCAGGTCATTGGGCTAGCTAGGCCCAACAAACAAGATTTTACACTTTTGGGCCCAAAGATGGTGTATCGACGTCTGTGCACTCTCACGTGTGTATTTTATTCCCAAGTTTTCCGTGTATGAATCGAGTTGTCGTCGTGTTAGTAGTTTCGGATTTGTTATTGATTCGAGACCGAATCAATTCGTTTGATAACGATTTTTGGTGTTGTTGTGTATTGTAATTCGTCGGTAGTCGCAGTGTCAATATTTGATCACAACGGATGTATTGAATTAACATTGAAATTTTTCTGTTTACAGCCCCTCTTTATTTTGCAAATTTACTTTTTCAACCCTTTGAATAAATTAATTTCCAGTTTAGTTCTTAAACCATTTTTCTTGGCATTCTAACACCAAAACTTATTGAAATTGATATTTTTCAGCATATTTTTAGTTGAAAACAGTTTTAGTCCCTCAAAACACAGTTTTCTCGGCTGTAACCTCTCTTTTTCGCAATTTTTACACTTTTGGCCCAAATTGGAAAAGTTTTGCAACTTTGGTCCTTTTTAATTATGAAAAGCATTTTTAACCTTTGAAAAGGACTTGGAACACTAGTAGTCCACTATTTTACGGAAAAACACAGTTTCAGCCCCTCAAATTGGAAAATTTCGCATATTGGGCCCTATTGGGCCGAAAAGTTCATTTTTAGCCCATTAAGTTTAGAAATTCACATTTTAAACATTCTAAAGTGTATATTTCTGGAAAAATTCCTTTATGAAACTGTTTTGACACTTTTTAACCTCCAGAATTTGTATTTTGACATTTTGGGCCCTTAAACTTCATATTCTTAGCATTTTAAGTCCAAAAATGTGATTTTTAGCCCAAGATGTTCATCTAAACCAACTTGGTTATTTTTCTAGTAATGACTTATGTATAATGATATGTTTTAGCACTTGTTTCATGCATCACAACACAAATCTCGAGTTTTAGGTCCTTTTGACTAGTTTCAACACCATAAACACACAAAAGTATGTAAATAAACATAGAAATCATACAAGGCATACACATAATGATAGATCTACACATTTGCTTGTATTCCCCCCCCCCCACAAAACTTATAAAAACCGAAAATAAGGGGGTATGAAGCTCACCTTGGGTGTGGTTTCGGTTTTGGAGAAAAGATGGGAGAAAAATGAAGTGATTTTTGACCCTAGCACCTTTCCTTGGTAGATCTCGAGTTTGGTAACTTCTAAGGTGCATGATCACAAGTTGGAATAGATTTAGAAGAGATTTTTGATGGAAATGAAGTAGCTAGATCATGGATTAGTCATCAACTTACCTTAGATGATGATTTTGTGGGAAAAGCCTCCTTGAGAAGCTCTTGATTCTCGAAATTTTTGAAGAAGGGTGAGGGGATGTTCTTCAAGACTTAGGGAGAATGAAAGGAAATTTTGGTGAGTGTATGTGTGTGTATTCGGCCGAGAGTGAGAGAGAGGAAGAAGAAGAGACCTTGAGGTGATGTATGCATGGAAGTATGAGACATGTTGCATGGAGAACCAAGAGGTAACAATGAGGTGGCATGATGAAGGCAACTCTTCATCTTTGGTCTTGGGCTTTTGGGCCAAAATTTTAAAAGGAAAGGAAAGTTTTGGGCTTTAATGCCCCTAAGCCCAATATTAGAGTTAGTTTGGATGATTATAAGATATAAGTGTGATTTTTTTTTATACTTTGTTGGGCTAGTTTAACTTAATTATGGCCCATAATGTTTCATGAAGTTGATTTATTCCATTCTAGGCCTAATGTGGCCCAAATTGTTGGAATAAATGAAAGTAGGTTCAATTAGAGCCCATTAAAAGGTTCTAAACCCATGATAGTCAAATTGGAAGCTTATTGGTCCATTGAGTCCAATAAGGAAGTCCTAGTCCAAAATGGACCTAAACAAGAATTTCTAGGGTTTCCAATTGCTTGTTGACTATTTGTAGTGCTTGTATGGTGTATTAGATTGCAATTTTTGATGTCATAAAGTAAGCATCATACATGCTCTTAAGTTTATGATTCAACATTTTACTTGAGTATAGTGATTACAAGACACAAAATTTCTAGTTGTGACATTAATCATCTGTATCATCTTCACCAATCTTCTTTTTCCTTTTGCTAACCGAAGCTTCATTATCCTTCGGTTCAGCTGTTGGCTTAGGTTCGGGAGGAGGTTGAGTTTTTGCCTTTTCTCCCCCTTGCTTCGGCTAGACACCAGTCACCGAAACACCCTCAATTCGACTGAGAATGTCCAATGCAGGTCTGAGTTTTTCAGCCGAATTACGTTTGATGGTGATAGTCATAATAGGATCATGGGCATCAAGAAGATGAAGTAGAATGGAATGAACGTCACCGACAGAGCTTCGAATTACCTCCCTTTCAGACTTTAAATCATTAAGGTCGTTTGTTGCAGTACGAAGCTTAAGGTTTTGCATTTTCAGCTAAGATGTTCGTTTGTCTAGCTTATCCATAAAGCGATTTTCGACAACCAACTCTGCTTCCAGTTGAGTTAGATGATCATTGACATTATCGTGTAGGGTGGCATTTGCAGCTTCAATGGCCTGACGAGCGGCTTCAATATTAGACCTCTCTGCTTGAAGAGACCGTTAAAGATTATCAACCGAAGCATTCATTGTCTGAGAGTTCTTTTGCGTAGCAGCCTGCAAAGAATCTAAGAATAAATGAGCCTCATAAATTAGTTTATCGACTTTTGCGGTCCCTTCTTTGCATTCCATTGTGGAGGCCTCAACAGCAAGAGAGACCTTTTGGCACTGGGAAGTAGAAGCATCAATGGCCTTTGCGGCAGCAGAGAGAGAAGCATCATGTTCTTTGACAACCGAAGAGAACAAGGCTTTGAGAGCAGCATCAGAATAAGCACCAGTGAAGGAGGAGGAAAGCAACTGATCAAGCTTGTCAGTAACGGCCTTGAGATGGCGCTTGGTTACAGGAGCATCTTCGTCGTCATCACTTTGGACACGGTAGGGATTGAAGTAAGTGGAAATTAACTCCATGTCCAATTTTGAGGTACAGAGATAGGTACAGAAACGGGTGGAGGAGAAGGGGGTTGGGAGCGAACAGGTACCTCTGGGGTAGGCAAGCGAGGCGGTGTATCACCATGACTCGAAGCCTCCTCGTCAGAGCTTTCGCTCTCTGAGTCTGAGTGAGTAGAAGGTTTGGTAATAGGAGAAACATACTCAGAATCCGAATCGCTTGAGGATTGAAAAATGAGTCTCCGAGCTGGCTTCTTCTGCTTCTTCTGTTTAGGCTG
Source organism: Lactuca sativa (assembly GCF_002870075.4). Lineage (NCBI taxonomy): Eukaryota > Viridiplantae > Streptophyta > Magnoliopsida > Asterales > Asteraceae > Lactuca > Lactuca sativa. The sequence goes on from NC_056631.2 coordinate 130,273,693, forward strand.
TGAAGGAGCAGCCTTGTCGGACTTTCGCTTCTTAGGGGTTTGACCCTTGGTTGGGTTAGTGACTTTCGCCTCCTTCTGTGTCTGTGGTTTCTTTCCCCTCTTGGCTGGCTTGTCAGCTTCCTCAATAGAGCGAATCATGTCTGGAGTGAGTTCCCTTTGGCCTAAAGAAGGATACTTCTTGTATTCTTGAAGAACATTGCTTACGTCAGACATGCAGGCATACATGGCTTCTGGGATCGATCCAATAAAGGAATACTTTATAGGATCTGTGACGATGATCTTTGTGGTGTGAAAGGTTGCGATAGAGGAAAGAAGAGAATCCGCCATGATTGGAACATGGAGACGATCCATTGCCCACTTTGTAATAATGGACCAGTACCTTCCACATGAAATCTCTGAATGTCGTGAAGAAGAATACAAGCTTTGAACCAGTTGTTGCCATATGACTGTCCCATAGTCCAAAGTAATCCCATGATACAACCCACAAAGCACAGTCATAACTGACTTGCTCGCTCTGTCTGAGCCGGCGCTACGTTCTGATAGACCTTTGAAAAGAAGAGTGAAAAGGCCGTTCCATTGAGGAGGAAGGCAAGACTTCCTGAATTTGGTAATTGTGGTTAGGGTTTCGATGTACCCCATTTGATAGAACATGGAGAACATTTGACCAATAGTAATCGAGTCAGGGTTTACCAGAGTTGGTTCTTGAGTAAGACCAATTAGGGCAAAGAAGCGATTCTTAGAGATGGAGGTCTTGTCGTTGTGAATATCAAAGTGAATCCTTTCAGTAACCTTGTCATAGTAAGCGGTTGAATAAATGTGTGAGAGGCAAGACATGGGAACCACTTCCACCTTTGTAAGATCAACAACAAGAGGTGAGTACTTGAGACATTCGACGACATACAGCATGTAGGGTTCATAGACGAAGGCTGTAAGATCAATGATGAGGTTTTGTTGAGGTTTGATGGTGAGAAGGTTGGAGTGAGCAGATGTATCGTGAACAGAAGATGAGTCTGCCATTGAAGAAGCTTGAGAAGAAGAAGATGAACAGTGAGAGAAATCGCCCTTTTTCTTTGAGAGAAGTTGTAATTGATAAAAGGGTAAAGAGGAGCGTGCCAAATCCTTTTATACATACAAGTAGGAGAGAGAAATATCCCGCTGAAATCTTGGATTAATTAGAAATCGTGCCTGATGTGACGGAGTGAACAGTTGGCATGCCCGATGATGACACAGGAAAGAGAAAGGACGTTTCCCTTTTACACTCCTTTCCATAAAAAGTGCCTTTTTCATCGTCAAAACGATTGGATAACTGCTGACTCAGCCTTAACTTTATCCCAAACGTCACCCACATATTTTACATGAGCCGTCATCTCCTTTAGCTTTATCGAGCATTGGAATACTTTTAGAGACGAAGTAGTAACAATTAGGTCATCGTTAATAGAACCAGATTTTGAAAAATCAATGATTTTCGTGCATAGAGTGTGAAAGATAAAGAAATAAAAACAAACTTTTTGTGGGTATTTGTGATGTCTTGTTGAGACATAAAGCTACTAATTCTGGGCATGAATCTCATCCTTCAAAGTCAAGAGAGACTTCAAAGTGCTTGTGTGGCTTCCCATTAAATAACGATCAAGTACTTGTTAAGAAGTATGGAAAGGCATCTGTTTAATTAAAGCTATAAAGGTTAGCTTTCACTTCAATTCATGATTTCGATACTTGATATAAGACCGAAACTGAACGAAGTACTTGTGAGACCAATGTGGCTTGTTAAACAAGTAGGTAGGGAAGATATTCATTGACTTGTGGGCAAACAAGAAATCTCAAAAAAAAAACTTAACTGGATCCTTGGGGAAGAAAAAATCTTGGTAATAGAAATTTTCAGAAGGATCACTCAAAATAAAAAGAGATTCCATCTAAGAACTTTAACATAGTGATGTTGTACCGTTAATTCATTAATGGTATTGAATTGTGGGTTTCACTTAGTACGTAGTGACACGAAACTAAGATCATTAACACAAATTTTTGTATAACCATAAACCTCAGTGGTAAATGTTGAGAGTCTTAAGGGTTACACTAGTGAGATGAAGTGTGATGAAGAAAAATGATATAGGTGGTATTAGAAGCGAATGTACCTCTGCTATAAAAGAAGGACCAAACAGAAAACTCTAAGCTCAATATGAAAAAAGTAAGGTAGCTCATGATTAGAGTGAATGTAACAGCCTAGTTTAGGAAAACATGATTTGTGTTTATCATATTATTAAGGCTTCACTCAAAATCTGTAGAGGTTTTAGTCAACATGCAGCAGCATGCATCTAGGGACACTTAAGAAGTTTATAGAAAAGAGGTTATACTTGTTGGAGCTTCACCATCGAGAGTAACACTTATACAAAGGAAAGCATTAGATAAAAATAAAATAAAAGATATTTTTGTGCTTTGTGAAAATTTTTAATAAAACGAAAAAGAAAAATAATTTTGGATTTTATGAAAACAAAAAAAAAATAAAAAGAAACATAAAAATGAGTATTTAAAAGATTGTACAAAAGAATACAATCAAAATTCCTTGATATGAAAAAGAAGCGAACGAGTTCAAAAGGACCGAACCCGAAATTGTCACACCCCAAAACCAAGAACGGCGGAAACGTTCTAGGGTGGAGGACGTCATGTACAGTATCACAACAATGTAAAGTAGTAAACAAGAAACAACATCATCCATTGCATTAATAATGTAATTATTATACAAGTGTTCTGTCAAATTTTGATAAACCCTAAAGCATAATTCAAAATGAAAGATGAGTCTTGAACAAGCTCCATCTTCCTTTCTCCTTGCATCGGTACCTGTCTATGATGACCTGAGGATACAAGTAATTTTTAAAGCGAGTATCAGCTTTGAAGCTGGTGAGATCATAAGTATTTTAGTGTCTTAATTTGTATGTAAGAAATTGTTTGTAAATGAACTGTAAGTATGAAAATGTTTGTAAATGAACTATAAGTATGAAAATGTTTGTAAATGAACTGTAAGTATGAAAATGTTTGTAAATGAACTGTAAATGTTTGAAAAACCTAGAAATCCCCATGATTCCTACTTTATATAAAGGTGTCTTCTACCAAGACTTAACTGTTCTAAATGTTCGTTTCTTGTAAAAGTGTGTAATTTTCCCAAATGTAACTATCATTATCAAAATATAGTTTTTACATTAAAGGTTTAAGTGAAATGATCACTAAATATTTGTAAAGGGAAAATAAATGTAGTACTGTAGTGTTGTATTATAGGAACTACTGCTATACTAACTACCTTAAATCGGATTTATATTAAGGCATCATATGATTAATTGCACCATACTATCGACTGGTAACAACGACATACGAATGGTCGTAATAATGGAATGACGTTTGGCACCCGCAGACCTGCAGGTCCGACTGTAGCTAGCAGCAAGGTGTAGGATAGTCAATCTAGTATAGATCTATACGCAAACTCACGCTCTCCCTCAAAGAGAATTCTGGCTACAACTCGGGCCATGACATTTAAGGCTTGCTCCGATACAGTGGATCACAATTTTATTAACGTATTAATGTAAGTGTAATGTAATGAACTGTTCTAGATGTAATGTATGTGCTCTCTACCTAGCAAGTATAGTAATGTAATCATTCTAGTATAGTTGTATATGTTCTTCTCTAGTAGTAAGTATTGACTCATGAATGAACTGACTCATAGTACGATATCACGTTCTAGTAATAGTTCTAGTATCTTACTAAACTACCCATATGGTAGTTTACTAGTAATCTAACTGGTACGTATGAACATGGATGTATACCCTTGCTACCCAAGGGCATAGGATGAACTGGAAGGACCCTTTTATGACTATATATGTACACATGATATATAACTAATATATAAACGACTTTCGGACGAATACCCGATATCCCACCAGACCACATCTCAAGCGCGAAAACGAAATAGGGTGGATAGCTTTCCTAAGTCTTTTAAACATTTCTTATATAACTATACATATAGAGGCATGCAATTTATAATATAAAAGCATAAATAAGTTTTGTAAAACATTTGAACATAATTATTATCTTTAGAAAAGATCGACTTGATGTCAATCTATAAAATAGTTTGAAGGCATAAATTTGATAAAACAGTTTAAGTATAAGGAAACATTTGTTTGAAACATAGTTGTAAATAAGTTTGAAATGTGATAAATAGAGTAAAATGTACAGTGTAACAAAGAGTTTAAAACATATAAAATGTTTATTAAAAATCATTTGAAGGAAATTGTTTGGTAAAACGGCTAATGTGTAGTAAATCATTTGAATGCTGTATATTAATCACATGTGATTGATATAATAACTAGAATAATTCTACTTATTAATCACATGTGATTGATATAATAACTAGCATGATTCTACTTGTATCCCCCCCATAAAACATTTAAAAATAGTTTAAAACATTAGTTAAGGGGTATGAACTCACCTGCAGTAAGTGACTGGAATTGAATGGACTGTTATCGTAAGGAAGGATCGGACAAGTGCTTGGTGTCAAGTGAAGACTTAGACACACACAATGATCCTAATTACATATGAAGACATATGTATATAAATAATTAGTGATTAAAACACTAATTATACAAGTATAAACATTTTAATGCGAGGAAAACACTTTTGGTCAAGTGCTAGGAGGCTAATGGGTTGCAACAAAGGAGTGCAATGCCCCTAATGGGAGTATATGGTCTAATGGCCATATGTTTTGGATTTTACGGCCCAGGGGAGTAAACTCCTGGCCGTAAACTCTAAACAAAGTCCCTAAATGAAGTCTAACAATTTTACAACTCATGTGGTGAATTGCTTCAAGGCTTAAACAAGTGTTTGGGCTTCCTATTAACTCCTTTGAGGAGTTTACGGCCCTGGGACCATATCGCATGGAGTTTACGGTCGTAAACTCCATTTGGCACCATTTTATGGAGTTCACGGCCCTAGAACCTTTTGGGCCGTGAGCACCTTACTCTTGGTGTTCTAAGTGTGTTAGCTAGTCCAAAACTCATTTAGGTACATGCCCAAATTAGTCTCTTGGCTTAAGGAAGGTTTTAAGGGCATTTTGGCACTTAAACATGGAGTTCACGATCCGAAGAACACCCTTGGCCGTGAACTCACTTTTCATCATTGATTTTAATTGTTTTTGGTGTCCTAAACATGCAACGGTGGGTTCTAGTTCGAGTTCTAAAGATTTGAGGGTCATTGGAACCCTTTACGACCTTAAAATGGAGTTTACTCCCCAAGTGTTCTTGGGCGGTAAACTCCCAAATCTTGGGGTCTTAATCCGATTTTGATGTTTTCTAGTCATATACACAGTAGCATACTAGTCTAAGGTAGTTACAAATCACGGGGAAAGGACTAGGTAGCATTTAAGCCACATATTGGAGTTTACTCTCCAAGAACGTTCTTGGGCGGTAAACTCCCGAGTCTAGTTGTTTTGTTATGAAATTGATGTTTCTAAACACAATCTAAGCTATATAACATAACTAGATCGAAGTACTCACAATTTGGGATAAAAACCCGAAGATCCGTGAAAGAGAATTTTGACTTTTCTCTAAATGGAATTCAACAAATGAACCAATTTGGTTCAGAATTCTATTTATAGTCCGGAGATATTTTTGGCAGAAAATATTTTTATTCCTGGAACGAACTCTAATGCCCTAGTGTATTGGAATAACAGTGTTGCACAAAACCCTAGTGCATCCACTCTCCTAATATCTCCTTAAGTGTAATATCCTGAAAACTGCCAACTTATACTCGAAATCTGAGTTTTCATTGTAACTGTTCTACATCTATTGGCTTGATATGGTTTGTTCAGAATGGAAATTTCGGGTTGTCACATCATCCCCCTGTTGAAGGGAATTTCGTCCCGAAGTTAGAATTTAGGCAAGGAAGTATGTACGAATGATAGAGTCGTGAGGAGGAAATTTCCTAATCGATTGGTTCTAGCGCACCTAAGTGAAGTCGGGTTCTCGGTTGGCATACCAACGAACCTTCACTAACTGGCGACGACGTTGCTTTGTCCGCTTGACCTCTCGGTCGAGGGTCACTACGGTTCTAATACGAAGGCAAGGATCTCGACGAGTGGACTTACAAGAGTCCTAACGGAAAGGTATGGTTTCACGATCGAGACGCGAAGAGTACGATGTACATTACTGAGTTCGCGGAGTAGGTCTAGTTTGTGCGAGGCACAGGACTGATTCTGATAAGAATCTCGGAGGTCCTAACAATATTGGATTTAGCTTTCCATGCGATACGAAGCATATTAAGCCATTCCCAGAGTGAGTTCTTCCAAAGAACTTGGTCACTCACTTGGAATTCCAAAGGTTCCTTTTCTTGCTTAACTTCCAAGTCAAAGGCCACCCCTTGCTGGGTCAAAGTCGTACGGGTTTCTGTAATTTGCGAGGAGTTCTGAATGAACTATGACAGTAGGTTGGTAAGACCTAGAATTTGGCGAAATACTGTCGGCGTCTTTGGTGTCGACAAATGCTCAAAGGTTTTGACAAATTGAAAGAGTACTCAAATTTCCCACATTACTAACACTGTGTCATAGAAATTTGACTCTTCAATTTCAAAACTCGTGTCTAGAGAACTTCGCTAAAAGTTCCTCTGAAGGTAATGTTTCCATTGGTTCCTTCTTACTACAAGGGTAGATAAGTAAGTCATTACATGGAGAAATGACGAACTGATCCAAGTAAAAGAGACGTACCCTATTTGTTTAACTCGTGAAAGCTATGGGCGTATTGGTCCTATCCGAAGGGTATCACTACGGACTCGAAGTGTCCGCATCGAGTTCGGAAGATAGTCTTCCGGACATCCTTCCCTAACACTGGAACTGATGATATTCGGATCCCAGATCCATTTCTGAAAGTAATTATTTCCTTGCGCTTGCTCAACCATTTCATATATGCGAGGTAGAGATAACGATTTCTAATGAAAAATCATGACGGAGTCCTCGATATCCGAGGCACATACGATGCAATCCGTCAATCTCTAGGAGAATAAGACTGGGGTTCTCTAGGATGAGAAGCCTAGTCTTCTAATTCTATTTATGTGTGGTTCGCTAAGTTGTTTGTACTGTTCTGGTATCTCCGTAGGTGTTTAGACTATAGGGCGATCTGTTTACAAGAGTCGTACTGGGTCCTAAGTTTGTTCAGATGACGATGCGATTTCTCGTAGGCTTAGGTAGTTCTCCGTCCTGAAGTTCATATTAGAATTCATACCTGGTTTCACAATCACTTTTTCGTGTATACAAGTCGTATATAATTAAGATTGAAAAGGTAGTCAAATAACTGATTCTTCTTTAAGCTCACATCCCCTCGGGGAAAAAGAAGTTAAAGTGGAATCATCAATTCTAAACATGTAGAACCTTGATTATATATCACTCTTATGCATACATTCCTCAGTGATAGATCAATCGTATAAATCCTTGGGTTGAACTTGACGTACTGCACGAGTGGTACTTCGGGGATTTCTTCGGAAAGAAAATAACTAAGAGGTACTCCTGGCATGAGTACTTCGGTGTTCTGATATGACGGCTTCGCTGGAAAAGTGATCAAGAAGAAAGAGATGTACGTATGAAGCTGTTTTCGTGAGGATCAAATCGAATCGAGTCGTATGATAATGTCGGAATCATACTGAAACTTAAAGACATTAGATTTGAACATAAGACGTTTACAGGCAAAACACAACCATGCAACCATGAACAGAGTTACAGTACTTTAGATTTACCACAAGACTATTGCTGCGAATAAGATATACTACAAAAGACAAGTATACGCAGCACGAGAATCCCTATACAGATAGGATCTCGCAAAAGGTAAGAATCTAGTTGCACTAGTTCTGGATAGTTTATAAGTCTGTTACAACAAAACGCCTAAATTACATTAACGTGGTTCCGGAGTAGGCTCTCTTGCAGCTGTGATCTTGAGAATTTTCCCATCTGCGCCCGAGTTCCTTGCTATGGGGCAATCCTTCTTGAAATGCCCTATCTCCCCGCATTGGTGGCATGACTGGCTAGTACTAGCTTTGGTGACGGGATTTCGGTGTTTAGCCAGTGTTATGTGGACACGAGTGCCTTCCTCGTTACTCCACTTTGAAAATTGCTTCTTAAATCGTTTGGCATTATAACTAATCTTGTGTGTAGGGTTAGTCCCGATGAAAGGGACTTGAGTGATGGGTCGTGTCGGTGCTCCACAGCCACGAGCATGGTGCCCTATGTTTAGGCAATTGCAACATTGCATCTCATGGCAATCCCCATGATGATGGAAACTACACTTATCACACTTCGGGAGTTTTCCCTCGTATGGCCTGCTCGGTACGGGAATGGCAGGGGTTTCCACTTGCTGATGTTGTATAGCCAGCCTTTGAGATCTCTTGCGTTCTTTTCGGGCTTGACGCTTTCGTTTCTTGTTCTCAGCTTTTCGGCTTTGCGAGCCTGTGACTGTTACTGTTTGGTGATTTCTTGGATGGATACCACGATTGGAAACTTCATTCCCATTAGCAGCATTGACTGTGCTGATAGCGCTACGGTGCGCAAGGACCGCGATTACGGCAGCCACCACGGTAGCTGTAACTGCTGTTTGAAAGGTAGCGGCGTCCATAGGAAAAGTGGAGGTTTCGCTGTTCAATTGATTGCTTCTGGATGACGACATGATTCTGTAACACGAAAGATAAGGGTTTTGTGAGCGGTTCTGGTTGACCTTTGATGTACTTAGATTGTTCGTGTAAAGAGTACGACTATGTTCTCGTAAGTTTGACCTACATCCCTATGATGCAGTCCTAGTATGGAATGGAAGTATGTTCGCGAAGGTTTGACCTACATCCCTATGATGCAGTCCTAGTAATGAGTAGAAGTAAGTTCGTAGAATGGTCTCAAAACGTTTGTTGTGCAAGCCGAGGTATCGTGGGTTGGTGAATAACAAGATCCAACCACTGAAAGAGACTTGGAAATGTCTCCGGAGATAAATCACTATAGTCCAATAACTTGACTAAAGCATGTTTCAGATAGACCCCAATGAAAGTATGATAAGAGTACTTGAATGAAGAATGACACAAAAGTTAGCCGGCTGTCAATATCTTTGATATTCACGATGTAAAGATTCGGGAAAATGACCTTGTGAAGGTCTTACATCATAACCACAAAGAAGATAGTTTTTGACAGCATAAAGACCTAACTAAAGTACTTACGGTACAAGATAATTTCATAGAAAATGCCACATCGGGCATAGACAAAAAAACACAATTCCTTTTAATAAAGAAATAAAGTAAAGCGTCTGCTACTGGCGACGGTCATCCCTCTGGTGAACTCTTAGTTCAGCCAATTGACGTTCCATGTCAAGTAGGTGTCTTTCATATACCCTCTGGCGTACTCGGAGTTCTATAACTTCGGCTCGTGATTCAGTCAGTGCTTGCAGCAGGGTTTCATGGTTTCTCTCTGATCTCTCGTGAGCATCTTCTAGACGAATGGTGCGGAGGGTATGGATTCTCGCATCGGCGAAAACTTCGGTAATCTGATGTAGGGTTGTCCTGCCTTGAATCTCATTTCGGGCCACTCTACGGACCAAGATTGGCAAGATTCTGCATGCTGAGCCCCCATTGTTCAGGTCGTCAAAGCTTCGGTCGCCATTAAATGGCATGGGCTGATCTTGTCCTTGGCTCCTTGTTTCCAAGCATTCCACTCACTCAGGGGTCGGGCCATGAAAAGCTGGACGAGGGTTAGGAATTGGAAAGGGAGCTGCTCGGGGTAGGTTCTCAACCTCTGGTTTGGAGTTAGCATCATACGAAAGGTCTTCATCATGCTGATCATTCAAGGGGATAGGATGATCATTATCTGTGTCTTCTCCAAACCAACCAGCTATAACTTCATTCGGAAGATACTGGTTGCCGAGGGGATGGAGTCCAACTATGTTTTCTATGCGAGAATTTAGGGTAAGAGAATAATTATTAGACGAACTATCTAGATAATTATTTAGAAAACCTTCATTAGTTACATCGCTATTTGTGAAGTGCATACCAGCTATGTGTAATCTAAACAGGATAGACCATCGAATAAGTGACCTTAACTCCATATTCACACAGAATAGGGGTGAAGTAAAATTTCCATAGATTCTAAGTCTATAACATCCTAATTACATATAGCCTTAGTGTATCCACTTAGCAACTATCAACTTAGTAATGAAGATCCCGTTTTAGTTCTCAAGTATAACGTACTTATAGTAACACCAAATACTCCTATAGTATTTTAATTTTAATGTTATGTTCTATTTTTCTCATTGTGGTAGGGTTGGTAAGATTTTAGCATTGTTGCAACCACACACTTAAACTTAGGCACATGCTAGTCAACCCTCGGATAATATAGGTGATCAGGCTATATCTTCCCAGTTTTGACCATATGTCTCTAAGCCCACCTGTGTTGCCCAACAATCATAATTCTTTTGTACTATCCTAGTGACACTGATTTTAGTATAAATGCAGGCACGTATACTTTATTAAATATTTTATAATTTAAAGAATAAACTCTTGATCAGAGTATTTTTAATCCCTTATGTATTTATAGTTAGTATATCTTTTATGGGTTGATATACTTAATTCACTATAAACAATGCTCTGATACCAATCTGTCACACCCCAAAACCAAGAACGGCGGAAACGTTCTGGGCGGACGACGTCATGTACAGTATCACAACAATGTAAAGTAGTAAACAAGCAACAACATCATCCATTGCATAAATAATGTAATTATTATACAAGTGTTCTGTCAAATTTTGATAAACACTAAAGCATAAATCAAAATGAAAGATGAGTCTTGAACAAGCTCCATCTTCCTTTCTCCTTGCATTGGTACCTGTCTATGATGACCTGAGGATAAAAGTAATTTTGAAAGCGAGTATCAGCTTTGAAGCTGGTGAGATCATAAGTATTTTAGTGTTTTAATTTGTATGTAAGAAATTGTTTGTAAATGAACTGTAAGTATGAAAATGTTTGTAAATGAACTGTAAGTATGAAAATGTTTGTAAATGAACTGTAAGTATGAAAATGTTTGTAAATGAACTGTAAATGTTTGAAAAACCTAGAAATCCCTATGATTCCTACTTTATATAAAGGTGTCTTCTACCAAGACTTAACTGTTCTCAATGTAGTCTTCTACCAAGACTTAACTGTTCTAAATGTTTGTTTGTTGTAAAAGTGTGTAATTTTCCCAAATGTAAGTATCATTATCAAAATATAGTTTTTACATTAAAGGTTTAAGTGAAATGATCACTAAATATTTGTGAAGGGAAAATAAATGTAGTATTGTAGTGTTGTATTATAGGAACTACTGCTGTACTAACTACCTTAAACCGGATTTATATTAAGGCATCATGTGATTAATTGCATCATACTATCGACTGGTAACAACGACATACGAATGGTCGTAATAACGGAATGACGTTTGGCACCCGCGGACCTGCAGCTCCGGCTGTAGCTAGCAGCAAGGTGTAGAATAGTCAATCTAGTATAGATCTATACACAAACTCATGCTCTCCCTCCAAGAGAATTCTGGCTACAACTCGGGCCATGACATTTAAGGCATGCTCCGATACAGCGGATCACAACTTTATTAACGTATTAATGTAAGTGTAATGTAATGAACTGTTCTAGCTGTAATGTACGTGCTCTCTACCTAGCAAGTATAGTAATGTAATCATTCTAGTATAGTTGTATATGTTCTTCTCTAGTAGTAAGTATTGACTCATGAATGAACTGACTCATAGTATGATATCGCGTTCTAGTAATAGTTCTAGTATCTTCCTAAACTACCCAATGGTAGTTTACTAGTAATCTAACTGGTACGTATGAACATGGATGTATACCCTTGCTACCCAAGGGCATAGGATGAACTGGAAGGACCCTTTTATGACTATATATGTACACATGATATATAACTAATATTTAAACAACTTTCGTACGAATACTTGATATCCCACCAGACCACATCTCAAGCGCGAAAGGGAAATAGGGTGGATAGCTTTCCTAAGTCTTTTAAACATTTCTTATATAACTATACATATAGAGGCATGCAATTTATAATATAAAAGCATAAATAAGTTTTGTAAAACATTTGAACATAATTATTATCTTTAGAAAAGATCGACTTGATGTCAATCTATAAAATAGTTTGAAGGCATAAATTTGATAAAACAGTTTAAGTATAAGGAAACATTTGTTTGAAACATAGTTGTAAATAAGTTTGAAATGTGATATACAGAGTAAAATGTACAGTGTAATAAAGAGTTTAAAACATATAAAATGTTTATTAAAAATCATTTGAAGGAAATTGTTTGGTAAAACGGCTAATGTGTAGTAAATCATTTGAATGTTGTATATTAATCACATGTGATTGATATAATAACTAGCATAATTCTACTTATTAATCACATGTGATTGATATAATAACTAGCATGATTCTACTTGTATCCCTCCCCCATAAAACATTTAAAAATAGTTTAAAACATTAGTTAAGGGGTATGAACTCACCTGCAGTAAGTGACTGGAATTGAACGGACTGTTATCGTAAGGAAGGATCAGACAAGTGCTTGGTGTCAAGTGAAGACTTAGACACACACAATGATCCTAATTACATATGAAGACATGTATATAAATAATTAGTGATTAAAACACTAATTATACAAGTATAAACATTTTAACGCGAGGAAAACACTTTTGGTCAAGTGCTAGGAGGCTAATGGGTTGCAACAAAGGAGTGCAATGCCCCTAATGGGAGTTTATGGTCTAATGGCCATATGTTTTGGATTTTACGGCCCAGGGGAGTAAACTCCTGGCCGTAAACTCTCAACAAAGTCCCTAAATGAAGTCTAACAATTTTACAACTCATGTGGTGAATTGCTTCAAGGCTTAAACAAGTGTTTGGGCTTCCTATTAACTCCTTTGAGGAGTTTACGGCCCTGGGACCATATCCCATGGAGTTTACGGCCGTAAACTCCCTTGGGAGGGTGTTTATGGTGTTTTCAAGTCTCTAAATTAACTAGGAACTAAACTAGGCTTTTGTACTTGGCTTTAGAAGAGTTTATGGCACCATTTGGCACCATTTTATGGATTTCACGGCCCTAGAACCTTTTGGGCCGTGAACACCTTACTCTTGGTGTTCTAAGTGTGTTAGCTAGTCCAAAACTCATTTAGGTACATGCCCAAATTAGTCTCTTGGCTTAAGGAAGGTCTTAAGGGCATTTTGGCACTTAAACATGGAGTTCACGGCCCATGAACACCCTTTGCCGTGAACTCACTTTTCATCATTGATTTTAATTGTTTTTGGTGTCCTAAACATGCAATGGTGGGTTCTAGTTCGAGTTCTAAAGCTTTGAGGGTCATTGGAACCCTTTACGACCTTAAAATGGAGTTTACTCCCCAAGTGTTCTTGGGCAGTAAACTCCCAAATCTTGGGGTCTTAATCCGATTTTGATGTTTTCTAGTCATATACACAGTAGCATACTAGTCTAAGGTAGTTACAAATCACGGGGAAAGGACTAGGTAGCATTTAAGCCACATATTGGAGTTTACTCTCCAAGAACGTTCTTGGGCGGTAAACTCCCGAGTCTAGTTGTTTTGTTATGAAATTGATGTTTCTAAACACAATCTAAGCTATATAACATAACTAGATCGAAGTACTCATAATTTGGGATAAAAACCCGAAGATCTGTGAGAGAGAATTTTGACTTTTCTCTAAATGGAATTCAACAAATGAACCAATTTGGTCCAGAATTCTATTTATAGTCTGGAGATATTTTTGGCAGAAAATATTTTTACTCCTGGAACGAACTCTAATGCCCTAGAGTATTGGAATAACAGTGTTGCACAAAACCCTAGTGCATCCACTCTTCTAATATCTCTTTAAGTGTAATATCCTGAAAACTGCCAACTTATACTCGAAATCTGAGTTTTCACTGTAACTGTTCTACATCTATTGGCTTGATATGGTTTGTTCAGAATGGAAATTTCGGGTTGTCACAGAAATAGACTGAACGTTCGGTTCATTTCGGTTCTTGGTCGAGCCGAACCCAAAATAGACCGAGCGTTCGGTTCATTTCGGTTCGCTCTATTTTGCTTCTTACCTTTATTGAAGCGAAGGCGATTTTGGTACTGATTCTGCTTCCATCATTCCTAGGCCTTGCAAAATTTTGTTGAAACTTGCTTCAGGTAAAGCCTTAGTGAATATATCTGCCAGTTAATCAGTTGTCCTTACGAAGTGAATTTCCATGTTGCCATCTTCCACGTGATCTTTGATGAAGTGATACCTCAGTGCTATGTGTTTCGTCTTCGAGTGTTGCACTGTGTTATGACAAATCCTAATTGCACTTTCAGTGTCGCAATATATTGGGATTTTCTTCATATTCAACCCGTAATCTCTATGCTGTCTCTATATCCATACAACCTGAGATGTGCATGAGGCAGCAGCGATGTATTCAGCTTCTGCCGTGGAGAGAGAAACACAGGTTTGTTTCTTTGATTTCCAGCTAACCAATTTACCATCGAGAAATTGGCATCCTCTAATGGTACTTTTTCGATCTAATCCACAGCCACCTAAGTCAGCATATGAGAACGCTTGGACAAAGAAACCTGAGTTGGTTGAATACCATAGACCAAGAGAGGAGTTTCGCTTCAGATAGCGAAAGATGTTTTTCACAGCTTGCATATGAGGTTCGTGTGGGTTAGCTTGGAATCGAGCACAATAACAAACTGAGAACATGATGTCTGGTCTGCTGGTTGTGAGATACATAGTGACCTAATCATTTGACGATAAAGTGTCATGTCAGCGGCTGGCTTCTCCAACGAAGGTGTAAGCTTTGTCCCAAAAGCCATTGGAACTTTAACTTTGGAGTCTCCCATTATGCCAAACTTAGCAAGCAATGTCTTTTTATATGCCTCTTGATTGATAAAAATGCCTTCGGGTCCCTTTCTAATGCTTAAGCCAAGGAAAAAGTTAATTGGACCCATTGAGCTCATCTCAAATTTAGTTTCCATCAACTTCATGAACTCAGCTATTAAGCTGGGATTCGTGGAGCCGAAGATGATGTCATCAACATAAATTTGGACTATCATAAGGTGGTTACCCTCTCTCTTACGAAAGAAGATTGAGTACATTTTTAAGAATCGTGTGAGAGTTTCATAGCATGCTCTGGGAGCCTGCTTCAGGCCATATACCGCTTTGTCTAGGATGTAACAGCGATCTGGATGCTTTTCATTCACGAAACCTAGCGGTTGCTCAACGTTCACAGTTTCCTCAAGTTCTCCGTTGAGAAATGCACACTTGATGTCCATCTGATAGACTTCAAAGTTTTTGTGTGCAGCATAAGCAAGAAAATTTCGAATCGACTCTAATCTTGCAACTGGAGTGAAGGTCTCTTCATAATCAATACCTTCCTCTTGGCAGTAGCCTTTTACAACCAACCGAGCTTTGTTACGAATCACATTCCCCTCCTTATCCATCTTATTTCTGAATACCCACTTGAGACCGACAACTGAAGTATCCTTTGGAGTTGGAATTAGATGCCATACTTTGTTTCTTTCAAACTCATTTAAGTCATCTTGCATGGCTTGGACCAATCAGAATGGTTAAGAGCTTAATTAACAATCTTCGGTTCAACTTTGGAGAAAAAAGACTTGAACATGCAAAATTCTACTTGAGAGAATAGTGCAGCTTATTTTGCTTTAATCTGTGATCGAGTTAATACCTTTTCTGAAGATTCCCCAATAATTTGATTTTGAGGATGGTCTTTGGTCCATTTAACGAGAGGTGGGTAATTTGGATCACTAGAGGGATCTAGTTCTATAATGATCTCTTCTTCTAATTTAGATAGTGTATCATCATCATTGACATGCGTATTCTCCCACTCGAATGATGACACGAGTTCAATATCTGAATCAAAATGTTCCCCTTCGTTTGGACTTTCGTTAGAGCTAGATGAGTGTGACGTTGAATTCTCCCCCTGGAATGAAGAACCTTGATCCTTTGGTGGAGACGAACCCTCCCCCTGGACAGAAGGACGGTCACCAGAAGGTTCGCTAAAGCAAAGCCTTTCGGTTACTTTTGATTGATCATTAGCCATCTTTCGTGCAGCATCGTCAATGACTTCCTTTAGACTGTCAACTTTGTTATCATTCGCCTTGGATTCAGAATCGATAGCCTTTTCAGGTTCATCAAAAAGAAGCATATATTGCTCAAAAAGATTTGAGATAGGAGCTGTAACGTGACTGGTCTTTGGAAAGATTTCCTACAGTGCACCTTCAGTGGTCTTCATCTTCTTGACATAGCTATCGTCAAAAGTTACATAGTATGTCTCTTCAATCTTCTTAGAGCGCTTGTTCAGAACCCTATATGCCTTTGAGTGCAAGGAGTAGCCCAGAAATATTCCTTCATCAGCCTTAGCATCAAACTTGTTTCGATTCTCTTTTGAGTTGAAGACGAAGCATCTTGAACCGAACACATGAAAGAATTTCACATTCGGCTTGCGATAGTTCAAGATTTCGTAAGGAGTCATAGAGAATCACTTGTTTAGACATGATCTGTTCTGAGTATAACAAGTAGCGGCAACAGCATCAGCCCAGAAATACAGAGGCAATGAATCGAAGCTTAGCATAGTACGAGCTGCTTCGCACAGAGATCGGTTTCACCTTTCGACGATTCCATTATGCCGTGAAGTATATGGGGCCTAGAAATTATGAGTCGTCCCGTTGTCAGCTAGAAAATCTTCGAAATCCTTGTTCTTGAATTCCAAGCCATTGTCACTTCTTACGTTACGAACCACTTTCCTCAGTTGAACTTCTACTTGCTTTATGAAGAGCTTGAGCTTAGGAGTAGCCTCTAATTTTTTCTTCAAGAAGAACACCCATGTAAAGCGAGAGAAGTCATCTACGATTATTAGAATGTACTTGTTCCCACCAATGTTTTCAATAGAGGAGGGACCACATAGATCGATATGCAACAGATCCAGTGGTTCTATCACCTTTGTGTTGACAATAGAAGGATGACTTTGTCGACTTTGCTTTCCCATTTCACAAGCTACTCATTGATGTTCTTTGTCGAGTTTGAGAATTGGAACACCTCAAACATGATCTCCTAAAACCAGCTTGTTGATATCCTTGAAATTAAGATGAGAGAGTCTTCGATGCCATAACCAGCTTTCGTCTGAGTGAGCCTTCATTAGTAATCAGACTGCTGGTTTCCCTCGAATTGGATTGAGGTTTAAAGGGTACATTTCCCCCTTTCGCTTCGATTTCAACAGAATGTTATTTGACTTCTTTTCGACTATCTCTGAGCCTTCATCATCAAACGATACCTTCAATCCAGTCCCAACTACCAGTTGTGATACACTGATAAGGTTGTGTTGCAGTCCTTTAACATATGCGACCTTTCTTATTGAGAAATCACCATTCGTAATCATTCCATAGTGTTTGATAGTTCCATATGAATTGTTGCCGTACTTCACAATTCCACGATCCTTGAGACCGAAACTCTCTCAGATCTTCCTTTCTTCATGTCATGTGACGCGAGCAGCCACTATCAATATACCATTCTTCATCAAACTGCTCGTCATGTATAACCTGTAAAATATTAAGAAGATTTAGGAACCCAAAGTTTCTTGGGTCCTTGTGAGCCTTTTACAGGATAGGGAATTGTAAGAGAAATATCAACCAAATAAGTTCTTTTAATCAAAGTTGTTTCTGATGGGTTTGAGCCATAAGAAATTTCCTATAGGCACATGCAAACCCTAATGCATGGATGTAGGTTTCTCTAATTTGAACATGCATTGAATCCAAGACTTACAATACTAGATCTAATGTAAACAATTGAATCAAATCATATGAAATTGGATCTAGAACAATACCTTAGATTACTTGCTTGATACTTCTTCTTCTTAGAGCTTAGAGTCACAATTTTCACTCCTCTAATGGCTTACAAACACCAACTAGCAAGAGGATGATCTTGAGAGAGGGGGGAGAGGGTGAGAAATCGGCCCTAGGGTTCCTTGCCTTGCATGAGTGCCGATTCCCCTCACCCTAGGGATCTATTTATACTACGGGATACTAGGGTTCCACCTTTAACCCTACTTGAATAACTTAGGCGCTAAGCAATCCAAGATCCTTCTAGATTTTAGGCTTAGGCGAATTTAAGGTTCCCAAACCCTAAATTTCGTCCACCCCATTATCTATAAGGATACATAGCCCAAAACACAACTATCACACATTTGACAGTTTATGCACCTTTATTCAATTAACCTCTTTAAGTCACCAAATTAATTCTTTATTAATATATGACTAATATTAATTAAATAACAATATTATTCCTTTAATATATCATTCTCATAATATATTAACAATAATATCTCTTCTCTCTTAATAAATCATCCTGTCAAGTTGCTATGGTGAAGGCAACCCAAAAGGACCATGCATAACCGGGTCAAGTACTTACCAAATATAGTTACAGCCTTAGACACTAATCCAACAGTCTCCCACTTGGATAAGTCTAGTAACTATACATGCAAACACAAACCGATTTAGCAATCGTAGCTCTCAAAGACGCTGTCAACTCTGATCTTATCAATCTCTTGTCCTTTAGATAAGGGATCGTACAGTCCTCTGTTTAGATATTATGCTGACAATCTTATGGAACTTATTGTCCAGCATTTTGGTTTCTCGATCTCAGATTCATTCGACATAGAACTTAATTGAACACATAAATTCAGTCCTGACCGGGCCCAACACATAAGTCAAATCATCGAGCAGCCGTCATATCGCTTTTATCCTCTCAGGATGAAAGTAACAGATAAACTTTGACTTATATGCATTCACTATTTACTAATCATCTATACACAACAATGCGTTTTATGACATCAATTTACTGATGCGGTTTCACATTGTCAATGCACAACCAACAAATAAACAATAAACCATATATCTTGGTTTTAAGACCATATGATATTATCGTCTTGCGATCACTCATGTCACATTCCATAAAGTGATTCCAGCAAGCGCGGGTTTATTCCAATGCTCAAAACTTGTTCATTAGCACTCATGAACGTTGTAGAAAACCTTTTGCTATGTCTAATATCCTTTTAGACAATCTACACACCAATTCATGACAATCTTCATTCATACCTACTTCCAACATATGAACGATTGTGGACCATTCAAATAATTCAATTATTCTTAATAACTCAATTATTCAGGAAGTCACAACATGAAAAGTTAAACAATAGTTTAAACAATCAACATAAGACAGTAGCTTTACTTATAAATAATACTCTTTTATTTAATCATCAAATGTCAATTACATTTATCTATTACATGTTTCAAAACTATCTAATCTAAACTAATATCGTCTTTCAGCCCAATGCTCCTAGTGTGCTGCAAATGCTTAACCCTACTCAGTCCCTTCGTAAGCGGATTTGCTGGACTATCCTTTAACGATACCCTCTTCATTATGAGGTGTCCTTCTACTCGATGTCTAATAAAGTGATATTTTCTATCGATATACCTAGATCTACCATGATCCCTCGGTTCCTAGGTCAAGGCAACCGCTCCCTCATTATCACATAAAATTTTCATAGGCTCCTTTATGGCAGGCACAACTCCAAGATCACCAATGAAGTTCTTCAACCACATCGCCTCCTTTGACGCTTCGCTCGCTGCAATGTACACTGATTCACACGTTGAATCAGCTACGGTTTCTTGTTTGGAACTTTTCCAAGTTACTGCTCCTCCATTCAGGGTAAAGACCCAGCCCGACTGCGAATGATAGTTGTCCCTGTCGGTATGGAAGTTGGTGTCACTATACCCTCGCACCTTTAAGTCATCACTCCCTCTGAGGACTAAGAACCACTCTTTGGTCCTCCGAAGGTATTTAAGTATATTCATGACTGCAATCCAATGAGCTCTGCCAGGATTCCCTTGATATCTACTGACCATGCTCAAAGCAAAGGCCACATCAGGGCGAGTACAAGTCATAGTGTACATGATTGAGCCAACTGCGGAAGCGTAGGGTACTCGGCTCATCTCAGCTATCTCAGCTTCGGTACTCGGACTTTGAGTCTTACTCAACTTGGCATTACTTTGTATCGGTAGTTCTCCCTTCTTCGAGTTTTCCATACTAAAACGTTTTAGTACTTTATCTAAGTAAGTATTCTGACTAAGTCCTATTAGTCTCTTACTTCTTTCTCTCACTATCCTTATTCCCAAAATATAGGAAGCCTCTCCAAGGTCCTTCATAGAGAAGCACTTCCCGAGCCAAGATTTAACCTTCTGCAAAGTCGGGACGTCGTTTCCTATGAGCAGTATGTCACCGACATACAAAACGAGGAAGCTAACTATACTCCCACTGGCCTTGACATATACACATGATTCATCTTCACTTCGTACAAATCCAAACTCTTTGACTTTCTCATCGAAGCAAAGATTCCATCTGCGAGACGCTTGCTTAACTCCATAAATGGATTTTTCAAGCTTGCACACTCTATTGGGATGCTTTGGATCAATAAAACCCTTTGGCTGAGCCATGTAAACATCCTCAGCCAACTTCCCATTAAGGAAAGCGGTTTTGACATCCATTCGCCATATCTCATAATCATGAAATGTGGCAATGGAAAGCATCACCCTAATAGATTTTATCTTAGCAACTGGTGAGAAGGTCTCATCATAGTCAACTCCAGGAGTTTGAGTAAAGCCCTTCGCCACCAATCGTGCTTTATACGTGTGCACATTCCCATCCACGTCAGTCTTCTTCTTGAAGATCCATTTGCACCCAACCATCTTACATCCGGGCACATTGTCAACCAAATTCCAAACTTGGTTGTCATACATGGACTGAATCTCGCTGTCCATCGCCTCTTTCCATTTTGTAGACTCCGAGCCTGCCATGGCTTCCTTATAGCAATTAGGTTCATCTAGATTTATTAGTGTACCATCACTAATATACGTATCCCCTTCGGTAGTAATATGAAAACCATAGATCTGGGGTTGAACTCTAACTCTTTCGGAACGTCTAAGAGGTAAGGACTCGTCAATTGGTTCAACCGGAGTTTCCTCCTCGGGTTGAGCGCCAGCGTTAGAGGTTCCTTCATCACTCGACTCTTGAAACTCTTCAAGATCGATCTACCTCCCACCGTCTCCTTGTCTTATGATTTCTCTCTCTCGGAAAACCCTTCTCCTCGCAACGAAGACAACATTGTCACTCGGTCTATAGAAGAGATATCCAAAGGATTTCTGTGGGTAGCCGATGAAAATACATCGCTCACTTCGAGGTTCGAGTTTTTCGTGAGTTTCTCGTCTTACGAAAACTTCACAACCCCAATCTTTGATATGTGCCAACGAGGGAGCTTTCCCTGTCCACATCTCGTGAGGTGTTTTGGCAACCTTCTTTGTAGGGACTCGGTTAAGGACATGGGCGGCAATCTCTAAGGCATATCCCCAAAATGAGATAGGTAGTGAAGCACGACTCATCATAGAACGAACCATGTCTAACAAGGTTCGATTGCGCCTTTCTGCGACACCATTCAACTGCGGTGTCCTAGGTGGCGTCAATTGCGAAACTATTCCGCATTCCTGGTGATAGTCGTGGAATTCAAGACTTAGTTACTCTCCTCCTCGATCAGATCGAAGCATCTTGATTTTCCTGCCCAATTGATTCTCCACTTCATTTTTGAATTCTATGAACTTTTCAAACGTTTCTAACTTGTGCTTGATTAAGTAGATATACCCATATCTACTATAATCATTGGTGAAAGTCACGTAGAAGCGGTTCCCATCCTTTGTGGTGGATCTAAAGGGCCCACATACATCGGTATGTATGAGATCCAATAAACCCTCACCCCTCTCACAAGTGCCAGTAAAGGGTGACTTGGTCATCTTTCCAAATAAACAAGCTTCACACGTGTCATATTCCCTAAGGTCGAACGACTCCAACACTCCATCCTTTTGGAGTTGGGCTATGCGTTTCTTGTTCACATGTCTAAGATGACAATGCCACAAAGATGCTTTATCCATACCATTGGAAGAATCCATGCATAGCACATCATTTCCTAGGTTATCTACAACCATAACAGTTTCATAAATTCCATTACAAGGCATTGCTTCAAAGTATAAAACACCATTTCGATAAGCATAAATAGAACCATTCTCATTATTAAACGAATATCTAAATCCTTGTTTAAACAAACCATGAAAAGAAATGATGTTTCTTGCCATATCTGGTGAGTAGCAACAATTATTTAAATCTAAATTCAATCCATTACTAAGCACTAAAGAATACACTCCATTCTTGGTAACAGGCGACGATCTCCTGTTCCCCATGATTAGATTTATTCTTCCGAGCTCCACTTCTCTACTTCTTCCTAGTCCCTGCAACTCAGAACAAATATGCTAACCACACCCTGTATCAAGAACCCAAGAAATAGTATGGGATGAATTATTAGATTTAATTGTGTATATACCTGCAAAAGATGGCTTGATCTTTCCATACTTGATGGCTTGCAGATACTCCAGGAAGCTTCTCTTCCAATGCCCTATTTTGTGGCAATGATGGCACTCTGCCTCCTTTGGGTTAGGGTTGGGCTTAGCAGGATCAACCTTGATCCCACTAGAAGAGGAACCATCTTGGGACTTTCCCTTGAGGTGGTTCTTTGAAGAAGCCTTCCTCTTCTTGCTCCTTCCCTGCCCAATAGCCAAAACAGGAGCAGCAGATGGATTGGGAGATGGTGCAACAGACTTGTCCTCAAGATTTCTCTCAGCAGTCCTTACGAGCCTTTGGAGTTTGCTTAGGGTGACCTCTTCCTTGTTCATGTGGTAGGTCATCCTAAATTGGTTGTAGCATGAGGGCAAGGAGTGGAGAACAATGTCGATAGCCAAATCTTCCCCAAAGTTGACATTCAACTTGCGAAGACGATCGACATACCTTTGCATCTGTTGCAAGTGCACGGTAAGAGATTCTCCACTTCCCATTTTAGCAGTGATCATATTCTTTATGATCTCATAGCGCTCTTGCCTCCCACTTTGGTGATATCACTTCATCAAGTTTGGATGCATCTCATAAGGATACATGTCCTCATAGGACTTTTGGAATTCGGAGTTCATAGTGGCTATCATGATGCAATGGACTTTCGTTGGATCATGCTCATGTGCCTCAAACACAAACATTTCTTCGGGAGTGGCAGTTTCTGGATTGATCTTCTCGAGCTTCTCATCGAGAACATACTCCTTGTCCTCGTAACACGCGATCGTGCGAATGTATCTTATCCATTCGCTAAAGTTCGATCCATCGAAAGTCACTTTTTGACAAAGGCTCATTAGCATGAATGAGCTAGCAGCAGCGTTGTTTGCGTTAGACATCTCAAATAGAAAGAAACAAAGTTGATTAGAGTTAAGTCCCTAATTAACACCCAAAATGGAAATTTAGGGTTAGGACCCAACAACATTATTTACACATTAGAAAAGGGATACCGTAATCCAACATGCAAATAATTTGGAGGTAAGTGAATGACGATTCACTAATTCTTCACCATGAAAAACATAAGCTTTAAGTTTTAAATGTATTTAGAATTCCTAGATTTTTGAGATTCATTGAACTTTTCAATGGCATGTTTAAATCTCGATATGCCCCTCTAGTCTGTGACTGGGATACCGAGGATCACAAAGCGGGTATGAATAACCATGCAAATCTACATGGTGCCTTCATTGTTACAATCACTTATTCGATGTGCCGGTAAACCACACACGCTCCATCGAACTATGACAAACAATGAATCGCCCTTTGTAACCTTTGCTTAGAACCAATTAGTGTGCCGGTTAACCACACACGCTCCACTAACATCTAAACAAGGGTGCAAAGTGTAATTTCATGGGATTACATCAATTCACTTTTCCTAAAGTAACTAAGATTGGGAATTTTATAAAGTAGTTTAGTTACTTTATAGATTCATTATACTTATTAAAGAGGAGAGAGAGTTGCCCTATCCTACCTGTTCGGCTAACGACCCTCCACCGGTCAAGCAAGCGGTGGGTGTGAGTGTACACCCATTAAGCATCATTTTATAGGCAGCAACCTTATACCCACCTTATAGACCGGCTTCGTGAATGAGACCTACTAACGGTAAGCCTAGCAAATTTTAACTCATACACACACACACACACACACATATATATATATATATATATATATATATATATATATATATATATATATATATATATATATATATATATATATATATTAAGCTTGTAATCATATAATAGTATAGGGTTGAATTTTAAACCTGTAAAATTATAGGGTTTGAAATTTAAATTATTCAAATTAAACTTTTAATCACAAAACTTAAATTTCAAAACTTGAGGACAAGTTTTAAACTTTTCAAAACATAAGGATCAAAAAGCAAATAATATAAATCAACAATTAAATTATCTCAATTTGATCTTATTGAATATTACTTGCAAAATAATTAACCAATTCAATTCAAATATTCAATTATTATCACATAAGGAAATTATTTTTCAACTAATTGGTAATTACCTTTTGTTTGGTCAAGAATATACTCATATATATGGTTAAAATTGGATTTTAATGACCCAAAACAGTTAAGGCAAGTTTCCTCAAGAAAAACAACAAGAAATCCCGAAACTCCCTCTTTCTAACGCTCGAACTCGCCGAGTTCCCACTATGGACTCATCGAGTCCACAGTGGAACTCGCCGAGTTCATCAGGCAGAACACCAAAAATTGAATTTTCAAGCAACAAGCAGTTAACCAATGCATCAATTCAATAGAAATTAATCAAGGCTCTGATACCACTGATGAGTTTGAGCCATAAGAACTTTCCTATGGGCACATGCAAACCCTAATGCTTGGATCTAGGTTTCTCTAATTTGAACATGCATTGAATCAAAGACTTATAATACTAGATCTAATGTAAACAATTGAATCAAATCATATGAAATTGGATCTAGAACAATACATTAGATTACTTGCTTGATACTTCTTCTTAGAGCTTAGAGTCACAATTGTCACTCCTCTAATGGCCTACAAACACCAACTAGCAAGAGGATGATCTTGAGAGAGAGGGGAGAGGGTGAGAAATCGGCCATAGGGTTCCTTGCCTTGCATGAGTGCCGATTTCCCTCACCCTAGGGATCTATTTATACTATGGGATACTAGTGATGGGTTTTGAGCATTCTAACACTTCCTAAGTGTACTTGCAACCCAAATAACCTTGGATCTATGTTTGTCTAATTATCATGCGAAGTTGATTTCCAAGGCTATGATCCTATCTAGCATACATTGGGAACAATTTTAACTTAAATAATAGATAGAACTACATACCTTGTTGTTGTGAATGTTCCTTGAAACCTTATGAGCCTAGCACCCCAAGTGTGATGCCTCAAATGCTTCACACAACACCAAATGCTATGGACTAAACTTGGAGAGAAAGTAGAACATACTAAAATCGGCCAAGCCCTCTTGTTTCACTAGTAGTACCGATTTTGGGAGAACACATGAGCTTTATATAGTGTTGACACATCTAGGGTTACACCATGTAAACCCTAATGTGTCATGACTCTTCATTTCCATGACCCATGGGTTTGTAACTCCCATGGAGCCTCCATGGAGCATCCAATGGGTTTAACCCAACTTGATTATCCATGGAGCCTCTTAGCCCACTACATAAGTTATGGATGATTTACATAATCAACCCATATATTTAATTAGTTATCTTTTGATCACTTAATTAATTCTAAAATTAATTCTTGATCAAACTAATTAAATAATATTATTAATATATTAGAACTTATAATATATTAATAACCACAAGTGTTATTTCTCTCATTTAGTCTATCCAATTTCATGGTGCCATGCAACCCAAATGGACCATGTCGGGTCGGGTCAAGTACATACCAGAAATACTTATGCACTTAGACACCTTATCCAACAGTCTCCCACTTGAAAAAGTCTAATAACTATAACTGCAAGTATGACTTCAGGAACCGATCGACAATCGTAGCTCTTTTCAAGGTTTCTCGGAATTGAGAAGATGATGGTATGCCATTTCAGATAAGGGATCATATAATCCTCTGTTCTAGATATCAGCTGGACAAACACATGGAACATAGTCTTGCTTATTGTCCAGCAGTTTGTTTCCCGATTTCTGATTTGTTTGACAAAGAACTTAATTAAACACATCAACTTAGTTCTGACCGGGCCTGGTACATGGGTCAAAACAAAAACATCGAGGGGCCCAGATATCAGCTTCTAATCCAAGAAGGAACAGATAAACTTCGACTCATATGCTTGTTCTACTACTTGTTAAATTACACACAAACGTACCTTTTATAACACCGAGTTACCAATGCGGTTTCGCACGTTCATTGCGTGACTAACTCATAGTTAACAAGTCATATCTCTAGGTTTGAAGACTTATATGATATTACCGTCTCGTGATCACTCGAGATAAAATTCCATGAAGTGATACCAGCGAGCGTGGGTTGAATCAAATACTCAGAACTTATGAGCACTCATGAGTGTTGAGGCCATGTCCCACATCTTAGACCTCTACAACCAACTCATGATAGTCTTACTTCATATCTACTTCCAACATACGACTGACTGTGGATAATTTGAATAATATGTAAAACAACATAACTATTTTGGAAGTCAAAACATGAAAAAGAAATATAGTAAACGATTGACAAAAGATAGTAACACTTTACTCATAAATAAACACAACTTTTATTCATCATCAAATGTCAATTACATTTTACAAATTTCAAAATTATCTAACTACTAAAACTAATATCAGCCTTCAGCCCTATGCTCCTAGCATGCTGGAGATGCTTAACCCTACCCAGTCCCTTCGTGAGAGGATCTGCCGGGTTCTATTCGATGATACCCTCTGTGCCATGAGGAGTCCTTCTTCAATACGATGTTTGATGAAATGATATTTTCTGTCAATGTGTCTGGATCTCCCATGATCCCTTGGTTCCTTTGCTAAGGCAACTGCACTTTCACTATCACAGAAAATCTTTGTAGGCTCTGATATAGCTGGTACAACTCCAAGGTCTCCAATGAAGTTCTTTAGCCACATAGCCTCTTTTGCCGCTTCGCTTGCCGCTATATACTTTGATTCGCAAGTTGAATCCTGTCTCCTGCTTGGAACTTTTCCAAAAGATTGCTCTTCCGTTTAAGGTAAAGACCTAGCCCGATTGAGAGCGGAAACTATCCTTATCAGTTTAGAAGCTAGCATCAGTATACCCTACAACTCTAAAGTCATCACTCCCACCGAGGGTAAGGACCCAGTCCTTAGTCCTCCGCAGGTACTTGAGAATGTTCTTTACCGCTGTCCAGTGAGCCTTACCAGGATTCCCCTGATACCTGCTAACCATGCTTAAAGCAAAGGCTACATCAGGACGAGTACATGTCATAGCATACATGATCGAGCCTATTACTGAAGCATAAGGTATCCGACTTATTTCTGCTATCTCATCCTCAGTACTCGGGCTCTGAGTCTTACTCAGTCTAGTGTTACTCTGGATGGGTAACTCTCCTTTCTTGGAATCTTGCATGCTGAATCTTTTCAACACCTTGTCCAAGTATGTACTCTGACTACGTCCAATTAGTCTTTTACTCCGGTTTCTCAAAATCCTTATCCCTAGAATATAGGCAGCTTCTCCTAGGTCCTTCATAGAGAAACACTTCCCAAGCCAGGACCTAACTATACTCCCACTAGCTTTAACATATACACAAGATTCATCTTCACTCCCAGAAAAGCCAAATTCCTTGACTTTCTCATCAAAGCAAAGATTCCATCTGCGTGGTGCTTGCTTTAATCCATAGATGGATTTCTCAAGCTTACACACTCTATTAGGGTACTCAATGCTGACAAAACCCTCTAGCTGATTCATGTAAACATCCTCAGCCAACTTTCCATTAAGGAAAGCAGTTTTGACATCCATTTTCCATATTTCATAGTCATGAAATGCAGCTATGGCTAGCAATACCCTAATAGACTTAATCTTGGCTACCGGAGAAAAGGTCTCATCGTAATCCACTCCAGGAGTTTGAGAGAAGCCCTTTGCTACCAGTCGAGCCTTATAAGTGTGTACATTACCATCCATGTCGGTCTTCTTCTTGAAGATCCATTTGCACCCTACAGTCTTACGACCTGGTATATTCTCAACCAAGTCCCAGACCTGATTGTCATACATGGATTGTATCTCGCTATCCATTGCCTCTTTTCATTTAGCAGACTCAGGGCCTGCCATGGCTTCCGCATAGTTGTTAGGTTCATCCAGACCTACTAGTGTCTCATCACTAATAAGTGTCTCACCTTCCGCAGTAATATGGAAACCATAGTAATGCTTAGGTACATTCCTAACCCTTGTGGAACGCCTCAGAGGTACAACTGGAGGTATAATTGGATCAACGGGAGGTTCATCCTCAAGTTGACTGCTAGGGTTTGAGGTTCCTTCACCACTCGACTCTTGAAGTTCTTCAAGGTCAATTAGCCTCCCACTGTCTCCTTGGCTTATGAACTCTCTCTCTCGAAAGACAGCCCTCCTTGCTACAAAGACCAGATTCTCACTAGGTCTGTTGAAGAGGTAACCAAAGGATTTTTGTGGGTAGCCGATGAAAATACACTTCTCGCTTCGAGGTTCAAGCTTGTCATGAGTCTCGCGTATCACGAAAGCCTCATAACCCCAAACCTTGATGTGGGCTAGACTAGGAACTTTTCCAGTCCACATCTCGTGAGGTGTTTTGGCAACCTTCTTTGTAGGGACCAGATTAAGGATATGGGTGGCAGTCTCTAAGGCATACCCCCAAAATGAGATTGGTAGCGTAGCTCGACTCATCATGGAACGAACCATGTCCAACAAGGTTCGATTACGCCTCTCAGCTACACCATTCAACTGTGGTGTCCTGGGAGGTGTCAATTGTGAGACAATCCCACATTCCTTTAGATAATCGAGGATATCAGTACTAAGATACTCACCACCACGATCGGATCAGAGCATCTTAATGTTCCTGCCCAATTGATTCTCGACTTCCTGTCTAAACTCTTTAAACCTTTCAAAAGTCTCTAACTTATGCTTGATTAAGTAGACATATCCATATCTACTGTAATCATCCGTGAAAGTCACATAATAACGATTTGCATCCCTTGTGACATGTTTGAAAGGTCCACACACATCCGTGTGTACAAGATCCAACAAACCTTCACCCCTCTCACATGAACCAGTGAAGGGTGACTTTGTCATTTTTCCAAGTAAGCATGATTCGCAACTATCATCTGACTTTAGGTCAAATGACTCCAAGAATCCATCTTTTTGGAGTTGGCCTATGCGTTTCTTGCTTATATGTCCAAGACGACAATGCCATAATGATGCTTTATCCAAGTTATTACTATTAGTAGAATCAATACACATTACATTATTCCCTAATTTATCTACAACAGACACAGCTTCATACACACCATCACAAGGTAATGCTTTAAAATAAAACATATTATTATAGAAAGCATTTATTCCACCAGTTTCATTATCAAAAGAAAAGGTAAAACCTTGTTTATACAAAGCATGAAAGGAAATAACATTTCTTGCCATTTCTGGCGAATAACAACATTTATTCAAATCTAAAGTAAATCCACTACTAAGCAACAAAGTATAAACTCCAATCTTGGTGACAGGTGAAACTTTCCTATTCGCCATGATCAAGTTTATCTTTCCATGCTCCACATTCTCACTTCTTCTTAGTCCCTGCATTTCAGAACAAATATGAATACCGCAACCGGTATCAAGGACCCAAGAGTTAGAATATAGTGAATTATTAGATGAGATAGTTTAAATACCTGCATGGTTGGGTTTAACTTTCCCATCCTTCAAATCTTGCTGGTACTTTTGGACAGTTACGCTTCCAGTGCGCCTTTTCGTGGCAGTAGAAGCATTCAGCCTCTTTGGGATCAGAAGAAGGTGTAACGAAACCTTTCTTGGTTCCGCTAGAAGAGGAGCCATCAAGAGTCTTACCCTTGGTACCCTTCGAAGGGTTCTTTCTCTTCTTCCCTCTACCTTTCCCGATTGCCAGAACAGGTGCTGAGTTTGGAGTAGTAGCAGGAGTGGTCACAACCGACTTACCTTTAAGACCTGATTCTGCGGTCTTTAGGAGTCCCTGAAGTTTGCTCAGTGTAACTTCCTCCTTATTCATGTGGCATGTCATGCGGAATTGAACATAACACGAAGGTAAGGAGTGCAAAATAATATTTATTGCTAACTCCTCAGGGAAGTTCACATTCAACTTCATCAATCGATCCACATACCTTTGCATTTTCTGCATGTGGGTTGTGATGGGTTCACCATCTTTCATTCGGGTTGTGATCATAGAGGAGATGATTTCATATCGCTCTTGACGAGCAATCTGATGGTAGCGGTCCATCAAATCCTTGTGCATCTCCAAAGGATAGTAGTCCTCATAGGACTTTTGGAGCTCGGCTGTCATGGTGGCCATCATGAAGCATGCCATTTTGGTAGCATCTCTTTCATAAACCTCATATTCAGCAAGCTCCTCAAGAGTAGCAGTTGGCTCAGGCACCTTGAGCTCCTTGTCAAGAACATATTCCTTGTTCTCGTAACGAGTGACCATCCTAATGTTTCAAATCCAATCAGTAAAGTTAGATCCATCAAAGATGACTCTCCTACAAAGGTTCATGAGAGAGAAGGAGCCAGTAGGGTTTGAGCCAGGAGTAGAATTATTGGAAGACATCTGAAGAGAAGAAAGATAAGTTTAGTTTAGATATTGGGATAGTCCTTAATAAAACACCCAAATGCAGAATTAAGGCTAGGATCCAATCACCATATATTATAACCTAGAAGAGGGATGCCGTAACCCAAGTTATAACATATTTGAAAGGTAGGTAAATGACGATTCACCGATTTCCACCATGAAAATGAAATATAAATTATTAGGTTTTATTTGGCTTTTAGAAATTCCTAGATTCTTTGAGATTCATTGAACTTTTCAATGGCATGTTTCAATCTCGAGTGTGCCCTTCATGTTTTGTGACTGGGATACCGAGGATCACAAAACTAGGTGTGAAGTAACCATGCAAATTACTTGGTACCCTTAATGTTTTTCACTTAATCGTAGTGCCGGTAAACCACACGCCCTCCTTCCAACCTCATGAAAAACCTTAAGTCACCCTTTGCCTTCCTTGTTAAGTCCAAGTTAGTGTGCCGGTAAACCACACACGCTCCACCAACGACTTAAACAAGGTGCAAGGTGCAACGTGTAAACTTTCAAAACTTTTCATTTCTTGTAACTTATGAGTTAAGTAGAGTATTAAAAATGAAGACTCTTCATTTTTCTAACTCTTGTGTTCTTTTAATGGTTTTAATTCAAGGGTGACTCTTGGATTTCCATAACTTGAGGACAAGTTATGGACTCCATTAAAACACATTATGATCAAAATTAAACTACCAAGTTGGTTACAAGTAATTCCTATGATCATCTAAATTCATAAGATCAAGAACATGAATATTCATATCAAAGTTTCAAGACAATATGAACACATATAATCATGAAAATTTGATATTTTCCATTGTAAATGGATTAGAACAAAAATTACACCATCTAAAACAAGTTTAATAACACCAAAACAGTTTAGGGTAATGTTTTTAGTCCATTTACAGCAGCAGAGGTCGAAAATCTGCACTCTGTCGCTCCTACTCGTCGAGTGCATGAACCTACTCGGCGAGTAGGTTGAAGATACACATGAACTCGGCGAGTCCCCCCATGGACTCGGCGAGTTCATCAGGCAGACAGCAAGTTTTTTGACTTTTTTCAACTTTTTAGCACAAATAACAAACAAACAAGCCTAGGCTCTGATACCACTGATGGGTTTTGAGCATTCTAACACTTCGTAAGTGTACATGCAACCCTAATAACCTTGGATCTATGTTTGTCTAATTATCATGCAAAGTTGATTTCCAAGGATATGATCCTATCTAACATACATGGGGAACAATTTTAAATTAAATAATAGATAGAACTACATACCTTGTTGTTGTGAATGTTCCTTGAAACCTTGTGAGCCTAGCACCCAAAGTGTGATGCCTCAAATACTTCACACAACACCAAATGCTATGGAGTAAACTTGGAGAGAAAGTATAACACACTAAAATCGGCCAAGCCCTCTTGTTTCACTAGTAGTACCGATTTTGGGAGAACACATGAGCTTTAAATAGTGTTGACACATCTAGGGTTACACCATGTAAACCCTAATGTATCATGACTCTTCATTTCCATGACCCATGGGTTTGTAACTCCCATGGAGCCTCCATGGAGCATCCAATGGGTTTAACCCAACTTGATTATCCATGGAGCCTCTTAGCCCACTATAAAAGTTATGGATGATTTACATAATCAACCCATATATTTAATTAGTTATCCTTTGATCACTTAATTAATTCTAAAATTAATTCTTGATCAAACTAATTAAATAATATTATTAATATATTAGAACTTATAATATATTAATAACCACAAGTGTTATTTCTCTCATTTAGTCTATCCAATTGCATGGTGCCATGCAACCCAAAAGGACCATGCCGGGTCGGGTTAAGTACATACCAGAAATAATTATGGACTTAGACACCTTATCCAACAACTAGGGTTCCACCTTTAACCCTAATTGAATAACTTAGGCCCTAAGTAATCCAAGATCCTTATAGATTTTAGGCTTGGGAGAATTTAAGGTTCCCATACCCTAAATTTCGTCCACCCCATTATCTATAAGGATACATAGCCTAAATCACAACTATCACACATTTGACAGTTTATGCCCCTTTATTCAATTAACCTTTTTAAGTCACCAAATTAATTCTTTATTAATATATGACTCTTATTAATTAAATAACAATATTATTCCTTTAATATATCATTCTCATAATATATTAACAATAATATATCTTCTCTCTTAACAAATCATCATGTTAAGTTGCTATGGTGAAGGCAACCCAAAAGGACCATGCATAACCGGGTCAAGTACTTACCAAATATAGTTACAGCCTTAGACACTAATCCAACAGTTCCATCTTTTCTTTTTATTGTGAAAACTTTAATTTTGTTTGGCTTTGATTCATTAGATGTAGGGTTTGAGATTTTGATGTCTGCTTTCTTTTGGATCTCTTTCGGGCATCTGTTGTCTTCTGGAAAGAGCTTTCCTTTTCCCTTTAAATCTTTTGAAGGATACGAATTAGAATGAGAATGAGAAGAATAAGTTTTAAAAGAGATATTGGACCGTTGATTATTACTCTTCCTTGGTTGAGAACGGGAACACTCCTCCCTTCTGTTTTTCTGAATGAACTTAGGACTGAACCTATTCTTTCAGTTGCTATTGTGTTGAGGACCAAAACCATTCTTTCGGTTGCTGACGCTTTGAGGATCGAAGCTCTCCTTTCGGTTGCTTACTTGCTCTGGACCGAAACTATCCTTTCGGTTCCTTACCTGTTGTGGACCAAAGCGCTCCTTTAGGTTTCTTACTTGCTGTGACCGAAACTATCCTTTCGGTTCCTTTCATTCCAATGACTAAAACCCTCCAGTCGGTCGCTTCTTGATTCTCCTCGAGACTTATGCGTCCTTTCATACCTGACATAATGAGGGTTTTGAGATCTCCAAAACTATTTTCTTTCTGAGAGATTCTTCTTGTATCTCAGATTTCGTTGGTGTTTTCATTCTGCCACCTGTTTTGGATTTTTATGAATGTTGGCCCTTTTCTTTGGAACTTGAGCATGGCTTTCGCTCTTTGACGAATATGTGTCACTGGAAGTTAGCACTGGTTCGCCCAAAGATGTTTTGGAGCCACCTGTGCTTGGCACATCATATCTTGCAGGCTCATTAAGTGGTTCCGGCACGTACCTACCCTTCACTCTCCATGACGTTTTCTGAGATAGGCCTTTTGTTTCGTCAGCGTTATCTATTGGTGCTGACTAGAAGAACTCTTCACATCCAGCTGCATTATCTTCTTCTACCATAGCTCTCAGTTCTGCTATTTGTTGAGGAGTGACTCCTTGAACTATGTAGACCTGATTGGGAGTGGTTTGAACCTTTTGATACACAACAACCCTTGCCTTGATAACTTTGGTCTTGTCTGTCGACGAGCGAGCGAACTTAACAGAATTTTCAGAAATGAGATTTTTGTGAGTTTCAGGTTCGCTTTCACAAATTCAGAACAGTCCACCACATCCTCTACAGAGATTTCACTCAGATCATCATCCTCATTAAGTTCATATGCATTTTCAACATCAATTTTATTTTCTGAACTTCGTTTGGCATTCAATGAGTCAAATTTCTGTACAGTTTCGGTTCTTAACTTCAATCTATCATTTTCATCTAATAGATTTTTGAGCATGTCCTTATGGTCTTTGGACTTTATGTAGGACTCTATTTTGTCAAGACCAATTTTTTATGTAGGAGAGACTTCAACAGAAGATACAACATTTTCACAGTTGTAAGCTTCAGCATCGACTTCATCCTACTTTAAATCAAGGAAGGGTAAAATCATGTGATGTATCTTCTTACCTATTTCACAATCGAGATGCAATTGAGTGATATTAAAATAAAGTCTTTTAGCAATTGAACAAAAAACATTTCGCTGTTTCAAAAGCTTAAGATTGTCTCGTTGCAAATAGATTAATTCATCCATAGACCTAAGTAACTCTTTCTCCTTCTACTCAATCCACATCCTCTTTTCCTCACTCTTCGACGATATCCTGGTAATTTGATCAGTCAGGTTAGAGTTTGTGACACGGGTTTGGGTAAGACTACTACTTATACTAGAAATTTTAGATTTTAAGCTATTCAGTTCCTTTTCATAGTTAGTAACAGGTATTTTTAGAGAAGCAAGAATATCTTGTACCTTCTTGATCAACTCATCACATTCGTTGATCTGTGCAGTGACGGGCTTTGTAGCAAAACACTAGTCCTCTCGCTCCTTCTCATCTTCCAGCCCACCATCAATAGTATATCCTCTCATCTGAGATACTCCTTCTTTCACCATCAAACATCTTCCTACAGCATATTCTTCTTTCACCAGCATCGCCTTGCCATGAGTGGGTTTTCTTACTTCTTCGTCCTCTGAATCTGTGGACCACACTTCCAGTCTACCGAATTCATCACCGTTACCTGTATCCTGTACAATCATAGAATCCATGGTTTTATTGTTAGTTGCTGATTTTCTTTTTTTGATCTCCTCCAATCATCTCAGGAGTCTCGCTTCCTCATCATCCTCATCTATCTTTTCTGCCTTTTTCTTCAGCATACAATCCTTGGCAAAGTGATTGTTGCCTCCATGATAATGGCAATCAAATCTTGAGTCACCACCAATCTTCATCTCTTTCTTGGATTCTTCTGACTTCGAACCTATCTTCGGTTCCTCCTTCATCTTTTCAGAACTGTATCTTCCCTGCCAGTTTCGGTTCTTGTTGGCTGGGAATTTTCATTTGATGAACTTTCTAGGGTTGGAAACCATCAGTGCATACTTTTCACCGATTAGATCATAGTCAGCAAGATCCAATTCCTCTTCTTCTTCGACAACACTTTTCCCTTTTGAAACAAGGGCTAATGAACCCAAACTGGAAACCACGTTCGTTTCCTTTGACAGTGCACTTTCATGGACTTCAGAATTCCCACCAGTTTCACTAAAGAATATGATTTAAACTGTTTGTGTGCCTTTACTGTGGACACGACTGCCATCCATTCAGGTCTTAGACCGTTCATGAAGGTAACCTTCTGTTCAATAACATTCCTTTCGATCCCGTGCTTTATCATCTTACTTAAAAGATGATTAAACCGATCCAAAGCCTGAATAAGTCTCTCTTCTGGCTTCTGTTTGGAATCACCAAATTCAGAAAGCAGCAAAGTCTGTATCGAATGTTCCAGATCTTCATCAGTGGAATACAATTCTTTCAACCTATCCCATATCTCTTTAGCTGTAGCGCAAGAACTCACCAAACGAAACATATCTTACTGGAAAGCACACCTAATCATTCTTAAGGCTTTGATGTTGCATTGAAACTTCTCTTTCTCGTCTTGAGGAATGTCTTTCACATCATTCACAAGCTGATTGTATTCCTTTTGAGTTTTGACAATCTTTGAGGTGCTTGAATGAGCAAACGGGACTTCTGTGATAGCTTCCCAGATCAGGTACCCATTATCTTCTGAGCCGATCACATAATCTTCGAAGTGGTGCGTCCAAACCTCATAATCATGAGTGTATAAGATTGGAATCCTTGTCGTTGATCTGATACTGTTGGAGAAGTTGATTGGATTAGTTTGCGAATCATCCATGGACATTGTGATGAAGTTTGATCGATAACCTGTTTAAGATCAGACTTGTAATTTATCGTTAGAGTAAGATCGACAATTAATGAGATACGCCAATATGGAATGACGGCTCAATTAATATCAATCAATGCGGAAAAACCCTAATAAATTCTTCAACAGAAGAGATGTGTATGAATTACACAGTCTCCTGCTCTGATACCAATTGCTGACAATAAATCTCAGATCGTTTAGATCTTTCATAGGTATAAAGTGTTGGATTAATGTCTAATTCCATAACTATATTTGGTATGTACTTGACCCGACCCAGCATGGTCCATTTGGGTTGCACTTCACCGGCACAATTTATATGGATAATCTTTTGAGAATAGTATATTTATGATTATATTAATAGATTATAAGTTGTAATATATTAATATGAAATCATATTATTTAATTAGTATTGATCAAGACTTAATTTAGAATTAATTAAGTGATCAAAATGAACTAATTAAATATGGACTCTTATATATATGGAATGGGCCAAGTTCATTTAGGTTGGGCTAAGCTTTCATGGATAGTCCATGGAGTGTTTAACCCATGGATCATATGACATGAAAGGTCATGGGTGTAACCCCAGTCTCCATACTATATAAAGATGTCCTTGGTTGGTGAAATTGGCACTAGTGTGGGTACACTAAGAGGGCTAGCCGATTTCACTAGAGAGAACCAAGTATCCATATTCTCTAAAGTCTTCCAAGGTGTTTTGGTGATTTGTGATTCCACTTGAGGCTTCCACACTATTGGGGCTAAGCTCTTAAAGCTTGAAGACATCAAGCTACATCAAAAGGTATGTCATCTTACTAGTACTTTGTAGTATAAGAGCTTCATAATATACTAGTTAGGATTAAAGCTTTAGAAATTTCTTATTTGCATGTACAATAGAGAAAACATAGATCCAAGGTTTATAGGGTTACATGTACACCATAGGAGTGTTAGAATGCTCATAACCCAACAGTGGTATCATAACCTAGACTAGTTTTCTTGTTATACTTGCAAAAGTAGCTGAAAAATCGAGTTTTGATGTTGTCCGCCCAGCAGACTCGTCGAGTCCCTTCAGGGACTCGACGAGTCCAAGGCAAAATGCATCCAACTCGCCAAGTTGGTTCGTGCACTCGACGAGTTGGACCCCCAGACAACATAAATTCGACTGTTTTGGCTGGAATTGGACTAGGAACATTACCCTCAGATGTTTTTGGACTTATAAAATTGTTTTTGTTGTAGTAATGTTCATACTAATCCAATTTCAAAGATAATTGTCAATAGATTCATGTTTTGTATTAGTTTAAATGTTATGCTAATTACATGAAAAGTTAGATGTGCATTATCTTTGTTCATATGAGTTGCTTAGATTAATAGAAAAGTTAATTGAAAGTTGTTTTCAATCCATTTTAATCTAAAAGTTGATTCTAAAATGTGTTTGTATAAATTGTCCTCAAGTTATATGAAAAGTCACATTTAAGTTTCATAAAACTCATAAAAGTTGGCAATGGTTACAAAAATGAAGAGTCTTGTCTCATTGAATGGTTTTATGACTCAATAACTTGTCCTCAAGTTATGGAAGTTCAAGAGTCACTTCATTGAGTAGTAAAATGTGTAACCTTAATTAATTCCATATGTTATAAAATAAAGAAAAGTTAATTCTTTTATTAGTTTAAAGTCTTGCATAACTTGTCCTCAAGTTATGGAACTTGAAGAGTTTTTTAATTAAAACTACTTTAAACACATAAGTTATGGAATTAATTAGTTTTGAATAGTTTCAAAACTTGCCCTCAAGTTTTGGAACTTGAAAAGTTTTCTCTTATGAATACTTTAATTCCAAGTTAGCCCATAGAATTTTAAAAGTTAAAATTCAACCCTTATACTTTATAATATTATAAGTTAATATATATATATATATATATATATATATATATATATATATATATAAGAGCAAGTCACTCTTACCGTTAGTAGGCCTCATTCACGAAGCCGGTCTATAAGGGGGTATAAGGTTACTGCCTACAAAATGGTAGTTTAATGGGTGTCCACTCTCACCCACCGCTTCCTTGACCGGTGGAGGGTCGTTAGCCGAACGGGTAGGACAAGGACTATAATTCTCCCTTCATTAAAAGTATTAATGATAAATACTAAGTAACTAAACCTTTTGTAAATACCCAATCTTAGTTACTTAGGAAAATGTGAATAAGGTGCTAATCCTAGAAATTACACTTTGCACTTTGTTTAAGTCGGTTAGTGGAGCGTGTGTGGTTAACTGGCACACTAACTCGTATTTAACAAGGTAGGCAAAGGGTAACTTAATGTTTATCATAGTATCGATGGAGCGTGTTTTCTTAACCGGCACATCGATTGAGGGGTAAACACTTAAGGGTACCAAGTAATTTGCATAGTTACTTCACACCTTGTTTTGTGATCCTCGGCATCCCAGTCACAAAACCTGAAGGGCACACTTAAGATTGAAACATGCCATTGAAAGCTCAATGAATCTCAAAGATCTAGGAGTCTCAAATCCAATTAAAACCTAATAAATTATTTCGTTTTTCACGGTGGAAATTGGTGAATCGTCATTCACCTACCTTCAAATATTCTATAACTTGGATTACAGCATCCCTCTTCCAAGTTATAAAATAGTTTGTTGGGTCCTAGCCTTAATATTGCATATTGGGTGTTATATTAAGGACTTTAAATCAACTATCTTGAATATCTCCCAAAAGATGTCTAGTTCAGACATCTATGATCTTCCCAAATATCTTGGAACTTCACTTCATCCAGCTCCTCCAATTATTCTCCCTAACCCACAAGTTCAAGGTCACTCAAGCCCTATTTGCAAGGCAAGGTCTAGGTGTGATCACATCTTGGATATGAAGTCACATACTGACAAGCCGGGAGAGTTGGCTATCAAAGTCTTGAGAAAGTTAGTGGTTCAATCACTTTCTAAGTCGCATAGTGAGTTCCTTTGGGACTCCTATGAAATAGACTATGATAAGACCCTTAATGATCTTATCTATTTGCTTGGTGCTGTAAATCAGAAATGATTTAGTGTACTAGTAAAGCAAATTTGATTAGGAGATCAACTTCCCAAAACTTTATGGAGAGGGACAATAGTGACATAGGAAATCCAGAAATGCATTCTCTTCCCAATGGAAAGGGATTGACCATAGTCAACTTGGTTGACCAAATGGTAAAGAGAAAGGCTAAGTCTGAGATAGTCTCATGTA
Source organism: Lactuca sativa (assembly GCF_002870075.4). Lineage (NCBI taxonomy): Eukaryota > Viridiplantae > Streptophyta > Magnoliopsida > Asterales > Asteraceae > Lactuca > Lactuca sativa. The sequence continues at coordinate 130,313,345 of NC_056631.2, forward strand.
CTATTACCTAAGGGTCCATATGTTTCTATTGCCAAAGGAAGGGTCTTTGGTTACGAAGCTGACAAACTTACCTAAGGATGGTAAAGTCAATAAATTTGACTTTATTTTAGGTAAAGTCCATTGTCTAACTTTATTAAGTTCCTACTTGGAGATTCTTATTACATGATGTGGCTGGGTCACATGTTGGCGTTTTAAGAATCAAAGAAAAGTAAAGAAACTTAAAGGAAGTAAATGATGATTCTGATCGCGAAGATGGATTTCAATCACATGGTTCGGTGATCAGAATTTTGAGCAGGTGCATAAGAGTTATGATAGATTACTTAGGAATAGATGACAACAAGTTTTCATATACATTTGCATTGTAAGGATTAGTTTTTCCGCAAATTTTTAAAATAAAAGAAAAGTTTTAATTTTATTTATTTTAAAATATCCTTACAATGGCATTTGGGAAAAAAATTGTTGCTTATATGATTCCATTAATAGCAAGCATGGAAATATGAAATTGATTCTTTCATTTGTGGTCATGTCTAAATTTACCAAATAAGGAAAGATCTTCATCACCAAAGTTTCAATTGGACCGAAACTTGGAATCATACAAGATGTATAGTATGATGTATGAGAAGTTTTATTTTGGAAAATTAAGCTAGTTCCTTGTTCACTATATATGTTACTCAAGAGAAGGACTAAGGGATCAAGTACACTTTCTTGTGCACTTGTCAAAGTCCACCACAAAAGATGGATAAGACTATTCGTCATGATTTACTAAGGTTTAGTAAATATGATTATACTTACAAGCTTAAGTATAATTCTGAAACATTGGAAAATTTTCAATGTATGACAGAACGAATAAGAAGAATCAAATTAGGTAGAAGGATAAAAGTTTCTCAAATCTAAAAAGATGGGAAAGTACTTTAGTATCATGTTTTAAGATCATCTTAATGATTTTGAGACCTTATCATAATTCATCCTCTAAGTGCATTCTGATAGCTAAAAAGAGGAGCTATGAATTGTTGAAGTGGTCAAATCAAGAAGATGATTCATACCTCGTTCCAAAAACAATTCTTAGAGTCATACTCCAAGATTGTAACTTGAGTGACATATCTTAAAGGAAGGTTTCTTAACACAACTCAAATGTAAGAGTAAAAGTTGTCTACTCTTGTACATTTGAAATTGGTAAGTTGTGATGTTTTGGATAAAATAAAGACCAACTAAGGCTAATTGTGTTAAGTGTCTATCTTGATTAGAATCCACACTATCTCTTGAATATTTGGCAAGAAAGTCTTATAGTTCAAGGAGACAGTGGGAGTCTAAAGGATCCTGAAAGGGTTACAAGAAGTAATCAAGAATAAAAAAAAATCCTATATTTCGTCACTAGCACACAACTAAAGGTTTATAACCTATCGTGTTGACATTTTTGTGCCCATTCCAGTTAAGTTGGCTATATATTTGAGTTCTACATGTTCTCAATTATTTGCATAGATACTTGGAAGCAATGGCAGGCCCTTGGGCTGTTAGGTGGCAAGAAGTTAAGATTGCACAAGTTCAATCCATATGAGTTAGGATCTGTCACTAACCTAGTTTTGTGATTATGGTTTTGACAAATTCACATGGATAGGAACACTTACACCATAAAATCTAAGTGTCATAAGGTTTCTCTTCGATTCATGAAAATGCTGGTAAGGAAACTCTTTCACTAACTAGATTTTGAGTAGATAGCAATTGAGGGAATGACAAAAGGTCTAAACACTATGATTACGGAATCCCTCTTCATAATTGTTTAGACACATATGTGAGCTATCTAAGAGAGATGTATGATATTGATAAAGTCTTATCAAGGCAATCTAATATCAGAAATCTGAACTTTGGTAAGAAAGTCAATAAAGTATTGATTTCTAGAAGTCCAGTTGATTACTCGGTACGTGTCAAAGCTAGTGGGAGCATAAGTGTTATGCTAATAATCATCATGTTAGTGGGAGCATGATAATTATGATAAGTATTGCAAGTTAGCAATGTTAATTATAGAAAGCAAAAGTTTCAATTCGTAAGGTTGCAGGGGTTGAAAAAGTTGTTTTGCTATAATTAAGGGAGAGAAAATTATACTTCATTTCAATTATGAAAAGCTTAGATTGAGTTTATAATCATTCTAAAGAGCTTATATTGAGATTTTAATCACCTTTAGTCAAGAATATATATATATATATATATATATATATATATATATATATATATATATATATATATATATATATATATATGAATTTCATGTTGGATTGGTTCAACTTAAGAAAAATTCTATATATTGCGTTCTCAAAATTCGATTATGATTACGGCATCCCTTGTCATAGTCAAATTTTCAGAATATCGCAAACAAAAATTATTATTGTAAAAGACTGGTCTAGAACCATGCCTTTATGTGAAACATCATGAATCGTGTCCCATTTACTTTGGGTACAAGATCGATTACATGTGCTATAATATTTATCCTTTCTGAATTTTCAAAATGCCTTGGGGCATTAAGGAGGAAAATGTCAAGAATTGGATATGACTAAAGTGATTAAGCAATTGTCGAGGACAATCTAAGGTTTACCAAAGATTGGTTGCCCAATGACAGTTGGAAGTATACACTTAATATTGGAAGGACCATATCGACATAGTCTGAAAAGAGGCAACTCATGTTCAGTTGATCTAAGTCACAAAGAAAAGGATCATAGACAAACATAGTATGCATACATGGTGTGTGGCATGACTAGTGTTTAGAAAAAACATAGTGTACATGCTTGGAGCATGGGACAACTAGTGTTTTTAATTCAAGTGTTGATAAAACCGAAACAATGAATAATGAGTAATCAATATGCTGATAAATAAAAGTGTTTATTTATATTCATACGGTTTTATACCATATTTGATTCATTTATTCTTGTGTTTCACTTTGCATGTTTTGACTTCCATAATAACTAGGTTATTCTTTCCGAATGACTAAGTTATTCAAACCATCCACAGTCGGTCATATGTTGGAAGTAGATATGAATCAAGACTGTCATGGGTTGGCTTGTAGAGGTCCAAGTTGGTGGACAAAGTTGTGCTACAACACTCATGAGTGCTCATAAGTTCTGAGTATTGGATTCAACCCGCGCTCATTTGAATCACTTCATGGATTTTATCACGAGTGATCGTGAGATGATAATATCTTATATTCTTCAAACCTAGAGATATGAGTTGTTACTATGAGTTGGTTATACATTGATTGCACGAAAACACATTCGGTAACTCGGTGTTATAAAACGTGCCTTTGTGTATGATTCAACAAGTAGTAGAACAAGCCATATGAGTCGAAGTTTATCCATTCCTTTTACCTTCGAGATAAAAGCGATATCTGTGGGCCCCTCGATGATTTAATGATGACACATGTGAGTGCTTGGCTAAGCCAGGACTGATTTGATTTGTTCAATTAGTCAGTCGTCATGAATCGGAAATCAGGAAACAACAAATGGACAGAGAGAATGATTATAATCCATATCTCAGTCCATATGATATCTACAATGGAGGAATATATGATCCCTTATCTAATGGACAAGTTGATCGCAAGGTCAGAGTTCAACAGCGGCTTTAAGAGCTACGATTGCCAATTAGGTTTTGAAGTCATACTCAATAATAGTTTTAGATTTATCCAAGTGGGAGACTGTTGGGTTAATGTCTAAGTCCATAACTATATTTGGTATGTACTTGACCCGACCCGGCATGGTCCATTTGGGTTGCACTTCACCGGCACAATTTATATGGATAATCCTTTGAGAATAGTATATTTATGATTATATTAATATATTATAAGCTCTAATATATTAATATTAAATCATATTATTTAATTACTATTGATCAAGACTTAATTTAGAATTAATTAAGTGATCAAAATGAACTAATTAAATATGGACTCATATATATGGAATGGGCCAAGTTCATTTAGGTTGGGCTGTGACATCCCCTAATTTCTCGGCCAGAAAAGACCGATTTAATTTATGTTTTTTAAAATAAAATCAGAGAAATCTTTTTAAAAGATGTTGCGGAATTGGTCCCCAAACAACATATGATAAAAGTTAATCAAAATCCTTCATTAATAAGGTATATATTTTCCATATATATCAAAACCTCGGGATGTCATGTTCCGATACAGATCAAAAGCATAAACAAGACATTATAAGTCTTTCAACAGTTATTTACAACTACTGGCCTATAATCCAAAAATCTTTCGTTGTCCTCCGACTATGCTCGGGGTCCACTTCCTGTAACATAAAAAGCTGAGTGGGTCAGGCTTGGGAGCCTGGTGAGCATATAGGGTTTTCAACCCATAATAATAATAAACTTACTAAGTTCATCAATCAACAATAACCCTGATTACCCATTCCCGTTATCCTTACTTTATGTCCCTAAACACTTATCACAATGGACCTAGCCTAAAGAATATCATCGGGATGGACACTACTGCTAAGGGGTTTCCCCAGCCATACATGTCCTAAAGGCAACCATGAGGGCGATGGAGTACAACGAATGAACACTCTCAGTTCAATAACACCTACAGGTTGCGGACCTGCTAATGTTTCCCACTGGACTGTCTAGAAAGTCTGTGGTCGTCATCCAAACTCTGCTAGATGACTGGATCTCAAAACACATTGAGGCCTCTCCTTAATTTTATATTATCACACATCACTATCTACCCATGTTCTACCCAACATATTTGTAGATAAAAATACTTATACAGTTTAAAACTTATATAAAACTTCAACTCAACAGTCACCTCAAATAAACAATTAATATATTTACACATAGCACGTATTATAAGGTAAATACTTCATATCTATGTGTAAAATGAAAGTGACTTTACACTCACATGATTTGGTGATAATCGGGCAACAATTCGTTTCCTAAAACGCTCGTTTCTAATAAAACCGGGAGTTTTATTGAGAAACCGGGATTTGTAAAAGTCGGGCTTCGAAACCGAAAAAATATATTTTTCGGGCTTCTCGGCCACTTCGTGGCCGATTCCGGGCTTTACAATCGATACCGGGGCTTCGCGGGATGTTAAGATGAAAGAAATATGGGTTTAGGGGTTAAAATTGACAAATTTTCAAACTTACCCGGGAGGTCTCGCACCCTTCTATTTATAGGGTCCGAAGTCCTGATCCAACGGCTGAGAAGCTTCTGATCCGACGGCTGAGAGGCTTCGCAGGGGGTGGCTCGCATATGGTCTGCGCATGCGAGGGCTTGCTGGCAGTCTGTGATTGGACCGAGGCATGTGTCCGATGTGCAGGTGGTTAGCATGTGCGAAGGTCTCGGTGGCACTCGCTGATTGGACCGGGGAGTCGTATCACACATGCGAGGCTCGGAGCTTGGGTGCGAGGTTCGGTCCATATGCTAGCCTCGGATTGGACCTCCCTTCGGTCAAATCAGAATCCGACATGTGGCTTCGCATGACTCAGCAGCTTCGGTGACTCAGCAGGACACGTGGCGCTTTTTCAGCAAGGGTGACGTGGCAACTCGTGACTATGCGAATTTTCTCGATTTTCGCGCCAAAACTTCTAAAATCCATAACTTTCGCATACGAGCTCCGTTTTTGACGTTCTTTATATGCACGCGTAGCTAAAATTATGCTTTACCTTTTGACTTTAAATTTTATATTATTATTTTTAACAAACCAGGACAGGAAATCCGTTAAAAATTCATAACTTCTTCATCCGACGTCCGTTTTTGTCAGACTTTTTACCGTTGTGCTCCTAATGACGAGAAATTCAATTCTTGTTTAGGTTGTGTCGGCTAAAAATTGCTCGATCTAAAATTCAAGTTTTTAGCTGTCTACTGCTAAGCTGAAACTTCGAAAAATCATAACTTCCTCATACGAAGTCAGATTTGGGCGTTCTTTTTATTGAAATTCTCGGTTTAACGAATACTACGACTTTCGTTTAGATCACTAAGGCTAAAAAGTAGTTTATTGAAAACTCACTTTTTACAACATTTAGCACCGTGCCGGTTTTGTCGCGAAATTTCGACAGGTCATAACTTCTTCGTTATAACTCGGATTTTAGTATTCTTTATATCCCTGAAATCCTTGTTTCGACCACTGCAACTTTATGTAAAGACATCGGGATTATCTCACACTTTAATTTTGACGCTTATTTTTATTCTTAATTAATTAAACCCTAATAATTAAGCATAAAACACATAATTCACATAAAATTCACATAATTCCTTTTCATTTCTCCTAAATGAGTTACAAAGGTTAACCTAGACCATTATGCCAATATTAATGCCTAGCCTAGAAACACAAGCGTTACAACTCTCTCCCCCTTAGGATGATTCCGTCCCCGTAATCACATAGCGACAAACAACTACGGGTAGCGACTCACTATGTCACTCTCCGTTTCCCAGGTGGGATTTGGCCCATTTATATGTTTCCAACGTACAGGCACTAAATCGACTATCTTAGGTTACAACTTCTTAGTCTTACGGTTAATGATTGCATCAGGTTCTCCAATTAACCTCTTGTTTTCATCCAACCTTAATTCAGAAATGGGAATTATGCCGGGCACACCTCCCGTGAATTTTCTCAAATAACACACATGAAAGGTGTTATGAATACTCTCTATTTCTTCCGGTAATTCTAGCTTGTAAGCTTGATTCCCGATCCTCTGAAGAACTTTAAATAGTCCAATAAACCTTGGACTCAACTTTCCTCGTTTTCCCAAATCTTATAAGTCCCTTCGACGGCGAGACTTTAAGTAAAACCGAATCTCCAACATCATAGGATATCGGTTGTCTTTTCTTGTCAGCATAACTCTTTTGTCGATCTTGAGAAGCTAACATCCTTTCCCTTATCACTTTCAATTTTTCAGCAGTCTCATGGACTATTTCAGGCCCCATAAACTGCTTTTCTCCAGCTTCCAGCCAACATGATGGCGTACGACACTTTTCCCCATACAAGGCGTGATAAGGTGCCATCCTAATGCTTGAGTGGAAACTATTATTATAGGAGAATTCTTCTAAAGGTAAGTGTTCATCCCAGTTACCTTGAAATTCTAGGGTATATGCTCTCAGCATATCCTCCAACGTTTGAATCGTTCATTCGCTCTGACCATTGGTTTGCAGATGGTAAGTTGTATTCAAACACAACTTGGTACCCAATTCCTCTTGTAGACTCCTCCAAAACCTCGAGGTAAAACGGCTATCACGATCGGACACAATCGTTAACGGAACACCATGAAGCCTCACAATTTCCTTCACATAAGAATTCGCAAGTTTATCCATAGACCATTTCTCTTTGGCTACTATGAAATGCGCACTCTTAGTGAAGTGATTAACGACCACCCAAATCATGTCGTGACCGTTCCTTGTTCTGGGCAGTTTAGTCACACAATCCATGGTGATGTCTTCCCATTTGCCCATGGGTACGGGTAAAGGTTCTAAACTCCCATACTGTTTCTGATGTTGTGCCTTAACCCTAGCACAAGTTACACACTCGGCCACATACATAGCAACATCGAGCTTCATCTTCGGCCACCAATAATAGGGTTTTAGATCCCTATACATTTTTGTACTGCCAGGATGAATTGAGTACATGGTCTTGTGAGCTTCTTCCATCAAAAGACCTCTTACTCAGCCCGTCTTAGGTACCCAAATCCTTTCTTGGAATACCTTCAACCCTTGGTTGTTTGTACCAAACACTAACGTTTTGCCCAAACATTCTTCCTTTCGGTCATTTTTCTCCAAAGCTTCCTCTTGAGCTTTCTTTATACTTTCCACAATTGTCGAGACAACTTCAATTCTCAATGCTCTTGGCCTTTTCTTTTCAAGTTTTACCTTCCGACTGAGAGCATCAGGAACAACATTTGTTTTACCAGGGTGGTAAAGTATCTCACAGTCGTAGTCTTTGAGTAACTCTAACCAGCGTCGTTGCCTCATGTTCAATTCCTTCTGATTAAAGAGATATTGGAGACTCTTATGATCAGTGAAAAGTTTACACTTTGTGCCATAGATAATGCCTCCATATCTTTAGGGTGAATACTACCGCTGCCAACTCCAAATCGTGAGTGGGGTAGTTCTTTTCATGCTCTTTTAATTGCCTCGATGCATACGTTATCACCTTATCCCTTTGGGTCAGAACACATCCTAACCCAACTCCAGAGGCATCACTATAAACTGTGAAGTCATCAACTCCTTCAGGTAACGAAAGAATCGATGCTTCACACAACTTCTTCTTTAACTTCTCAAAGCTTCCTATGCTTCTCATTCCAAGTATAGACAGCTCCTTTGTGGGTCAAAGCTGTCAATGGAGTCGCGATCGAAGAAAAGCCTTGGATAATTCAGTGATAATATCTAGCTAATCCAAAAAAGCTTCAGATCTCCAAAGGACTTTCAATCGTAACCTTCGAGTTACAAAATAAATCCTTATTGAGGGCTCCTTCTTTTTCTTGGAATAAGTACTTTCCTTCGTTTATTGTCACAGACCGGTGGGTCATGTTCTAATGATCTCTCATTGTATACCGCAGTACTTAGACACAGATCTAATTGGTACAATTTTCGGAACAAACTACACCTTCCTTCATGTTCTAATGTGATACAATCACAGTTCAACATGTATCATTCCTAAATATCAACTTCTTTAACAATGAGTGCGATACTTCTGTGGATCGCTTTAATCATCTTTCACCTCAATCTTCTGGCTTAAGTCAAATGCTACATCGAACTTGGTTTTCTGAACCATGTAACATACTTATCTTAGTCGGACTCGATTCAATATGACCTCTAAGGTCGGAATAACAATCATCTTCTTAGTCATTACCGAAACGATGGTAACAACAGACTAGAACAAGACGAAATCACATAATAGCTCCTTGGTAACCTTGTGACTTTCCCTGATCCAAGTACGAGTCCTGTGCTTCTGGTAGTATAGGCCTCTACTACCATTCGCACCTACTCATACTCGTCCCAAGTATTGACTCGCAGTTCTCCAAATCGCCATACAATAATTTCACATAGTCATTCAATTCATCTTATGAAAAAACCAGTGTTTATATTATTTCCTTGAAACGATTACACAAAGGTTTAAGTTTACCCTATACTATGCCTCTAATAGACCTAACCACTTGTTACTATTCACATTACTACTTTATAACTTGATCTTCTTCTTTTGCAGCCTCAAGTGTCATCTGAAAGGCTCTCGCCTTCGGCTTTGGTGGTAGATTGGGCTTTGCAGCATCCTTCCTCTTCAGACAGTCTTTTAAAAACATGCCCTTCTTCATGGCTCTCAAAACATACCCTCTTGTCGGACGGACACATGTTGGCATAATACCCAGTCTTTTCACATTTGAAGCAAGTCACCTCCTCACTACATTTCCCTGAGTGCTTTTTCTTGCACTTCTCACACCATTTCACTTCACCTCCTCCTCCTCCAAACTTCTTAAACTTAGAAAATTTGCTTCTCTTACTGGAACCTGAAGTTCCTTCAAATTTTCTCTTTTCACCAACTTCCGCCCTCTCCAGACCCTTCTCTCTGATCTGAACCTCAACGTTCTTAGCATCCCAGATGGCGGCTTTCAAATTGGTTGCTTGCTTGACCATCGGACCAAAATCCGCTGGTAATCCGAGGGCGAACTTGTTGATCTTAGAGATTTCAGTTGGAACTAGGTAAGGAACAAGCTTCATCTTTTTAGTAAAACTAGCAGCGTATTCAGTAACGCTCATCTTTCCCTTCTTTAAATTTTGGAACTCATTATTAATTTCCAGAAGTTCCTGCTCAGAGCAGTATTGCAGTTTTAGTTGTAGTACAAAGTCTTCCCAAGACATCTTACTAGCTTCTCCCTTGGGCATCGAATTAGCTAGTAACTTCCACCAGTTCAACACACCAGACTTTAATAGAGGAATTGCAAGTGCAGTCTTTTGTTTGTTGCTGCACTCACAACTTTCAAACATCGTCTCCATTTCGGAGATCCAATTCATGACTTCCACCGGTGTCGGACTCCCAAATAGACACGGCGGCTTAGATGCCATGAAATCTTTGTATTTGCACCCCCGTCCATCAATTCCTCCATCCTGGTTGTCTTGTTTAACTATTGGTGGGTTGGCTTGACCAAAAGTCCCCCTATAGTTCCCTCCTACTGATTTCCCTTCATTCAATACGGGCAACAGGCATCGTAGTCTCTTCCCTATGTTGTTGTAGTAATCACCTTGTGTCCTCCATCTGGCGATCTAACATCATCTGGATCATGGCTTGTACCCCAGCCATCGTCATTGGCTCAGGTGCAGCTCCGACAACAGGTTCTATCTATTGATCCCTGTTTCCGTTTGCATTTGCAACTCCACTACGAGTTCTTGCCATTACAATCTATATACCGTATAAGGCGAATTTAGGTCTTTATCCATGTTAGACATATTAATTCCCTTATCACTCCGAAACGTTTACATGTTAGTTTTATTCTCGTAATCGTACGGTTAGAATCCTACACACATAAGGTTTCCAGATCCGGTCGGCAACAGACCATAGATCTAAACAAATAATGGCATATATGGCAAACATATAACATTTAGCACATCAGGGCATTTTAGGCATCTTTCCTAAAATAAACTAGTGCTCGTGTCTAAAATATGGTAGACACTCATCTCACAATCATCACTTAGCATTCTAAGTTTAACTCTAGAAATCCTACAATTTCTTAGTTCGCTTAAACTAATGCTCTGATACCAACTGTGACATCCCCTAATTTCTCGGTCAGAAAAGAGCGATTTAATTTATGCTTTTTAAAATAAAATCAGAGAAATCTTTTTAAAAGATGTTGCGGAATTGATCCCCAAACAACATATGATAAAAGTTTATCAAAATCCTTCATTAAGAAGGTATATATTTTCCATATATATCAAAACCTCGGGATGTCATGTTCCGATACATATCAAAAGCATAAACAAGACATTATAAGCCTTTCAACGGTTATTTACAACTACTGGCCTATAATCCAAAAACCTTTCGTCGTCCTCTGACTATGCTCGGGGTCCACTTCCTGTAACATAAAAAGCTGAGTGGGTCAGGCTTGGGAGCCTGGTGAGCATATAGGGTTTTCAACCCACAATAATAATAAACTTACTAAGTTCATCAATCAACAATAACCCTGATTACCCGTTCCCGTTATCCTTACTTTATAAACACTTATCACAAGGGACCTAGCCTAAAGAATATCATCGGGATGGACACTACTGCTAAGGGGTTTCCCCAGCCATACATGTCCTAAAGGCAACCATGAGGGCGATGGAGTACAACGAATGAACACTCTCAGTTCATTAACACCTACAGGTTGCGGACCTGCTAATGTTTCCCACTGGACTGTCTAGAAAGTCCGTGGTCGTCATCCAAACTCCGCTAGATGACTGGATCTCAAAACACATCGAGGCCTCTCCTCAATTTTATATTATCACACATCACTATCTACCCATGTTCTACCCAACATATTTGTAGATAAAAATACTTATATAGTTTAAAACTTGTATAAAACTTCAACTCAACAGTCACCTCAAATAAACAATTAATATATTTACACATAGCACGTATTATAAGTCAAATACTTCATATCTATGTGTAAAATGAAAGTGACTATTCACTCACATGATTTAGTGATAATCGGGCAGCAATTCGTTTCCTAAAACGATCGTTTCTAATAAAACTGGGAGTTTTATTGAGAAACCGGGCTTTGTAAAAGTCGGGCTTCGAAACCCAAAAAATAAATTTTTCAGGCTTCTCGGACACTTCTTGGCGTATTCCGGGCTTTACAATCGATACCGGGGCTTCGCGGGATGTTAAGATGAAAGAAATATGGGTTTAGGGGTTAAAATTGACAATTTTTCAAAGTTACCCGGGAAGTCTCGCTCCCTTCTATTCATAGGGTCCGAAGTCCTGATCCAACGGCTGAGAAGCTTCTGATCCGACGGCTGAGAGGCTTTGCAGGGGTGGCTCGCACATAGCTCGCACATGGTCTGCGCATGTAAGGGCTCACTGGCAGTCTGTGATTGGACCGAGGCGTGTGTCCGATGCGCAGGTGGTCAGCATGTGCGAAGGTCTCGGTGGCACTCGCTGATTGGACCGGGGAGTCGTATCACACATGCGAGGCTCAGAGCTAGGGTGCGAGGTTCGGTCCATATGCTAGCCTCGGATTGGACCTCCCTTCGGTCAAATCAGAATCCGACATGTGGCTTCGCATGACTCAGCAGCTTCGATGACTCAGCAGGACACGTGGCACTTTTTCAGCGAGGGTGACGTGGCAACTCGTGACTATGCGAATTTTCTCGATTTTCGCGCCAAAACTTCTAAAATCCATAACTTTCGCATACGAGCTCCGTTTTTGACGTTTTTAGATGCACGCGTAGCTAAAATTACGCTCTACCTTTTGACTTTAAATTTTATATTATTATTTTTAACAGACCAGGACAGGAAATCCGTTAAAAATTCATAACTTCTTCATCCGACGTCCGTTTTTGTCATACTTTTTACCGTTGTGCTCCTAATGACGAGAAATTCAATTCTTGTTTAGGTTTTATCGGCTAAAAATTGCTCGATCTAAAATACAAGTTTTTAGCTGTCTACTGCTAAGCTGAAACTTCGAAAAATCATAACTTCCTCATACGAAGTCAGATTTGGGCGTTCTTTTTATTGAAATTCTCGGTTTAACGAATACTACGACTTTCGTTTAGATCACTAAGGCTAAAAAGTAGTTTATTGAAAACTCACTTTTTACAACATTTAGCACCGTGCCGGTTTTGTCGCGAAATTTCGACAGGTCATAACTTCTTCGTTATAACTTGGATTTTAGTATTCTTTATATCCCTGAAATCCTTGTTTCGACCACTGCAACTTTATGTAAAGACATCGGGCTTATCTCACACTTTAATTTTGACGCTTATTTTTATTCTTAATTAATTAAACCCTAATAATTAAGCATAAAACACATAATTCACATAAAATTCACATAATTCCTTTTCATTTCTCCTAAATGAGTTACAAAGGTTAACCTAGACCATTATGCCAATATTAATGCCTAGCCTAGAAACACAAGCGTTACAACTCTCTCCCCCTTAGGATGATTCCGTCCCCGTAATCACATAGCGACAAACAACTACGGGTAGTGACTCACTATGTCACTCTCCGTTTCCCAGGTGGGATTTGGCCCATTTATATGTTTCCAACGTACAGGCACTAAATCGACTATCTTAGGTTACAACTTCTTAGTCTTACGGTTAATGATTGCATCAGGTTCTCCAATTAACCTCTTGTTTTCATCCAACCTTAATTCAGAAATGGGAATTATGCCGGGCACACCTCCCGTGGATTTTCTCAAATAACACACATGAAAGGTGTTATGAATACTCTCTATTTCTTCCGGTAATTCTAGCTTGTAAGCTTGATTCCCGATCCTCTGAAGAACTTTAAATAGTCCAATAAACCTTGGACTCAACTTTCCTCGTTTTCCCAAATCTTATAAGTCCCTTCGACGGCGAGACTTTAAGTAAAACCGAATCTCCAACATCAAAGGATATCGGTTGTCTTTTCTTGTCAGCATAACTCTTTTGTCGATCTTGAGAAGCTAACATCCTTTCCCTTATCACTTTCAATTTTTCAGCAATCTCATGGACTATTTCAGGTCCCATAAACTGCTTTTCTCCAGCTTCCAGCCAACATGATGGCGTTCGACACTTTTCCCCATACAAGGCGTGATAAGGTGCCATCCTAATGCTTGAGTGGAAACTATTATTATAGGAGAATTCTTCTAAAGGTAAGTGTTCATCCCAGTTACCTTGAAATTCTAGGGTATATGCTCTCAGCATATCCTCCAACGTTTGAATCGTTCATTGGCTCTGACCATTGGTTTGCAGATGGTAAGTTGTATTCAAACACAACTTGGTACCCAATTCCTCTTGTAGACTCCTCCAAAACCTCGAGGTAAAACGGCTATCACGATCGGACACGTTCGTTAACGGAACACCATGAAGCCTCACAATTTCCTTCACATAAGAATTCGCAAGTTTATCCATAGACCATTTCTCTTTGGCTGCTATGAAATGCGCACTCTTAGTGAAGTGATTAACGACCACCCAAATCATGTCGTGACCGTTCCTTGTTCTGGGCAGTTTAGTCACACAATCCATGGTGATGTCTTCCCATTTACCTATGGGTACGGGTAAAGGTTCTAAACTCCCATACTGTTTCAAATGTTGTGCCTTAACCCTAGCACAAGTTACACACTCGGCCACATACATAGCAACATCGAGCTTCATCTTCGGCCACCAATAATAGGGTTTTAGATCCCTATACATTTTTGTACTGCCAGGATGAATTGAGTACATGGTCTTGTGAGCTTCTTCCATCAAAAGACCTCTTACTCAGCCCGTCTTAGGTACCCAAATCCTTTCTTGGAATACCTTCAACCCTTGGTTGTTTGTACCAAACACTAACGTTTTGCCCAAACATTCTCCCTTTCGGTCATTTTTCTCCAAAGCTTCCTCTTGAGCTTTCTTTATACTTTCCACAATTGTCGAGACAACTTCAATTCTCAATGCTCTTGGCCTTTTCTTTTCAAGTTTTACCTTCCGACTGAGAGCATCAGGAACAACATTTGTTTTACCAGGGTGGTAAAGTATCTCACAGTCGTAGTCTTTGAGTAACTCTAGCCAGCGTCGTTGCCTCATGTTCAATTCCTTCTGATTAAAGAGATATTGGAGACTCTTATGATCAGTGAAAAGTTTACACTTTGTGCCATAGATAATGCCTCCATATCTTTAGGGTGAATACTACCGCTGCCAACTCCAAATCATGAGTGGGGTAGTTCTTTTCATGCTCTTTTAATTGCCTCGATGCATACGTTATCACCTTATCCCTTTGGGTCAGAACACATCCTAACCCAACTCCAGAGGCATCACTATAAACTGTGAAGTCATCAACTCCTTCAGGTAACGAAAGAATCGATGCTTCACACAACTTCTTCTTTAACTTCTCAAAGCTTCCTATCCTTCTCATTCCAAGTATAGACAGCTCCTTTGTGGGTCAAAGTTGTCAATGGATTCGCGATCGAAGAAAAGCCTTGGATAATTCAGTGATAATATCTAGCTAATCCAAAAAAGCTTCAGATGTCCATAGGACTTTCAATCGTAACCTTCGAGTTACAAAATAAATCCTTATTGAGGGCTCCTTCTTTTTCTTGGAATAAGTACTTTCCTTCGTTTATTGTCATAGACCGGTGGGTCATGTTCTAATGATCTCTCATTGTATACTGCACTACTTAGACACAGATCTAATTGGTACAATTTTCGGAACAAACTACACCTTCCTTCATGTTCTAATGTGATACAATCACAGTTCAACATGTATCATTCCTAAATATCAACTTCTTTAACAATGAGTGTGATACTTCTGTGGATCGCTTTAATCATCTTTCACCTCAATCATCTGGCTTAAGTCAAATGCTACATCGAACTTGGTTTTCTGAACCATGTAACATACTTATCTTAGTCGGACTCGATTCAATATGACCTCTAAGGTCGGAATAACAATCATCTTCTTAGTCATTACCGAAACGATGGTAACAACAGACTAGAACAAGACGGAATCACATAATAGCTCCTTGGTAACCTTGTGACTTTCCCTGATCCAAGTACGAGTCCTGTGCTTCTGGTAGTATAGGCCTCTACTACCATTCGCACCTACTCATACTCGTCCCAAGTATTGACTCGCAGTTCTCCAAATCGCCATACAATAATTTCACATAGTCATTCAATTCATCTTATGAAAAAACCAGTGTTTATATTATTTCCTTGAAACGATTACACAAAGGTTTAAGTTTACCCTATACTATGCCTCTAATAGACCTAACCACTTGTTACTATTCACATTACTACTTTATAACTTGATCTTCTTCTTTTGCAGCCTCAAGTGTCATCTGAAAGGCTCTCGCCTTCGGCTTTGGTGGTAGATTGGGCTTTGCAGCATCCTTCCTCTTCAGACAGTCTTTTAAAAACATGCCCTTCTTCATGGCTCTCAAAACATACCCTCTTGTCGGACGGACACATGTTGGCATAATACCCAGTCTTTTCACATTTGAAGCAAGTCACCTCCTCACTACATTTCCCTGAGTGCTTTTTCTTGCACTTCTCACACCATTTCACTTCACCTCCTCCTCCTCCAAACTTCTTAAACTTAGAAAATTTGCTTCTCTTACTGGAACCTGAAGTTCCTTCAAATTTTCTCTTTTCACCAACTTCCGCCCTCTCCAGACCCTTCTCTCTGATCTGAACCTCAACGTTCTTAGCATCCCAGATGGCGGCTTTCAAATTGGTTGTTTGCTTGACCATCGGACCAAAATCCGCTGGTAATCCGAGGGCGAACTTGTTGATCTTAGAGAGTTCAGTTGGAACTAGGTAAGGAACAAGCTTCATCTTTTTAGTAAAACTAGCAGCGTATTCAGTAACGCTCATCTTTCCCTTCTTTAAATTTTGGAACTCATTATTAATTTCCAGAAGATCCTGCTCAGAGCAGTATTGCAGTTTTAGTTGTAGTACAAAGTCTTCCCAAGACATCTTACTAGCTTCTCCCTTGGGCATCGAATTAGCTAGTAACTTCCACCAGTTCAACACACCAGACTTTAATAGAGGAATTGCAAGTGCGGTCTTTTGTTTGTTGCTGCACTCGCAACTTTCAAACATCGTCTCCATTTCGGAGATCCAATTCATGACTTCCACCGGTGTCGGACTCCCAAATAGACACGGCGGCTTAGATGCCATGAAATCTTTGTATTTGCACCCCCGTCCATCAATTCCTCCATCCTGGTTGTCTTGTTTAACTATTGGTGGGTTGGCTTGACCAAAAGTCCCCCTATAGTTCCCTCCTACTGATTTCCCTTCATTCAATACGGGCAACAGGCATCGTAGTCTCTTCCCTATGTTGTTGTAGTAATCACCTTGTGTCCTCCATCTGGCGATATAGCATCATCTGGATCATGGCTTGTACCCCAGCAATCGTCATTGGCTCAGGTGCAGCTCCTACAACAGGTTCTATCTATTGATCCCTGTTTCCATTTGCATTTGCAACTCCACTACGAGTTCTTGCCATTACAATCTATATACAGTATAAGGCGAATTTAGGTCTTTATCCATGTTAGACATATTAATTCCCTTATCACTCTGAAACGTTTACATGTTAGTTTTATTCTCGTAATCGTACGGTTAGAATCCTACACACATAAGGTTTCCAGATCCGGTCGGCAACAGACCATAGATCCGAACAAATAATGGCATATATGGCAAACATATAACATTTAGCACATCAGGGCATTTTAGGCATCTTTCCTAAAATAAACTAGTGCTTGTGTCTAAAATATGGTAGACACTCATCTCACAATCATCACTTAGCATTCTAAGTTTAACTCTAGAAATCCTACAATTTCTTAGTTCGCTTAAACTAATGCTCTGATACCAACTGTGACATCCCCTAATTTCTCGGTCATAAAAGAGCGATTTAATTTATGCTTTTTAAAATAAAATCAGAGAAATCTTTTTAAAAGATGTTGCGGAATTGGTCCCCAAACAACATATGATAAAAGGTTATCAAAATCCTTCATTAAGAAGGTATATATTTTCCATATATATCAAAACCTCGGGATGTCATGTTCCGATACAGATCAAAAGCATAAAGAAGACATTATAAGCCTTTCAATGGTTATTTACAACTACTGGCCTATAATCCAAAAACCTTTCGTCGTCCTCTGACTATGCTCGGGGTCCACTTCCTATAACATAAAAAGCTGAGTGGGTCAGGCTTGGGAGCCTGGCGAGCATATAGGGTTTTCAACCCACAATAATAATAAACTTACTAAGTTCATCAATCAACAATAACCCTGATTACCCGTTCCCGTTATCCTTACTTTATGTCCCTAAACACTTATCACAAGGGACCTAGCCTAAAGAATATCATCGGGATGGACACTACTGCTAAGGGGTTTCCCCAGCCATACATGTCCTAAAGGCAACCATGAGGGCGATGGAGTACAACGAATGAACACTCTCAGTTCATTAACACCTACAGGTTGCGGACCTGCTAATGTTTCCCACTGGACTGTCTAGAAAGTCCGTGGTCGTCATCCAAACTCCGCTAGATGACTGGATCTCAAAACACATCGAGGCCTCTCCTCAATTTTATATTATCACACATCACTATCTACCCATGTTCTACCCAACATATTTGTAGATAAAAATACTTATATAGTTTAAAACTTGTATAAAACTTCAACTCAATAGTCACCTCAAATAAACAATTAATATATTTACACATAGCACGTATTATAAGGCAAATACTTCATATCTATGTGTAAAATGAAAGTGACTATTCACTCACATGATTTGGTGATAATCGGGCAGCAATTCGTTTCCTAAAACGATCGTTTCTAATAAAACCGGGAGTTTTATTGAGAAACCGGGCTTTGTAAAAGTCGGGCTTCGAAACCCAAAAAATAAATTTTTCAGGCTTCTCGGACACTTCTTGGCGTATTCCGGGCTTTACAATCGATACCGGGGCTTCGCGGGATGTTAAGATGAAAGAAATATGGGTTTAGGGGTTAAAATTGACAATTTTTCAAAGTTACCCGGGAAGTCTCGCTCCCTTCTATTCATAGGGTCCGAAGTCCTGATCCAACGGCTGAGAAGCTTCTGATCCGACGGCTGAGAGGCTTTGCAGGGGTGGCTCGCACGTGGCTCGCACATGGTCTGCGCATGTAAGGGCTCGCTGGCAGTCTGTGATTGGACCGAGGTGTGTGTCTGATGCGCAGGTGGTCAGCATGTGCGAAGGTCTCGGTGGCACTCGCTGATTGGACCGGGGAGTTGTATCACACATGCGAGGCTCGGAGCTAGGGTGCGACGTTCGGTCCATATGCTAGCCTCGGATTGGAGCTCCCTTCAGTCAAATCAGAATCCGACACGTGGCTTCGCATGACCCAGCAGCTTCGGTGACTTAGCAGGACACGTGGCACTTTTTCAGCGAGGGTGACGTGGCAACTCGTGACTATGCGAATTTTCTCGATTTTCGCGCTAAAACTTCTAAAATCCATAACTTTCGCATACGAGCTCCGTTTTTTACGTTCTTTATATGCACGCGTAGCTAAAATTACGCACTACAACTTTCTTTTAGACTTCGTCGGCTAACTTTTGACTTTAAATTTTATATTATTATTTTTAACAGACCGGGACAGGAAATCCGTTAAAATTTTATAACTTCTTCCTCCGACGTCCATTTTCGTCAGACTTTTTACCGTTGTGCTCCTAATGACGAGACCCTCAATTCTCGTTTAGGTTGTGTCGGCTAAAAATTGCTCGATCTAAAATTCGAGTTTTTAGTTGTCTAATGCTAAGCTAAAACTTCGAAAAATCATAACTTTCTCATACGAAGTCAGATTTGGGCGTTCTTTTTATCGAAATTCTCGGTTTAACAAATACTATGACTTTCGTTTAGATCAATAAGGCTAAAAAGTAGTTTATTGAAAACTCACTTTTTACGACATTCAACACCGTGCCGGTTTTGTCACGAAACTTCGACACATCATAACTTCTTCGTTATAACTCAGATTTTGGTATTCTTTATATCCCTGAAATCCTTGTTTCGACCACTACAACTTTATGTAAAGATATAGGGCTTATCTCACACTTTAATTTTGACGCTTATTTTTATTCTTAATTAATTAAACCCTAATAATTAAGCATAAAACACATAATTCACATAAAATTCACATAATTCCTTTTCATTTCTTCTAAATGAGTTACAAAGGTTAACCTAGACCATTATGCCAATATGAATGCCTAGCCTTGAAACACGAGCATTACATGGGCTAAGCTTTCATGGATAGTCCATGGAGTGCTTAACCCATGGATCATATGACATGAAAGGTCATGGGTTTAACCCTAGTCTCCATACTATATAAAGATGTCCTTGGTTGGTGAAATTGGCACTAGTGTGGGTACACTAAGAGGGCTAGCCGGTTTCACTAGAGAGAACCAAGTATCCATATTCTCTAATGTCTTCCAAGGTGTTTTGGTGATTTGTGATTCCACTTGAGCCTTCCACAGTATTGGGGCTAAGCTCTTAAAGCTTGAAGACATCAAGCTACATCAAAAGGTATGTCATCTTACTAGTACTTTGTAGTATAAGAGCTTCATAAAATACTAGTTAGGATTAAAGCCTTGGAAAGTTCTTATTTGCATGTATAATAGAGAAAACATAGATCCAAGGTTTATAGGGTTGCATGTACACCATAGGAGTGTTAGAATGCTCATAACCCAACATAAAGATGAAGAACAAACAATTCAAAGACAATATGATATTGAACACAGTATGGAATCAATTTAAACTTATGATGCAAATATAGTCACACCTCAGCAGAGCTCGATGAAGAACTTCCACTATAGAGGCGAGCTAGGGTTTACAAAACTTGATAAGAAAAATAATGAAAGTGTTACCAATAAAGGATGCATGCATCCACCTTAAATACTAAAACAATAGAGTAAAATAACACATGGTTGGACAGGCCAAACCGGCAATCAAAACTGGGCTAAGGACCGAACCCATGACGCAATACAATAAGCCTAACATGTATGTTATGTGTTATATGTGCAATGTGATTTCCTGTGTTATTCAAGTAATAGTTTTAATACCTTTGTTCATGTAGACCATGTCTCGTATCACTTTGGTAATGGCTTTGTGCCATTGTGTCACACCCCCAAACTTGAACGGCGGAAACATTGGGGGCGGAGGATGCCATGTACATTATCATAACAATTGAATAGTAAAGAAAGTACACACCACCATCATATATATAATTGAAAAGTTTACATGATTGTAGTATTACATGTTTCAAAACTTAATTACAATATGATGTTCCAAAAGATGTTAATAACGCCCGAGCGTCAATCCCCATAAGTAGTTGCTAATCGGGTTTAGCGGTTCCCTGAGGATACAAGTTATTTAAAAGAAAAAGTGTCAACAATTAAGTTGGTGAGTTCATAAGTAGTTATTTGAATAAATGTATGTCATTCGAAAGTTCACGTTTGTTTTTCCAGAAAATCCAATATTTTTTATAAAAAGAGTTATGATTTGTAGTTGTATAAAATGGATGTATTGAACTAGGAAAATCCTATATTTTTCCAAAGTTGAAAAGCAATCTTAATGTTCCAAGACTGTAACTTGTAAGTAAACATGTCATACTTAAATTGATAATGTATAGTTTTATTGGTGAACAAAACTATAGGAAGCTTGTATTTTTACGTAAAAATAGTTGTAATATTACTTTTCCCATAAAACATAATTCCATAATTATTGTCTATACTGTGAGTTTTCATAACCGTACTAAGATTAGTTTGCCTGCAGTGACATTCTTCAGGCGTCAAAATGTTTTGACACTTGTCACCCTTAACCTGCCTGTCCGGCTGTAGCTAACAGCCAGGGTGCGGGATCATCAGTCCCGTATAGATCTATACACACTTATCATGTTCTCCGAACGGAGACTCTAGTTATAAAACAGGGCTTTCTTGTATACCTTGGTAGGTACGATGAAGACGAATGACTGACGTATTCTCAATTAAGTCACGTATTTTTGAAATGTATATGTTTATGTCTGAAATGATTACCCTTTTTACATTGTTGATAAAGGTATGATAATGATCTGTATTTTCTTATCTATACGTAATTTTATAGTTGAAATGGTTGCGCTTGTCATGATATGTTATGCAAGCGTATAAATAAAGCATGTTATTATTTATAAACACATTTCACCCCGAGAGGGTAAAGTAGTGTCGTAAGATGTTTTGCATGCCAACATTTTTGTATGATAGTTATAACAACAGTATGAAAAGTATAGCAAAAGATTGATGTTTTCACACGAGTTTAACCGTGTGCTTACTTGTATCCCCCCTCTCTAAAAGTGTTTAAATGCATTTAAAAGCATTTGAAAGTGTAGTGATAGGGGTATGAACTCACTTGGCAAGAGTGAGGGTTTGAAGAAAACGATACTTTGCTCGGGCAGCACTTCGACCGGAAAGAAGTCGATTTCTCGGAAATATCGGGGCTTAAAACTTCCGTCAGAGCTTAGACACGTAACCGAGGCGTCGGGGTAGTCTTGAGATGCTTAACACAGAGTAAAAGTAGCAAGGAGAGTAGAATTGAGCAGTCTAAACTCGAGACCTTCGGTTTCTATTTATAGGGTGGATTTTTTGAGTTCACATCGTGAGCATGGAGTGGCTCACGTCGTGAGTTTTTATCTTATCCCTTCCATAGACTCGACGCCGTGAGTTTTCTGACAGTGTGGGGTTTCGTGTCCCGAACTTCAGAAATTCATATATCTCGCATACGAGTTTCGATTTTGACGTTATTTATATCCACGCGTAGGTGAGATTATGCTCTACAATTTTCGTTTAAACTCCATCAGCTAATTTTGACTTTATTTTTAATATTATATTTTTAATAGGCCGGGACTGGAAAAGTCCGTTAGAAATCCATAACTTCTTCATCCGACGTCCGTTTTCTCTATCTTTTTACCATTGCACTACTATTGTCGAGATCTTTGATTCTCGTTTCGGTTGTGTCGGCTAAAAGTCGTTCGATCTCTATTTCGAGTTTTTAGTTGTCTACTGTTATATCTGAAACTTAAAAAAAATTATAACTTCCTCATACGAAGTCAGATTTGGACGTTCTTTTTATGTACGTTTATGGTTTAATGATATCTATGACTTTCATTTAGATACCTAAGGCTAAAAAGTATTTCATTGAAATTTCATGTTTTATGCTTAACAGGGTTTTACAGGTTTTGTTGCGAATCTTCGATTGGTCATAACTTCTTCATTATAACTCGGATTTTAGTGTTCTGTATATTTTCGGAAACCATGTTACGATATCTACCACTTGGTACATCCAAATTGAGATTTTTGAACATTTCATTTTTGACACTATTTTATTAACTCAAAAATAGGTTATAGTATTTGACTTTAAGTCATTACATTGACTTGAAATATCGGATTGTTACATCATCCCCCTGTTAGAGGGATTTTCGTCCCGAAATTATTTACAAGGTAAGAGTTTATGGACTAGGGAAGAGATGTGGGTACTTTTTTTGCATCTAATCTTCTTGCTGCCAAGTGAATTCAGGTCCCCGCTTAGCATTCTAGCGATGCTTCACTATTGGTATGCGACTTTGCTTTGTTCATTTGATTTCCCTATCCATTATTTTGACGGGTTCCTCCACAAAGTTAAGATTTTCATTCAATTTGATCTCCTCGAGCGGAATTATGAGAGTTTCATTATATAGACACTTCTTCAGATTAGACACATGAAACACAGGATGTACGTTGTTCAGTTCGAGTGGTAGTTGGAGTCTATAAGCTACTAGACCAATCCTCATAGTAACTTCGAAGGGTCCAATGTACCTTGGGTTTAGTTTTCTATGCTTCCCAAAGCGTATCATGTCCTTCCAGGGTGAGACCTTAGTAGGACACGGTCCCCAACCTGAAATTCCAAGGGTTTTTGTCTCTTGTCAGCATAACTCTTTTGCCCGTCTCGTGAGGCTTTCAGTCGTTCACAAATTTGAACGATCTTTTCAGTCGTCTCTCTAATGATTTCTAGGCCAGTGAGAGTGCTATCAGGGACTAGACCTCTCGCTAACTGCGTGTCACCCACTTCCGCCCAGCACAGAGGTGATCTGCACTTGCGACCTTAAAGGGCTTCAAATGGAGCAGTCTTGATGCTAGTGTGATAACTGTTATTATACGGGAAGTCAACTAATGGTAAGTGGATGTCCCATGCTTTACCAAAGTCTATTACACAAGCCCGCAACATGTCTTCTAGGGGTTGTATAATTATCTCACTTTGTCCGTCAGTTTGTGGGTAATAGGCCGTACTCATATCTAGCCTAGTTCCCAAGGACTTCTGTAGTGATTTCCAGAATCGTGATGTGAATCTGCTATCTCTATCCGAGATAATAGATATCAGCACCCCATGAATTCGCACGATCTCCCATATGTAAGTTCTTAGTAGTTTCTCCATCTTATCGGTCTCCTTGATTGGCAAGAAGTGGGCAGACTTGGTTAACTTGTCGATGATCACCCAAATGGTATTATGACCACCTTGCGACTTGGGTAGTTTGGTCATGAAATCCATGGTAATCTGCTCCCACTTCCACTCAGGTATTTCTGGCTGCTGGAGTAGGCCTGAGGGTTTTTGATGTTCTACCTTGATCATGGCACAAGTTAAGCACTTGCCAAAGTAGGTAGCATCTATGCTTTCATGTTTGGCAACCAATAGAGTTGTTTGAGATCCAGATACATCTTATCTGAACATGGATGTACGGAGTATCGACTCTTGTGTGCTTCATTCATAACCAATTCTCTGAATCCTCCAAATTTCGGTGTCCAGATTCGATTCATGAGATAACGAACTCCGTCACTTTTGATTTCAATATTCTTGTCTACTCCTCTAAGTGCTTCACCTGTCATGTTTTCTGTTTCAAGGCTTCTAATTGGGCTTCCTTGATTTATGTTGACAGGTGTGAACGGATTGTCATGGTTAGCACTTTCACTCTTCGACCAGAGTACTCCTTTCGACTTAGGGCATCCGCCACTACATTGGCTTTTCTAGGAGGATAACAAATTTCACATTTGTAGTCGTTGAGTAGCTCAACCCAACGTCGTTGCCTCATATTTAGCTACTTCTGATCAAATATGTGTTGAAGGCTCTTGTGGTCTATGAAGATGGTGCACTTTGTACCGTATAGGTAGTGCCTCCAAATTTTCAAAGCGAATACTACTACTCCAAGCTCTAGATCATGAGTAGTGTAGTTGACTTCATGTGCTTTTTGTTGTCGCGAGGCATAAGCAATAACCTTTCCTCACTGCATTAGCAAACATCCCAGTCCTTGCTTGGATGCATCGCAATATACTACGAAGTCTTCTGTCCCCCTCTAGAAGAGACAAAATGGGGGCGCTGCATAGGGCTTCTTTAGAGTTTGAAACGAAGCATCTTGCTTTTCTCCCCAGCTGAAAGCTACACCCATTTGAGTCAGGGTGGTAAGCGGTTTGGCGATGCTGGAGAAGTTCTGAATGAACCTACGATAGTAGTCAGCGAGGCCTAGAAATTAACGAATTGTTGTAGGCGTCTTCGGTGCTGACCAGTTCTTAATGGCCTTTATTTTCGAAGGGTCCACTTGAATTCCCTCTTCACTAAAAACGTGACCCAAGAATTCGACTCTTAGAATCCAAAATTCACACTTAGAGAACTTTGCGTAGAGCTTCTCTGATTGTAACGTTTCTAAGACTTGGCGTACATGTTGACTATGCTCCTCCTTACTTCGAGAGTAGATAAGTATGTCATCGATGAACATAATGATGAACCGATCCAAGTAAGGATGGCACACCCTATTCATTAAATCCATGAATACTGCGGGCACATTGGTCAATCCGAATGGCATCACTACAAACTCGTAGTGTCCGTAACGAGTTTGGAAGGCTGTCTTGGGAAAATCCTCCTCTACCACTCATAACTGGTGATACTTGAATCTTAGATCAATCTTTGAAAAGTAATTCTCCCCTTGCAGTTGGTTGAACAATTCATCTATGCGAGGTAACGGGTAATGATTCTTGACGTTAAGTTTGTTCAGTTCTCTGAAGTCGATGCACATACGGAACGATCCGTCCTTCTTCTTCATGAATAGGACTGGTGCTCCCCAGGGTGAGAAGCTTGATCTAATAAAGCCCTTGTTGAGCAGTTCGTTAAGTTGACCGGATAGCTCCTGCATCTCAGCTGGTAATCCAGGTAGTTCTTCTGGAAAGATGTCAGGAAAGTCACATACTTCAATGATGTTTTGATGTCTTTCGTCTCTTGGCTCATATCAACCACATGAGCAAGGAATGCATGGCATTCCTTTTGTAACTACTTTTGGGCTTGTATACTCAAGATGAGAAGAAGGTTTGTGTTGGGTTTGTCACCGTAGATAACTAGGGTTTCTTTAGACGTTAGATTAAGACGAACGACATTCTTTCCCTATGTAGGGACCATTCCTGGACATAAAGCCACCAGATCACTGAACCTAGTGATGTAGGCAACTATGTCAGAGTCTTTCATGGTTAGGCTCCAGTGTTTTGTTCAAGTTTCTGAACCTCGCCCCTCAGTAGTACTCCTCAATCATAAGCTCCTTTAGAACTTCCCAGCCCATTGCATTAGCCACTATCAAGGTAAGTGAGTTGATATGGCTATTCCACCGTGTTATGGCTCTGTCCAAGAAGGTGCAGGCAACAAATTTTACTTTGCTTCCTTCCGGACAGGAGCAGATCTCGAAGATCGACTTAGTCTTTTCGAACCATTGAGAGAGAGTAATGATCCCACCGCTGCCATTGAAGGCTCTAGGTTTGCAATTGGTGAAGTCCTTATATGAACGCTCTCTAGAGCGCACCGGACCATCACCCTGAGTAGAAGGTACAACGGTTCCACTCCCGTTAGTTCCACTAGTGCTGAATTGAGCTAAGGCTGCCATAATAGTTGCATCCACTGCAACTTGGAGAGTTGCAAGATCGTATTGTGGAGGAAGTGGTGATTGAGTTGGATTTATCGGGGTGATTGAGTTGGCTTTATCGCAAGGAATGCTCAACTAAAAGTTTACAAAGATGAAGATGATAGTAAGAATAATGAGAGTGGTCTACGGACTAAATTACCATAGTCTAACAAAACAAATGAGAGTACGATTGAAATAGAGATCTAACGATAGAAGGATGAAATCATTTGGATAAAGATTTCCCATGAGTTTAGATGTCTGTCAATATCGTTGGCATTAAAGATGTAACAAGTTCGGTAAAAATGACCTTGGAGTAGGTCTTACATCAAACAAGTAATGAGAAAGTTTTGACAACACTAAGACCTAACAAACTGAAAGTTCAAGGTCTTAACATAAGTAGGAAGTTGATACTTGAGTCTATACAAAGACGTAAATTATATCCAAAAGACAGAGTAGAGTAGACTCTACTCACGAGAGGAGTTGTTCTGGTTGGTACTTGATTCAGCCCTGGATTCAGCCAGTTGCTGCTCTGTTTCCCATGCACGTCCCTGCAGTGCCACCTGGTTCTGACGAAGATCCCTAACTTCAGATCGACAGGTATTCAGCTCCACCTGTAGGGCGTCAGTACGAGACCTTTCATATTCCTGGTCATCGGTTAGATGAGGAAGACGGACTGTGTTGACTCCGGAGTTAGCACGAATCTCCATGACTTGGTTAAAGTTCGCTCTTCCTTGCTCAGTATTGCGAGCAGCACGCCAACCATAATAGGAAGGACTCTATCTGCTGCGCCTCCCTCATTCAGGTTGTAGAAGCTTCGGTATCCGTTGTAGGGAGCTGGTTGTCACTGTTCATGGCTCCACTTGCCCAAGTTCACCGCCCACAGTGGTGTTGGGCCTTGAAAAGCCGGACGAGGGTTAGGATTTTGAGCAACTTGGGGTGGATTATAGACCTCCGGTTCTGAGTCTGAGTCTTCTTGGACTTCCTACTCATTCTCATCCTCAGAACTCTCCTCGGGGTCTTCTTCTACTGGGACCACCGGGTTCTTGTTCTCGGTTTCAGTTTCGATCCATCTTTCGACTCCTTGATCGGGAAAGTACGGGTCTCCAGGGAGATGGAATCCAGTCATGTTATCTAAGCGAGAAAAGGGATGTAAGAAACATATAATAGACGTACTACTTAAGATAATTATAGGATGATCCTTACTAGTTACTTCAATACTTGTGTAGTCCATACCAGTCATATGAAACCAAGATAAAATAGACCTTCAAATAAGTGGCCCTAACTCTAAGTCCACAACCAAACAAGGAACAAGAAGTAAAGCAAAGATCACAGATTCTAATTTTATGACACCCTAGTCACAGATAACCTTAGTGTATCCTCTCAGCAACTATTGACCTACTAATAAAGACCTTTTAGTTCTCAAATAAGATATTATAGTATCACAAAATACTCCTATAGTATTTTAACTTTATGTTATGTTCTAAAGTTTTCATTGTAGTAGTGTTGGTAAGTTTTTAGACTTGCTGCAATACCACAACCATTCCTAAGCACATGCTGATCACTTCTCGGAAAGATATAGTTGATCAGGCTATATCACTCCCAGATCTAATCATATGTTCCAAGGCGTACCTATAGTGCACAACTCATCTATAATACTTCTATATTGTTTTCCTTATGATACTGTTACTGTGATGTAATGTATGTATGTATTCTTTTGATAAAACTATATTTTAAAAGTATATCTCTTAATCAGAGTGTTTTTGCCCAGTTGTTTTATAGTTGTATATCAAAAATAGTTTTGATATACTTAGTTCACTATAAACAATGCTCTGATACCAATCTGTCAGACCCCCAAACCTGAACGGCGGAAACATTCGGGGGCGGAGGATGTCATGTAAAATATCATAACAATTGAATAGTAAAGAAAGTACACACCACCATCATATATATATAATTGAAATGTTTACATGATTGTAGTATTACATGTTTCAAAACTTAATTACAATATGATGTTCCAAAAGATGTTACTAACGCCAGAGCATTAATCATCATAAGTAGTTGCTAACCTGGTTTAGCGGTTCCTTGAGAATACAAGTTATTTCAAAGAAAAAGTGTCAACAATTAAGTTGGTGAGTTCATAAGTAGTTATTTGAATAAATGTATGCATTCGAAAGTTCACGTTTGTTTTCCAGAAAATCCAATATTTTCTATAAAAAGAGTTATGATTTGTAGTTGTATAAAATGGATGTATTGATACAAGAAAATCCTATATTTTCCCAAAGTTGAAAAGCATTCTTAATGTTCCAAGACTGTAACTTGTAAGTAAATATGTCATACTTAAACTGATAATGTATAGTTTTATTAGTGAACAAAACTATAGGAAGCTTGTATTTTTACGTAAATATAATTGTAATATTACTTTTCTCGTAAAACATAATACCATAATAATTGTCTATCATGTGAGTTTTCATAACCGTACTTAG